>NC_089268.1:19514203-19822605 GCF_963930625.1 Muntiacus reevesi | reverse complement strand
GAGGGGTGACAGCTGTCCGCTGGAGAGGCGAGCCCAGAGGCGCAGTGGGGCTGAAGGCTGTGGGTGGTGGTGGTGGGGGGAGTCGCTGACTTCCGGCTGAGGAGCTCTGCCAGTCATCTCCCCGGATGGACAGAGCGGGCGGTAGCCGCCAAGGATGCTGCCATGGAGCTTGAGAGGAAAGGACCGACCTCGCCTGAGGGCTCCCCATCTCCTCCTGGGGAACCAGAAGGTGTCCCTCCTGACTCTGCCCGGGAAGATGTAGGACCCCCAGTGAATCCAGGTCTGCTGGCCCAGCCTGCCTCTCTGGAGTCAAGATAGCAGCTGACACACAATTGAACTGCAGTGTAGGAAATCAAAGGAGAGGGGCCCCTTCCTCACTGGGTGGCTGCGGGTATGTGGGTGGGGTGGGGCGGGCCCCAGCTGAAGGAAGGACCCACTGCCAGTGCCTTTCAGGAGGCCTCGCAGCTGGTGGCATTTGGATTCTGCTGCAGAAAATGTAGACTGCTCCAGGCTTGACCTTCAGCAAACCACAGGGTGACCCAGCGACCACAGCGCTGGGAGCAGAGCACAGGGACAAGTTGGATCAGAGAATGCACATGGACTTGAAGGAGCAGCGTGCCCGGCGGGGGGACAGGCGGTGGGGCATAAATCCTGGCTGGGGGATGCCCAGGAGCTCCTGGGTCACAGGAGGGCAGAGCCCATTCTGGGGAATGAATGAGGGGCCCCCGGCTGGATGTGGGGCTGCAAGCGCAGGGAGGGGGTGGGACAGGCCCCCGGAAAACTCACTGCTTGTGTGAAAGGAAATAATCACTCTCTGACAGCTGGATGCACCCCCAGGTCTCTCCATTCAGCAAAACTTGAGCACCTACTGTGTGCAGAGCCTGGTCTTGATGTTGGGGAAGCAAGCACGAGCAAAACAAAGTCCAAGAACAATGTGGCTTCATGTGGGGGCGAGGAGACAGGGCCACAGGCAGAGCGTCAGAGCAGCCTTGTGCCTGATGGATGCCAACCCCAGGTGCTCTCATTTAACTGAGCTGGGTTTGGTGTCCTCATTCGGGGAAGAGAAACTTGAAGCTCAGGGAAAGAGAGAGATTAGGATAAAATGCTCAAGGCACACAGCAGGTCATTGAAAGATCTGGGAAGCCAAGGCTGGGCCTGAGTTTAATAACTCTGTCCCCAGCATCCTCACTTTGGATGTGCTGTGCTTAGTCACTCAGTCGTGTCTGACTCTTTGTGACCCCATGGACTGTAGCCCGCCAGGCACCTCTGTCCTTGGGGATTCTCCAGGCAAGAATATTGGAGGGGGTTGCCATGCCCTCCTCCAGGGGATCTTCCCAATCCAGGGACCAAACCCAGGTCTCCCACATTGTAGGCAGATTCTTCACCATCTGAGCCACCAGAGAAGCCCTCACTTTGGGTAGGGAGATAAAAATAACCAGGTTCACACCACCCCTCTTCTGCCCTTTCACCTCCTTTCTAGAACTCACTGTCACATCTTTAGAGAAATTGACTAAGCCTTTAGGTCTTGTCACCAAGTGCCCAGCTTCATTTTACCCTTTTTAAGGAGCTACAAATAATAATGATAATAATAATAGTTATATTGAGATGTACTCTCTGACCTTGAGAAGCTTACATTGGCAAGTCTGATTGCACATCTGTGAGCTAACCTGAGACTGCTTACAGAGCAAACAACCCCACAGGTAGAAAGTGAAAGCCTCTCTGCTAAAGGACACCAAATAATAGGGCCCCAAGGTAGAGCTGAGGCAATCAGGGAAGGCTTCCTGGAGGAGGTGGATTTTTAAAGGGGCATTTTAACAGATACAGTATACCCAACTGTTAAATAAGCAAGAAGCCTGCATTCTGAGAAGGCTTGAACCATGAACCGGTCACAAAAGTAGTAAGAATTTGGAGAGCAGGGAAGCAGGACATTGGACCCTAAGACCTTCACTCTTAATGTTACACGTGTGAATGTGCTTTGTTACGTAACAAAAGGAACTCTGCAGATGTAATTAAGGTCAGAGAAATGAGTTTGGATTATCAGAGTGACCCATTCTAGTCACAAGTCCTCAAAAGCAGAGAACTTTCTCTGACTGGAGTCAGAGAAATGTAGCAGAAGAGGAAGGCAGAGATTCGAAGCATGAAAAGAACTTGACCCACTTTTGTCACTTGTAGGTGGAGGGGACGTGATGATGGGGAAGGTGTGGCTTTAAGAAGCTGAGAAAGTTTCCCAGCTGGCATCCAGCAAGGAACTGGACTCTGCCAGCAACCTAAATGATCCTGGAAGTGAACCGCCCCCAGGGTCTACATAGAGCCTAGATCAACAGACACTTGACTTTGGCCTTGAGGTCCTCGGACGACCCATGTCGTGTTGGACCTCTGACCTAGGGGACTGGAGGGAACCACTGGTGTTGCTTCGAGCCACGGGGTTGATGGTGTTTGGTCCCAGCAGCACCGGGATCCGATACATCCCCCCGGCTGGCTTGCAGGACCCTGATGGCAGCCAACGCCCTGGTTAGTTCTTTAACCGTATAGAAAAAATACACTACCTGCTCTCCATTCTACACTTCTACAGCCTGGGAACCATAAACTAATTCCTGCTAATCTGCAAATGGCAGTGACCCAGTTGTCTTTGGGCCGAGGCTTTGGAGCGGATTGAGCAGGAGACTGGCAGGCGTTCTCAGGAGTCAGAGCCATCCGGGCTGACCCCCTGTCCCAACCTCGCCTCTGCTTACGGATCTCACGTCTGCATCACTGCTGAGAGATCCAGTCACCAGAAATCGCCTACAGGCTGAGTGAGACACCCTTTCCGCTGACTCAGTCAGGTCTTATGGGATTTGAACCCCAGGCTCCAGAGTGTCTAGGACTTGGACAGGAGACCGCAAGTCCAGTATCCTCACTGGATCCAGCCAGCATCAACCTTCCAGTAAATGCCCCCTTATGCTAAGTGGTGACTGCCTTTGTTTCCGAAAGTTGTCTCATCAAAGCTTCTACTCACCTCCTCTCTTCCTCCTCCTCCAGGGAGACCACCAACTTGAAAGGCAAGAGATTTCCATGGCCCTCTGGCTCTCCACCTGGCCTCTACTGGCACATAGGGACAGCCAGTCCACTTGTCATCCAATCCACCAATGGAAACGCTCAGCAGGACAGAGCTGGGGGCAACTTTGCCAGAACGCTTGGTCCCAACGTTCTAGAGTATGGTTCTCCTCCAGAAAGTGTCCTCTGGGTTGACACCCATCCAGTCACTGCATCCCCATGAAGACAGTGGTTCAAACAGTCACCCACGTGGATAGAGTTCTCAGTCTCATCCTGAAACACAATCTCTTCTCTTACTGATGTGCTCATCCTGGAACTCAAGGAAGACAGTGTGGATGGACTGACATACTTGCTCCCAGAGGGTCAGGCTCCTTCCAGGAAGCACTTGGGGAGAGAGAGTGCGGTGCAGTGGTTAGGGCCCAGGCCCTGCTGCTGGGCCCCCTCAGAGTGAGTTGGGCTGTGTGTTTTAATCACTCACCATGCAAGCTGTTTAACCTCTCTCTGCCCCACTAAACATGGTACCCATTTCATAGGGCAGCCATGAGGCTTGACAGAGCTTGGAAAACCCAAGTATTAGATATTCTTTTTACTACTTACTTCTCTAGATATGGGCCTTCCCTGGGGGCTCAAATGGTAGTCTGCCTGCAATGTAGGTGATACGGGTTCATTCCCTGGGTTGGGAAGATCCCCTGGAGGAGGGCATGGCTATCCACTCCAGGATTCTTGCCTGAAGAATCCCGTGGACAGAGGAGCCTGGCAGGCTACAGCCCATGGGGGTCACAAAGAGTCTGACACGACTGAGTGACTAACCCTTTCATTTTCATTTCACTTTCTCTAGATATGGGCAAAGCCCTCCCTTAATAATCCATTCTAGAAACCTGGTTACAGGGTCTCTTTGAAAAACATAGTATTTATATCACTGTGCTGGGTGTTAGTTGCAGCATGCGGGCTGTTCATTGCATAGTTCAGGATCCCTTGTTGTGGCACAGGGGCTCTCTAGCTATGGTGTATTAGCTTCAGTAGTTGTGATGCACCAGCTTAGTTGTCCTCCAGCATATGGGATCTTGGTTCCCTGCCCAGGGATTGAACCTACGTCCCCAGCATTGGAAGGTGGATTCTTAACCCCTGGTCCACCAGGGAAGTCCCTAGCTACAGGGTCTTGAGTTCGCAGTTGATATTTTCTTTGGCTACATATTCCAAAAGCATCCCTTATTCTTACTGGGTGGCTATTTATTATACTAAAGGCTATACTGCTCATTTAAAACATCAAAAGGCACCTTTCCTCAAGGTTGGGAACAGGGACAGGGACACATCTGGCCAGCAGGTGGAAATTTACAGACCTTGGGCAGAGAGGCTGTTCAGTTTACAGCGTGCTGTGATACAAGCCCACTCACCCTCCACTCACCCATTCTCTCCAGCACGCTACACAGCACACACTTGGTGCTCCATCTTGTTTTCTGAATGATCGAGTAAGTGAATGAGCAAACAAATGAATTGATAAATAACACACAATAAAAGGCAAGTGCTTTGGACTCTCATTGAAAGCCTACATCTTACTGTCATTCTTTTCTAGAGATTGAACTTGTTGGTAAAGCATGGCTCTGACAATTGGAATTTTTCTTTCCCTGGAGGTGCCAGAGTGCAGGCCATTTTGGAAATATCATCCATTGGGTTATCTACCACCCAGTAGCCCCTCTCTACCCAGCCCAGCTCTTAAGCTTAAGTCTGCATCTCCACAGCCGAGCTTTAGAAAGAGAGGTGCTCAGAGGTCCAGTCTTTGTCCAGGAGAAGGTGGCCTGTCTGCCGGGTCCTGAGAAGTGGTCCTCTGTCAAAGCTTGTGGTAGAGAAGCAGAGCAGTTGATCTGTGTGTGACCTTTGTCCTCGGAGGTGCCAGCTCCACCGCAGGTCATTTCTGCGGAGCAGAACTACATTTGGAGGCCAGGAGACCTGAGTGACTAATGGCCCCAGAGTAAAGGATAGAAAGGAGATTTGCATACAGGTAGGGTGTGCCTCTGCGGGCTGGATTAAGGCCCTTTAGGAGTCTAATAACAGGCTTACCAACAGGTAAACTCCTGAGGCTGGTTCAATCCTCCCAGACTTCTGGTGCCTGGGGTTGACTCATCTTTCCATCGCCCTGGGCAGGATTCCATAAAGGCACTTTGGGGAATTCAGATGCTGGTTTTGCTGTCACCTGTGGGTGAGGATTGCTGCTCAGTTGGAGGCTCTCAGCATGGATCATGACAGAGGCATGACCCTGACCTCACTGAGATCATAGCGTCTTTCTGAGCAGGGCTGTTGTGTTGGGGTTCTGCCCCCGAACTTCCTTCCCTACTCCTCTCGGCCTGCTCGCCCATTAAATCTCAGGTCTCTCAGCTGCATATTAAAAAGCAGAGACATTACGTTGCCAACAAAGGTCCATATAGTCAAAGCTACGGTTTTTCCAGTAGTCAAGTATGGAGGTCAGAGTTGAATCATAAAGAAGGTAGAACACCTAGGAATTGATGGTTTTGAGCTATAGTGCTGGAGAAGACTCTTGAGAGTCCCTTGGACTGCAAGGAGATCAAAACAGTCAATCCTAAAGGAAATCAGTCCTGAATATTCATTGGAAGGACTGATGCTGAAGCTAAAGCTACAATACTTTGGCACCTGATGCGAAGAGCTAACTCATTAGAAAGACCCTGATGCTGGGAAAGATTGAAGGCAGGAGGAGAAGGGGATGACCGAGGACAGGATGCTTGGATGGCATCACCAACTCAATGGACATGAGTTTGAGCAGGCCCCAGGAGATGGTGAAGGACAGGGATGCCTGGTGTGTTGCAGTCCATGGGTTGCAGAGTTGGACACGACTGAGTGACTAAACAACAATCTTCAGCTGCGTGGGAATACAAGGATGTGCGTAAAGACCTTCACAGATCTGATTAGGAAGTCTGGCAAACATGAGCTTCCTCCCAGGCTTCTCTCAGAAAAACTCCTCACCATTCTCCACTGAGTCCTCCCTGTCCCCTCCCAACCTAGCACTTGTCAACTTTTGAATGTGTCCCTCCTTTCTGTTTTTCCTGCCATCCTAATCTAAACCATGACCATGTCTCTCCCATAAAAGCCTCACGGACGATTCTGTCTCTGCACTTTTGATAATGCATTCTCTCCATGTCAATCAGTGGGGTTTTTTTTAATGCAGATCTGATCATGTGGCTCCCCTTTAAAAAAATCCTCCAGTGGTTTCTCCTTGCTTCAGGAATAAAAAACTCAGGCTTTAAGTTTTTAATCCAGTTTTTTTTAACCCAATCAATAAGGTCCTGCATGGTTTGGCCCTCCCTCCAAGCCCTCCTTTGATAAAAATCTCATCGTATTCCTTACTTTTTCATTGCTGCATGAATCTGAGTTTTCAGTTATGTAATGATGGATGATTTGAACAGAGAGTGTAGAGCACTCTGTGTGGCCATACAGGTTGTGCACAGCCCAATTCTGGGAGTGGGGGCTCACTTACAAACATTGAGATGTGACCGGACACTCAAAATGGTACAGTGCGCAACTTACACAACCGTACATGGCAGCTCATGGCATTTCCAGCTCCTGGCAGAGTACCTGTCACTGATAAGTGCTCAGTAAATCTTGGTTGAATGAATACATGTTGATGCAACTCCAATGCACTGAGAAGATAGTATGAGCATTCTATAAAACTCAGTAAACTCCAGATTTAATAATTTAAAAAAAGATCCTAGAATATTAGAGATGTAATGAAGAGAGACCCTTCAAATACAAGTATTTTGTTTGCATTCGTTCATAATTAAAAATAACTTATCTGTAGTCTTTTATTCCATGACATAGTCATAGGTTAATCGTATGCTTTACTGTACTCAGTCTTCACAACAAACCCATGCAGGAACTGGAAGCAGGGTTGTCCAAACCCAAAGCCCATCTCACTACTGAAGCATGACATCCATGTCCAGGCTCAAGACTGCTCCTTTATTTCTTCCCAGAACCTCACTTGGTACTTTGGAAGCAAGCATGGTTTTCAAAGTCTCAAGCCTGCCAGTTCTAAGCGTGTCCCGTGGAATAACCTCTCTCTGGATGCCCTGAGGTAACAGATGAGGGGATCAGCTCTGTCTCCATGGTCCCTGACTCACCGGATGCCAGAAGGACTGGAAAGGTTCAGGGGATTCCCTGAGGCTTTTTGTATTGGCCTCTGGCTTCCATGGTAGCTCAGTTGGTAAAGAATTCACCTGCAATGCCGGAGACCCCGATTCAATTCCTGGGTCAGGAAGATCTGCTGGAGAAGGGATAGGGTACCCATTCCAGTATTCTTGGGTTTCCTGTTGGTTCAGCTAGTAAAGAATCCACCTGCAATGCAGGAGACCTGGGTTCGATCTCTGGGTTGGGAAGATCCCCTGGTGGAGGATATGGCAACCCACTCCAGTATTATTGCCTGGAGAATCCCCATGGACAGAGGAGCCTGGTGGGCTCCAGTCCATGGGGTCGCAAACAGTCAGACAGAACTGAGTGACTTTCTCTTTCACTGGCTCAAATGCAACTCAAAGGGTTTCTTCCTTTCAGCAAGGGGCAGTAGCGGGGTGGGCAGGGGCCAGAGACTGCCTGAGCTCAGGAGCTTAAAACATCTGTGTTATTACTACCACCTACAGATGCCCGTGGTGTCCAGACATCATACAGATCTGCATATATTATTTCTCTGGAAGGTAGGTAGAATTATGCCCATTTTACAGCTGAAAAAAACTAAGGCTCATTGTGGTTAAGTGACTTATTAAATCTTTCTTAACCTGAGAGTAGTTGACCAAATGTTTCAAGCTTCAGTGATTTGAACTTCAAATCAGGTCTATCAGGACCTAAAACCCATGTTCCCTGGATCAGATTATATCTAAGATCAGCTCCCTGGGGAGGTGGACAATGTGATGGTCGTCCAGCCTTCTCCCACATGAGGCAACCCTGTTAGGCGAAGTATTCCCTCTCCCACATCCATAAACCAAGCAGCACAGTCTCATCCTCCTCACCACAGTGATTTGTTCAGGGATGGGAAGGAACCTAGGCCTTAGCCAGTGAGAACCTAACTTTCTCCTGGCCACAGTGACTGGCTCAGGTTGGCCCAATTAGCGTGAAGTATAGGACTCATGTTGAATATCTAGGGGTGAGATGGGGCAGGAGAGCTCTATTTATTGCTCTCCATGGTGTGGTGTGTGGATATGAAGCCTGGAACTGTTGCAGCTATTTTGCCACCATCTAGAAAATCATACTTCAGTGAAATCAAGTCATCCAAAAGGGCCAAGCCAAGAGGATCACAGAGAAATGGAAACATAATCCTAACCAAACCACTCCTGAAGGCCAACCAATTCAGGATTTCCACTCCTTAATGTACTATTTCCTTACTCTTCAGGCCATTTTTTGGATGTCCTTGCTGGGTCAGATGGTAAAGAGTCTGTCTGCAACACAGGAAACCTGGGTTCGATTCCTGGTTTGGGAAGATTCCCTGGAGAAGGGAATGGCAACCCACTCCAGTACTCTTGCCTGGAGAATCCCATGGACAGAGGAACTTGGAGGGCTACAGTCCATGGGGCTGCAAAGAGTCAGACATGACTGAGTGACTTTCACAGGTCATTTTTGAGCTGGGTTTTCTAAAAATTGCAGTAGAAATGATCATAGCCAGAATCTTCAAGAAGTTGGCTTTAGTGTATTGCTTCTAACAGAAGATTACAGATGAAGGGGAGAAGTAGCCCAGTGGAGGGCCCAAGGTGCAGGGAAGCCAAGGGAGCTGGTGTGAGCAGTGAAGGATGCGGGAGGTGAAGGATGAGGAGGCTGGGGGGTGAAGGGCCCAAAGGGTAAGGGAGTCATTAGAAGACTAAGGGATGTGATGGGGATGAGAGTGTTTGGAAGGGAGGGACAAGAGGGCAGAGCTAAAGAGACGCAGAAAGTGAGGGGCGAGAGAGTAAGGGAGTGAGGGAGGTAACGCCCACGAAAGAGGTGAGGGGGCAAGCGGGTGATGAGGGTGAGGAACTGGGGGAAGTGGCCTCCCAAGGGCTACCCCAGGGCAGCCGGCTGCCGGAAGTGCCGCTCTGACTGTCGGCCAACCCACTGCTGGGCAGGGGCTCTGGGGGAAGAAACCAGGAGTGAGAACACGCCTATTGACGTAGATCTTTGCTTTCCATATTTTCAGTTCCTTGTCACTTAATGAGAGGAAGCAAGCCCTGGGTTTTCAAGATCCTTGTTCCAGAAACATGAGAATTCACCTGCTTCAAGGAGAAGGCAAGTTTTGGAAGGAAAATGCTAACATACCTCTAGCCTCAGTCATTTTTTCCAGAGAGCAAAGGAGAGGGCTTAGGCAAGACTACAGAGGAGGAAAAGGGCCCCATGTGGTCCCGGTTGTGAAAATCTGGAATTATCAATGCAAAGGAGAACTCAGGGCCCAGCATGATTACAGAAGGCTCTCCGTAACAAACAGAAAAGTTATATAACTGTCCTGGGAATAATGAGCCCTCCCAGGGTTTTTAAAATAGGTGTCAGTACATCCCTGGTGGTCCGGTGGTTAAGACTCCTTGTTTCCACTGCAGAGGGCACAGGTTTGATCCCTGGTTGGGGAATTAAGATCCTACATGCCACTCAGCAACACCAAAAAATAAATAGGTCTCAATTCGCAGGAATCTGGTCCCCTTTTAACAAAATTAATCACTGATTAGAAAACAAGACATACCCAAAGATTGCACATATCCAATGACTTCCCCTGGAGAATGGCCTCAGTTAGCCTCTTCTCCAGTCCCTCCCTCAGCTCCTTAGCCTCTAACCTTCTTGGCCTCTAAAAGTTGTGCAGCCAGGACTCCTTAAATGCTCCCAGACTGGCATACTGGACCTCTTCTCTCTAAAAGGCACACATGCCTTCATTTCTCTACCAATCCACCAGTCCTTCAAAACTACCCTGCAAGTTTTAGGCCATGGCATGGTGGGCAAATTAAAAATCTTGTCCATATCTGGCTGTGTGGCCTGTTTCTTAACCTCTCTGAGCTTTAGTTTGTTCTTCTCTAAGTGGGAATAATTATGTCACAAGGCAATTGTCATATCAAATAAAAATGTACAGCAAAACACAAGCTTCCCACACGGTGCCAGTGGTAAAGAATCCACCTGCCAATGCAGTAAATGCTGAATAAATGGTTTGAAGAAAAATCTGTGCCATGAACAGGAGGATGGATTGATCTGAGGGCTTAGCTGGTTTTGGTTGCAGACAACAGAGTCCACTTTAGCTGATTCACATGAAAAAAGACTTATTAGCATGAATATGTGAATATGTATGGGCTTCCCAGGTGGCTCAAGTGCATAAAGCATCTGCCTGCAATGCAAGAGATGCAGGAGACACAGGTTCAATCCCTGGGTCGGGAAGATTACCTGGAGGAGAGCATGGCAACCCACTCCAGTATTCTTGCCTGGAGGGCTACAGTTCATGGGGTCACAAAGATTTGGACACAACTGATTGACTGAGCATGCACAGCACATGAATATGTATAACTGATTTACTTTGCATTGCATTTGAAACTAACACAACATTGTAAATCAACTATACCTCAATAAGAAATTTTTTAATTAAAAAAAATTTTTTTAGAAAAAGGATATATCAGAGAATATTGGAGAGTTTACAAAATGTGTTGGAAGGCCAGGGAACCAGATGTAACATAAAATGTAACAACCAGATGTAACATAAAATAGGTCTGTAGTCCCCTCAGCCTATCCCCAGGAACCATGCAGACTGAGGCAACACCCATCCATGCCACAGGACAATTTCTATAGAAACTCCACACCTGTGATGTTAGGGACTACTCAGGATGGTTGCAGAAAAAAAAAAAACAAATGCCTCCTCCAGGGAATCCGAGGTCCCCATATCCAGCAGCAACCTCACCTTGCTCACGGCTGTCTTCCACGCCTTGTATGTGAACCACCACTTGGCATACCTCGGTCATCATCAGAAACTCTGGCTATAACAGGTCAGATCCTAGGATTCAGGAAGGCAGGGGAGCAGATGTTTAGTGAGCCAGCCTGCAGGGCTGGCATCCGAGTCTGGAGAAAACATGTCAGGCTGCAGGACCTGTGTGGTCCCCAGCACTGGTCTCTAGCCAGTAGCTACAGCATCAGTGTCTGCCACGCTTGTTGATCTGCTCTGAAGACCTCCCAGAAGCCAGCTCAACTCGCTCCCTTGGCCTGGGCTTCTACCTCTCCTCCTGTAGGAACCGTCTCCTCCAGGTGTCCCAGCTGACTAGCTTCTGCTTCCTGAGATGCTGTGGGGCCTAGGGGGACGGTGGGTGCTGTGCATGCAGACACATTAAGCCTTGATTTCAAGTCCTGATTCTATTATTTCTTTGCAAGTTTTGTAACTAAGACATATGATTTCCTCTGGGCTTTAAAGTCCTCATATATCATAGAGTGATCATCATAACACCTGCCCTGATTGTGAGACTGCAAAGAAAGAATAGTGGAAAAAGCACTTGGTAAATTGCTGAGGGCTTGCATCGTCACTCAGAGATTCTCTGCCCTTCAAGGCTCAGCTCAACGCTGGCCTCACCCTCCAACCCCGCTGCTGGGATTGCACTTCTTTGGAATGGCTCCCGGAGTCTGCTCAGCATTCTTGGAAATGTCCTCCAAAGATTGCTAGTTCTCATTATTTGAGGCTTGATCTGATATTTAGAAGCAATTGAAAGCCATTTGAGGCCCATCCTGGGGAATTAGGTGAGTAATCAAACAGGGTAATAGAATTTTTCGGTCAATAACGAGGTAGGGTGGAGTGGTTTATTTTTTTTCCCCGTGGCCCACACAAATGGACTCTGAAGGCCATTCCAAAAGCGATGCCACACAGTACTTGAGCAACGGCAGCCTCCCTGGAACAGGAGGGAGCTTTCCAGTGGAATGTCTTTGGAGTCCTAGTCTGTTTGCTGAAAAAACACAGTCATTATTTTATAATCACAACTTGCATAAACATCAGCTTTTCTCTCCTGGCTCTGCAACTGGCATATGTAAACAGTGTTCCCTCAATTTATTTTGAGCAAATGACTATACTCAACAGGCAAGAATCTAGAAAAACAGAATAGATGTATGTAGAATTGCAGTGTTGTAATTAGATCAAACTTACAGTGTGGGGAATCTGATACATATTTAATCATTTACATAGTTGTTGCAGGGCATCTTGGTAATAAGGCATAAATGTTCTTTGTAAATGTTGGACACAGTAACACAAGGGGTTTTGGAGATCTGCTGGAATAGGGAGAGTGGGAGAGAGAAGGGGAGGGTTTTTGCCCCCCACGTCCTCTCCCCCAACATCCTCCCCAGCAGGTCTGATCCTGGCAAAAAGGCTGCCTAGCCTTGAGCTAAGATTGAAACTGAGCAGGTTTCTGTGGGGGTCTCTTCTACGTCACCCAAAACTCCGAGATTTAGTTTGGTACCAGTGTATAGAGGCCAATTTCAGCTCCAAGATGTGCTCCTTGGGCCAAGTCTGTGGGCTGGGTCCCTAAGGACAGTGGGCTCTGGATGCTACTAGTTCTATCTTCTGAAGAACAATGAGTCAGAGCTTGGGAAGTTGCCTCTGAGCTCCCAGGAGGCAGGCGGCTCCTGCCCTGAAGGCTGACGAGGCCAGGTGTGAACCAGGCAGGTGATCTTGCTTGGGCTCCTCATCAACCTCCTCGTGGCTCACAGGCCTCCGTGACGCAATTTCAGGGTCCGTGGTGCATAAAACCTGGGGACTTCCCTGGTGGTTAAGACTCCGAGTTTCTAAAGCAGGGGGTATGGGTTCGATCCCTGGTCAGGGAACTAAGATCACGCATGCCACAGGGTGTGGTCAAAAAATCTAAAGGACCTCGAACTCATTACCAAATTGTATTAATGTTTAAAAAAAAAGAGATGTAAATCTGGGAGCTTGGTAGGTGTTCCATAAAATGTCTGTGGTCCCCTCACCCTCTCATCCCTAGAGAAGCTAAGAGGCTGCAGAAGCTGATCAGCAAGATCAGGGCCCCTGGGCAGGAGGCAGGCCCAGGATGTCATCAGTAGGAATGATGCAGGGCTTTGGGGAGGCTCTACTAAGGAGTCCTCGATGGGGCTGTTCAGGTGTGAGACCTGCCTCTTCCCCTTGGGTTATCAGAGTCATTCCTGACGCCAGTCGTAAGGGAAGAGGTGTTTCTGAGGAGGCAGAGGAAAGAAAAGGCTCCCTCAAGGAATAATTATGGAATGTGGACTATTTCTGGGGCTTCCCTGGTGGCTCAGCGGTAAAGAATCTGTGCAATGCAAGAGATGCAATGATGCCAGTTCGATCCCTGCGTCGGGAAGATCCCCTGGAGAAGGAAATGACAACCCACTCCAGTATTCTTGCCTGGAAAATCCCATGGACAGAGGAGCCTGGCGAGCTACAGTCCACGGGGACTATTTCTGAACTGCCCAGTGGCTGAGTGATGCCTGGGGGCAGGGGGCAGTCTTGGAAGCTGGGAGAAGAGGTCCAGAGAGTGGGCTTGGATGGAAGTGTCTTTAAGATACAGGAGAGAGACATTTCCTGCACTTTCTAGAAGCTAAGGGATTGTTCTTTAACCCTCTGCCAGAGTAGGGTCAGTCTTGCTCCCGCCCCCCTCCAAGGGGTGCCCTTGGTTTGGGGAGTTGCTGGAAGGCAGAAGGTTGGAAGGCTGTGAGCTGTTGGAAGGTTGTGAGCATCTGGGCTCCAGCGAGACCCTCCCGGTGAGGTGTGGGTTTGGCCTGGGAGAAGCCGGCTGCACATCCCTGTAACTTGGCTGGATTTTATTCAAGGTGGGCGGTCTGGTCCTGGGGCCAGTAGGAGGGAGGAGAAGGGGGCTTGAGTCGTGTCGCTTATTAATGGGAAGGAGACTTTCTCAGGAGACAGAGAAAGAGGAAAAGGGAAACAGCAGCGGGTCTGAAGAGTCGGAAAAGCCAGAGAAAATCAGACGGTCGGCTCCCCAGCGTCCCCGACGCTCCCTTCTGCAGCATTTTACGGGCCTAAAGACGACCGTGACTCATTCATTAATTTGAAGAGAAAACAAGAGAAGAAAACAACAGAATGGTCCAGACATGAGCATTCTTTTAATGCCTTCCATTCCCCAAACACACATTTTAAACCAGATTCCTTTGGCTTCCCAGAATGTCTTAATTTTATGCTTTCATGAGTCATTAGAGGGAAGAATTCTGAACCCTATGGAAAGGGCAGCAGTCAACAGTTAGTGAATTTTAAGGACTGAGGCTTGGAGGAGGCTTGCACGCACGAGATCTAGCTGGGGTCCTATCCTGCAGGCAGGGGTCTGAGACATGTCCCCACCCTCGCCTTTACCCCTCCTCCTTTATCTCCCTCTCCCCTTCCTTTCCTCCCCTCTGCACCCTTCCCTCCCTCCCAGGACTCTCCTTACACCTCTCTTGCCACTTCTCTCCCCCTGGTTGTCCCTTAAGGGCCAGGTCACCTTGGGTCACCAGACACAGCCCCTTCCCTTGTCCTGCAGAGCTCTGGTTCCCCAAACCCCAGCCGCGCCAGGAAGAACGGTCTGCCCGGGCTCCTTTGCAATGCAGAGCAGACTTACCTGGCTTTATGCACAGCTTAACCAATTATTTTAAAAAGAAACAGCCAACTTGGAACACTATGTGAAGGGACTTTTCTTTCTGCTTTTGCTTTTTCCTTTTTCTTTTTAAACCGGCATCTTCTCTTACCGTCCCTAGCCCCCCTCCTGGGTCCCTCCTCCCCCAAATGCTTGCTTTGGCTTGGGGGAGAGGTTTTCGATATCTGACACCTCTCAAAAGTGTAGTTTGGCAAAGGAGAATTGAAATCCACTCCAGTCAGCCAGGCCTGCACTGGGGGCTGCATGAAAACACCTGGGTGCCTCCTCACGCCCGACAAAAACCAGGTCTCCTGGCTACAAACACAGCACCCCGGTCTTTCTACCATTCCGGCCTGCTCCGTGCTCAGCTGAGGGCCTGCTCTCTGGAAACTGAAATGCGCTGAAAACTCTGGAACTAAAAGCAGGTGGTAGAAGCCAGCAGGAGGAAGCCTGGGCAGATTTGGGGGGTGGGGTCGTCTTGCCAGAGTTCAGGTTGGGGGACTTTTGAGCCTGGGCCTCTGGATTTGTTCCCTCCTCTCCCCCACCATCCCCCACCACTTCCAGCCTACCCCCAGACCCTGCCACGAGCATCCTCAAAGCCTGACAGATGTTCAAACTGATCTAAGACATTCCTGGAAATGACAGGGGAAACGGTCAAGGTGTCTTTAGCAGGAGAAGCCCGACCGCTGGGAGGACTGTTAAAGCTGCCCTGCCTCCCTCTCTCTCTCTGCGAACCAAAACTATTTTCCAAAGCCTAGATGTGGGCTGGTGTCAATTGCCCCATATAAAACAGCAAACAGCCCGTCTAAAGAAAACAGTTTTTAAGGTGCAGCAGAATATATCATAATGGAGAGAACTCTGGGCAGGCAAGCCGCAGTGGGGCAGATGGAGACACGTGCTGGAGGTGTGAACTGTTACACCCATAGGATGGTTCACACATCACAGCGCTGGGTGGAAGGGGAACACCCATTCATACACACACACACACAGACTTACACACACACATGCAATCACACACACACACACACATACAAACATGCCCCTGACATGGTAACAAAAGACTTTTGCCTCATGCAATCTCTACTTTTATTGTACATATGTTGTTTAGACACTAAGTCGTGTCCAACTCTTTTTATGACCCCATGGACTGTAGCCCACCGGGCTCCCCTGTCCATGGGATTTCTCAGGCAAGAATACTGGAGTGGGTTGCCGTTTCCTTCTCCAGAGGATCTTCCCAGCCCAGGGACTGAGCCCACGTCTCCTGCACTGGCAGTCAGATTCATTACCACTGAGCCACCAGCGAAGCCCATACATCATGTACCTCATATTTAAAATCTTTTTACTCTAGGCGTAAATGATTAGGAAAAAAACAAAAGAAAGTGTATTCCGGTTTCTCACTTAAATTGTGTTCTCAGAACAGAGTCATGTTGCCCGGAACCATTTTCAACCACCCCAACCATGTTTCGAGGGCAGCATGGGTCCTGCAGAGGGCCTGGCACTGGGGCCCAGGAGCCTGGGTTCTGTCTCAGCCTCCCCACTGGCCAGCTGGGTGGCCTGAGTGAGCCAGTTCTCCCTGGACCTCAGTTTCCTGCTCTACTGTAAAGTGAAATTCTTAAGCTCTTGCGACATTGGTTGATTGTTTAAAACCATAAAATGCAAACTTCAGCTGCTTTGCACTTGCCACTTTTGTCCCCATGCCCTTCCAGTCCAGCCCACTGCCTTTGCTTACAAAGCTTGAAGCCAGTCCACTGGGGACAGCTCATGAGCATTTCTCTGGGGAGATCCATCTAGTGGCTCTGGGAGGGGGCAGGCAGCCTTGGTGGGGTGGGGGCTTGCAGTCCATGTGAGGGCCACGCTGGGCCAAGTGGCAGAGCCCCTCCATTGCCTGGGTCACTGGGCAGGCACTGACGATCCCCCTCCACCCGCCATAGCAACAGTCTCAGAACCAAATTGTTCATCTGGACAGCTTCAAGGCCGGACTGTCTAGTCTGTACCTGGGATTTCTTATTTATCTAACTCAAATATCTCCATATACAGGGCTGGCGGGGGGGGAAAGCTGTGAGCTCAGCTCAGTCCCTCTCTGGCTAAGCACTTAACTTTTCTTTGGCCCCAGACGCATGTTCCAAATGCGAGGGTTTACATATAGACATATCTATTTGCAGATAATTTGTCTGAGCCCTTATTATCCTGTAATTGGGTTAAATACTGCTGTGTAGGCAGCAGCATACCAAAGCCATTGCCGAATCCTTGCACGGCTTCAGGCCTGCCCCCTTCTCCCCCTTCCCTTCTGCAGGCCTATTGGAAGGGAAAGGTAGGAACATAAATTAAGCCAAGGAGAGCATAGTTCTTTCTTGGAGTGAGCTATTTAAAGAACAAGCCAGATGGTGCAAAGAGACATTTTCCCCTTGCTTTTTACATTTTCAAAGATTGTGTGTGTGTGCTTGTATGTGTGTGTGAGAGAGAGACAGAGAGGCTGAAACATACCGTTCTTCTCTGCCCACAGCACTGCCATGCTTTCCAGTAAGAGTCCCTTGGGTGGTGGGTTTGATGGAGGCAGATTTTGCTGGGGAAACCCCTTCTGTGACAGCAGGACCCAGGTCTGTGCTTTCCAAGAAGGCCACCCACACTGGTCTTTTCTCCCAAAGGATTTTCTGCTTTCCATGAGTCTCTAGGTCAGAGATAGGCCTTCTAAGGGGTCAGCTCACTGCCCGGTGATGCCCCCACACCTGCCCCAGGAATGACAGGCTCTGTCATTCCTTCTGACAGAGACAGGAGCTCTGTCCCCTATACTCCCGGAGGCTGGAATCTAGCTTCCACCGTCCCCACCTGGAAACACCAGCTTCCTGAGTTACCAGGTTCTCCTCTCATAATGCCCTTGGAAATTTTGCTTTATGGAAATCTTTCTAAAACATACGGTGTGTTTCTGCCCTACTTTCTGCACACTGATTGTGTTGAGCACAATTTAACTCGAAGACATAAAATGAAGGATGGGCCTAGTGGCCTGGGGCAGACTTAGGGCCGGGAGTCAGAGCTGGGTTCAGATCCAGCTCCTTTACTATCTCCAATCTTGACAGTTCCAGGAGTCTGCCTCTCCACAGAGGGAAGGTTCTGACCTCCGGGGATGTGGGGAGGATGAAAAGAGATAATCCTGTCATCCCCTCTCCCTCCACTGGGTCTCCACCCGCTATGAGCACACTCTCCCTTGCTGGCCTGGGTCACCACCAACCACTAAGTCAACCTCTGCCTTGTTCCTCTCCTCTGCCTGACGCTTTCCGCCAAAATAACCTTTCCAAAATGTAAATCACCCTCCGTCTCTCCCCTGCTTCAAGTCTTCACAGTTCCCTCTTGCTCTGAGGACCAGTTTTGAATGCTTCATGTGCTGCAAACCGCATCCTAGCTCAGCTCCCCTCCCCCTTGACCCTTCCCTCCAGGACACACTCCCAGCAGATCAGAGCGGCTGGGTCCTTTTGTCTCTCTTCTACTTTGCTTGTTGCTGTTCTTCAGTTGCTCAGTCATGTCTGACTCTGTGTGACCCCAGGGACTGCAGCACGCCAGGCTTCCCTGTCCTTCACCATCTCCCGGAGCTTGCTCAAACTCATGTCCATCGAGTCGTTGATGCCATCCCACCATCTCGTCCTCTGTCGTCCCTTCTCCTCCTGCCTTCAGTCTTTCCCAGCATCAGGGTCTTTTCCAATGAGTCAGCCCTTCGCATCAGGTGGCCAGTGTATCGGCTACTCCTCTTCAACCTTCTCCAGGAAGCTTTCTGAGATTGCATTCAGTTCACCTGCTTTGGGGCCTTCCTCATTAAGGAAATTCATGGTGATCTACTAGAATTCTGCCTGTGTGCCCACTGGAGCCTTTTAAGGGCCAAGGCTATTCTTTCCCTCTGCTCCTCAGCACTCAGAGCAGTGAAGACCGGTTAGCCCTCCATCCTGTAAGCTCTATCTCACTTGCTTTCTTATTCTTTCAACTTAAAAAACGCCCTCGGTTCTGAGGATGGGTGGTAGCAATCACAACCCCGGGGCTACATGAGTAAGGCTATTTATCTCCACCCTCAATAGGCTCAGACCATTGGGGTTTTAAAACAGTCCTGTTTGTTCTTCTGCTGTTAATTCTCACCTCTCGCTGTTGTTGACTGTCTTACTTCATGTCCAATTATTGGGCGAGGGCCTCTCCCATCTTAAAAACTAAATTGTAGAGCCCTGAGCTGTTTCGCTCACAATGCAGGAGTCTTGTCATCCCCTTTTGTCTCCATGGCTTTGTCTTCAAGTGTTGGTGTGGCAGGAAGCTGGCTTTTGGACAAGTGGTGGGGGACGCTGGGTGGGGTGTGTGCGAAATACCTGGTGTAGATCTGGGGACCGATGAACAGAGTGCCCACTGCAGAAACCAGAGCTTCCAGGTTGTTTTAAGGGCTAATTTGATAAAAAATAACTTAAATTCCTGGAACCTGTTTTGAAATGTCAAGTTTCTTAGTGTCAGTTTCAAAATCGCAAAAGGACAGATGTTTTGCTTAAGGTGGAGGATGACTTGGCCTCTTGGGAGAAGGATGCACGGGGAAGTCAAATGGGGTCACCAGGAGAGCCCAAGCCCTCCATCAATGCATCTCCTGTGACCAGAGGGTTCCTGCGGTGGTTTCCATAAGCAGACCCCCTGTGTGAGGCAGAACAGTCAACAGCACAGGGACCCAGCCGAATGTGGGCAGAGGGTTCTACCACTGAGGTACCACTGAGGACCACGTCTCTGTGTGTGTGTGTGGCGGGGGGGGGGGGGGCGGGGTACAGGATCCACCTTGACAAGATGTGGGGAGATTGAATCAAGTTGTAGGACATTCACAGTTCAGAAGGATATATTGAACTACATCACAAGGTACAAGGAGCACAGTCAGAGCAGGGGTCTCTGCAAGGCCTCCAGAGACTGGTTTCCTCAACCAAAAAATCACAAGAAAAAAAGAGAGAGAGGTGGAACCTCCAGGTCAGAGTTTTCTCAATGTCAATGCTCTCGACATTGGGTCCAAATAATTCTTTCCCGTGGGGGCCGTCTTGAGCATTGTAGGATGTGATCGGCATCCCTGGCCTCCATCCACTAGGGGCCAGGAGCATCCCCCCAACCCCAACCAGTGGCAACAACCTACAATGTTTCCAGACATGGCCCAGTGTCCCTTGGGTGCAAAGCCTCCCTTCAGTTCAGTTCAGTCACTCAGTCGTGTCCAACTCTTTGTGACCCCACGGACTGCAGCATGCCAGGCTTCCCTGTCCATCACCAACTCCCAGAGTCTACTCAAACTCATGTCCACTGACTCAATGATACTATCCAACTATCTCATCCTCTGTTGTCCCCTTCTCCTCCCACCTTCACTCTTTCCCAGCATCAGGGTCTTTTCAAATGAGTCAGTTCTTCATATCATGTGGCCAAAGTATTGGAGTTCCAGCTTCAGGATCAGTCCTTCCAATGAATATTCACGACTGATTTCCTTTAGGATGGACTGGTTGGATCTCCTTGCAGTCCAAGGGACTCTCAAGAGTCTTCTCCAACACCACAGTTCAAAAGCATCAATTCTTCAGCGCTCAGCTTTCTTTATAGTCCAACTCTCACATTCACACATGACTACTGGAAAAACCAAAGCTTTCACTAGATGGACCTTTATTGGCAAAGTAACATCTCTGCTCTTTAATATGCTGTCTAGGTTGGTCATACTTTTCTTCCAAGGAGCAAGCATCTTTTAATTTCATGGCTCTAATCACCATCTACGGTGATTTTGGAGCCCCTCAAAATAAAGTCTGTCACTGTTTCCACTGTTTCCCCATCTATTTGCCCATGAGGTGATGGGACCAGATGCCATGATCTTAGTTTTCTGAATGTTGAGTTTTAAGCCAACTTTTTCGCTCTCCTCTTTCACTTTCATCAAGAGCCTCTTTAGTTCTTCTTTACTTTCTGCAGTAAGTGTGGTGTCATCTGCATATCTGAGGTTATTGATATTTCTCCCAGCAATCTTGATTTCAGCTTGTGCTTCATCCAGTCCAGTATTTCTCATGATGTACTCTGCATATAAGTTAAATAAGCAGGGTGACAATATACGGCCTTGACATACTCCTTTCCCGATTTGGAACAAGTCTGTTTTTCCATGTCCAGTCCTAACTGTTGCTTCTTGACCTGCATACAGATTTCTCAAGAGGCAGGTCAGGTGGTCTGGTATTTCCATCTCTTTAAGAATTTTCCACAGTTTGTTGTGGAAGCTTCCCTTAGCTAAGAACTATTGCTATGAAGTAAAAGAGGCTTAAAAAACATGCGGACCAGTCACAATATATGAACCTTATTTGGATACTGAGTTAAGCAAGTAAATATTCAACTGTTTAAAAATAAAGAGGTAACATTCATGAGACAGTACAGATCTATATATTTGAGGTTATTAAGGAATTATTTTCAACTTTTACATGTAATGGCATTACGAGTGTCTTTTTTTTTTTTACGAGTGTGTTTAATATCCCTCTTCTTTTATCAATGCTTATTGAAACACATTAATCAAATGCTGGGTGTCCAGGCCTTGCTTCAAAATAATCCAGAGCAGGGGATGGATAGAGACAAAGATGAATTAGGACTGGTCATAAGTTAAAGATCATTGATCTCTCTCTTTTTTTTTTTAATAAGTCCTTTTTTTTTTTTTTTGGCCTCACCTCACAGCATACAGAGGGCTTCCCTGGTAGTTCACTGGGAAAGAATCTGCCTGCCAATGCAGAAGACCCTGATTCGATCCCTTGATCAGGGAGATCCCCGGGAGATGGAAATGGTGACACACTCCAGTATTCTTGCCTGCAAAATCCCATGGACAAAGGAGCCTGGCAGGCTACAGTTCATGGGGTCGAAAAGAGTCAGACAGGACTGCGTGGCTGAGCACACACGCACATGGCATGCAGAACGTCCCTAAGCAGGGATCGAACCCACATCCCCTGCAGTGGGAACACAGAATCTTAACCAGTGGACCACCAGGGAAGCCAAAGATCACTGACATCTGATAGAGTCACAGAGTTCATCACACTCTTCTCTCTACTCTGTGTGTGTTTGAAAGTTTGCCCATAAAAATAGGTAAAAGAAAGAAAAACAGTAAAAGAAGGCAAATTGTAGCTGGGATTCTGAAGCTGAAGTTTTTTTTTTTTTTTTTTTTTTTGGCCTCAAAGAACTATTGTCACTTTCTCCCCAGCTTTTCCAAATCTGCCCTTGAATCAGTTCCCTCTGGGAACCTGTGTTCATGCGCTCACCACTGTAAAAGGCATCAAGTTATGTGAAGAGACATCACATTCAGCTGAGCGCTTGGTCCATGAGACTTTTAACAGTCAGTGGTGTCTGCATGGCACATCTCATCCCAGCAGTTCTTTCCATAGTGAATCCAATCAGTGCAGGGTAGGCACTCCACAAATGGTTTCTGCACGCGGGCATCCATGAATGAATAGATTCATGAAAGGGCAACGTTCAAGGCAGTCTGCTGGGCTGTGGGAAAAACGTGATAATAAATAAGTCACGATCCATGCTCTTGAGAAGTTCACTGTCCACTGGGGCAGGAGATGTTCAGATAATCATTGTGAAAATAATTCAGAAGAAAGTCAAGGCTAAGTAGACTCAAGGCGAGGTGACAGGGCATGGCCAAATCCGAGGAACGAAGGGAACAAAGTCCCAGCTGATACCTTAGGGACTGATCTCGGCAGAAGCAGCACAAATTCATATGACATCCAGCTGCTTTTTTCAAGTCTTTGGGTTTTGAAGTCATAAAAGCTGCCACACTCTAGCAGATTCACTGGGGGGTGCTTGGCTGGCTGCAGAGGGGAAAATCTGTTTACATTAAAAAAGAAAAAAAAAATCAGTTCGACTACTGCAAGAAAACCGAAAATCAGAAAAAGCTGTCGATGGCTTAATATCCTCTTTAGCGGCTTCAGAAGATCTGAGTCATGCTTTTTCCTAGTATGTCTTCCCGTGTCAAAATCCACCACCTCAAAGCGAAGCGGAAGACGGTCTTAGGGAGACCGCGCTCAAGACAGCCGCATGTGAACGGTGCCAACGTGTTAGCTCATCGCCCAGAGCGCAAAGTCCTTTTAGGAAATTGATTTTCCTTGGATAAAGTCACTTCCCCTCTCTGCACCTCCGTCTCTTCCACTGTAAGATGAAGCAGTTGGATGAGATCAAGCATGCCAAATTTGTGGCATACTTTCTACTCCCTACCGCTCTGCCCGCAGCAGACATTGCTAATTGATCCAAGCATCCTTCCCCACTGGGACACAGCCTCACCAGGGGTACTCAACAGAGGGTCCCAGGCCCCCATAAACCATCAGATGAAATGGCCTCAGAACTCCTTACCATCTCTGGCCTTCAGTTTCCCGGAATGCTGAATTTAAAAGCCTCAATCAGCCATATATATACCTGTGGCTGATTCATGTTGATGTATGGCAGAAACCAACACAATATTGTAAAGCAATTATCCTTCAATTAAAAACAAATAAATTTAAAGAACGTATCACTGGAGAAACCCCCAAGCACATCATTACTTTGTGCTGTTGTTATGAACAACCAAAAAGTCTATCGAGGGACTTCCCTGGTGGTCCCGTGGCTAAGATTCCACGCTCCCAACGCAGAGGGCCCAGGTTCAATCCCTGGTCAGGGAACTAGATCCCACATGCCACAAATAAGAGTTTTCCTGCTATATCTAAAGATCCTGAATGTTGCAACTAAGACCCAGTATAGCCAAAATAAAAAATTAATTTTTTTGAGAAAGGTTAACTGAGGCCCTGTGGCTTGCTGAGGGTTGTGATGGGAGCTGAGGTACCAGCAGAAGACGTGGCCCATCACCCCTCCTCCTACAACTTAAGGGGCTTATGGTTTGGGGAGGGAGAAAGGAAATAGAGGGAAGACAAATCACAGTGCAACTCCAAGGGCCAGGGGAGTGATGAGGGATAGCCAGGCTGCAGAAGGTGGAGGTGACATGGAGGGAGGGGGCAGTCGGAACAGGTTTCCCAGGAAATGGGGACAAGTTGTACCTCGAAGGATGAGCAGAGTAGACAAAACAGTGAGAAGAGCCAAGGTCACCCAGAAACCGGGCCCACGCTCTGGGCTCTCCCTCTGCTCCCTGGAGAGATAAGATGTAATGTCCGCAGGGATGGTAGGCAGTGAGGTCATCCTACAGCATCCATAATGGGAAAGGAAATTAGTCTTGGGAAATCCACACCCAAAGTCATCCTCTCTCCCCACAAAGGGAATAATACCTGGAAGAAATTTTCTGGTCGGGGGGGCATTTAATCCACTTCCCCACACAGACTGTGCTTAGTACAGAGGATGGACATGAAAGAACTGGGGGTCCCTGATCCCAACTGCATAGACGCGGGAGGCGAGGGATCTGAATGCCTGCAGGCTAGGATTCTTTCACCTGAATCTTTTGTTTGTTTTCAAAGTGGCTGCCCCAAACCTTCATTCCAGAATTACAGTTGGCCCAGGCAGAACCTGCAAATGAAAAGCCTGCCTTAGCTGTGCAGTAACGGAACAGCCTATACAACAGGAAAAGGCACAATTCAATGTCCTATATATGTATATTATATATACATGTATACATAAATGTATGTATTTTGATGTGCTATTGATTTCTAAAGTGGGGAAGTTTGAGAATGTGCCTTAGCCATACTGTAAGGGGATGTATTGGAGATCATCTACTGTGTCTCCCTGGGTCTGACTAAGGCCAAATGGACAACAGACTCACAACATGTCTTCTCTCCAAGGACTGTGAGCCTGGGGCAGACCCAGATTTACAGCACACTGCCTCTAGCAGCCGCCAGGCTGCTATTTATCCAATCGGTCAGCGCTCCTCCCCACTGTACGCCCAGCTCTCTGTCCCTTAGCATGACATAGATTACAGAGGACAGGAAGGGCAGGCAGGCCTGGAGATCTGCCCTTGTGGACAAAGGAAGCAGTGTCTATTTGGGGTCCAGAAGGGCTGGGAGGGCGGTGACTGAAGCCGGGAAACTAGTCTGGGCTTTTCTAACTCCACCACCCTTTCCCCATAAAGGTCCCCAGTTTATTGACAGAGAGGATGCTCAGAGGTGATTTGCTTCTATTCTGTATTCTCTCACTGTACCTCAGATCATACTGTGTCCCAGCCACGGAAACCTCAGGGACCAGTTAGTCCAACCCCCTCTACCAACACATCCCCACCTCCTCTGTTTTAATGCTTTTCAACTGCCACTGTCTGAGAAATCCACTCAACATGCTTTTGGACTTGAATGTCAACTAAAAATACACAGCTTAGGAGAATTCCCTGGTGGTCCAGTGGTTAGGACTCCATGCTTCCACTGCAGGGGGCACAGGTTTGATCCCTGATCCAGGAACTAAGATTCCCATATGCTGTGCATTGCAGTCAAGAAAAAAAAATACATAGCTTGGAAGCTGGAAAGTACCCAAATGTTCATCAGCAGTTGAATGGATCTATAAATCCTGATGTAGCCACATGATGGAATACTACACAGCCATGAAGATGGAAAACCTTCCACCCCCACACATCAGTACAAAAACTGGCAGGAGTAATCCAGGACACAGAAGTCAAGAGGATGATTCTCCCTGAGGAGTAGGGCTGGGAGGTAGAATGAAGGGCTCCTGGGGGCTGAATATATTCTGTTTCTTGATTTGGGTGTTGGTTACTTGGGTGTGCTCTATTTGTGAAAATTTGTCAAGTTGTACAGTTAAAATCCATGGTGCATGTAATCATTTGGCCACCTCATGCGAAGAGTTGACTCATTGGAAAAGACCCTGATGCTGGGAGGGATTGGGGGCAGGAGGAGAAGGGGATGACAGAGGATGAGATGGCTGGATGGAATCACCGACTTGATGGACATGAGTTTGAGTAAACTCTGGGAGTTGGTGATGGACAGGGAGGCCTGGCACGCGATTCATGGGGTCGTAAAGAGTCAGACACAACTGAGCAACTGAACTGAACTGATCTTACATAAGAAGTTGCACAACATATGATTCCATTTGTAGGAAACATATGGCACAGGTAAGTCTGGAGACAGAAAGTAGACCAGAAACTGTCAGGGACTGGGGCAGAGGTTGGGGAGTGACTGTTTAATGGATAAGAGGTTTCCTTTTGGGGTAATCAAAATGTCTTGGAACTAGACAGAAGTGATGGTTGTACAATATTTTGAATGCGCCAAATGCCACTGAATTGTTCATTTTAAAATGGTTAGTGATTAATTTTATGCTATGGGGATATACTGGTAATGAATCGGCCTGCCCATGCAGGAGACACAAAAGACATGGGTTTGGTCCCTGGGTTGGCAAGATCCCCCAGCGTAAGAAATGGCAATTCAGTTGAGTATTCTTTCCTGGAAAACTCCATGGACAGAGAAACTTGGCGGGCTACAGTCCATGGGGTCACAAAGAGTCGGACATGACTGAGTGACTGACACACACCTGTGAATTTTAGTTCAAATAAATAATGTCTATCTGGGAAGGGCCACACACTAAAAGCCATGCTTGTTTGCCGTTTATGTTTGCTGTTATTCCTATAGCTTGATGGTTTCCCTATCTCTCCTAGCTCTTGCTGTGGTCACAGATGGCTGAGTTCAAGGGGTCTGTGATCTGAGCTCCAAATAATGAGAGGTTCCAGGGCAATGCCTGGTCATTACAGTGAGCAGGCTCCCAAGACGCCAGAAGCCCATCACACTTTCAAGGGGTCTTGGGTAACGGAGCCTGGGCTTGCAGGGGGCCAAGCTTTATCCACTGCCATGTCAACCCCACTCCAGAGCCAAGGACTTCCCAAGGACTTCCGCTGCATCCTTGCCCCTGTCCTGAGCAGAGCTGGGTCTGGTGGATTCCCTTCAGCCGCATGTGCAAACTCACATCTGCGGTAGTGAGTGAGCCCCGGCTGGAGAGCGGTGGCCGCTCATACTGTTATCCCTTTCTCAGCAATAATGTTTAGGTTCAGGAAAGAGTTCCAAGATATATATAATTCCTCATGCTGAGTAAGGGCTCCAGGCCTGACTGCACTGCTGCCCCAGCTACCGCTCTATCCAGGAATGTTAATACACCAGCCGCTGGCCCCGCGCTATGGATGGGTGTCTCTCAATGTCCTCATTATGTGCTCCGTATTTCAGGTCATGTAATTCAGCTGTAAAAATTTGCCCCTGGCTGCACCTGGCATAGGAGTGGCACAGAGGGGTGTGTTTATTTTTTTAAGGTGCTGTTAAAAATAAATTGAATAAGAGAGAGTGGAAGAGAGCGAGCAAGCGACGGAGACTATGTGTAGTTTGAATGAGGGAGGAAAAGACATGTGCAGAAGGTTTGAGATCCTGGTGCTTTGGGCGTGTGAGTGTGTGTGTGTGAGTCTGTGCATGTGAGTCTGTGTGTGTGTGTGTGTGTGTGTGTGTGTGCACGCGCGCGCGTGCGCACGCGGGTATTTCTCCTGAGTAACTCAAAGCCAGCTTTGTTTATTAAACCGAGATTTTCCAGATCGTTAGGTTGTGATGTGGCTTAGTTTATACTGTGCAATATCCCATCTTAAATACACACAGGTACATAAGTGAAAACCGGTGGAGCGACTTCAGTTAGTAAGAGTATGGGCAGCAATTAACTTTAAATGAACATTTTCATGAGTTTTTCTCCTTCCCTTTCCTTCTCTTGGCCGTGTAATTAACAAGTCTCTGAACGAACTCAGTCTCTCTTTGAGACTAGAAGACTTTGGTTCTAGAAGCCACAGCGTGAAGATGGAGAGGAACATAAGGGTCTCCAGACTGGGACACTTAGGTGGCAGGGGGCCTGTCCTTCTGGGCATGCCATGGGTGGAAGAGAGTTACCACCCCTGCCCCCAACTTCTAGGAAGGTAAGATGCACCTGGGGCAATCTCATCAGCTAAACCAAACCCCAGAACATGTAGGCTGACAGAGGAGTTCTGTCCCATTTCTGGCCAGGAGAAGTTGTTTGGGAAACATCACCTTGACTATTGGGTTTTCTAGACTATTTTCAGTGATTTATGAGAAAAACTGGGATGTCTGAAATTAACATGTCCTGGAAGGGCTGAAGTAGTGCCAGTAATGGGGTGACGGGGAAAGGAAGGGGGAATATGGACAGACCAAGCTGTCCTTTCTCCTCTAGAGCTACGCTGCTATGTTCTGGGGGCTATTATGTCCCTTGGACCCAAGATGTCCTTGTTTGCACCCAAACGTGGTACCACATGGAAGTCAAGAATCAAGGCTCCAGGGGCAGTGGGAGAGCGGAGGGGGAGGTGGATAGAAAAGCCTCGCTTCAGAGGGGCAGCCCCCTCTCCTGACCTCCCTGGACTGCGATGAGAGGCTTGGGGTCTACGGAGGACCTCTCGGATGTAACCACACGCATCTATCTGCAGGTGTCTACCCAGGGCACCACGGAGGGTCAACCAGAGCTGAAGAAGGACCGGGAATGAGATGTCATTCCCAGGAGGACCGCTCCGCACCACGCACCGCCTGTGTCCCGCCCCCCTCGGCTGCCTTGGGGACCCTGTGGCCACAGCTCCTGCCAGGTCACTCTGCCATCGGGGCTTCATGCTGAGACAGCGCACGCTCACGTCGTCCCTCACCGAAGTGTCAGCCTACCGGAGCCAGGACACGTCTCCTTGGCCGTCGGTCACCTTAATCCTCTCCATCTGAGTTTGCGGTCGCTGCTGTTTCCCCTCAAAGCGAGCCCGTCCTGAAGCTCCTCGTTCGGCCTTACTCGGGCGCCACCTGGTGTCCAAGAGCCTCACTGCCGGTGGGTCCCGGCCGAGCGGAAAGAACAGGAGGCTTTTGCTTTTTGCTTTCGTCTTTGTTTTTCCTGCTCTTCTTTTAGGCTCTGTGGTGAGAGGTGGAGTCGGCCTGGAGTACAGCGGGGGAACAGGCGCAGCCTGCTCACAGGACATTCCCGCCCCAGCGGACACGCTGTGCCCTGGGCTGGTACTCACAGGCCAGAGGGAACTTTCAGAGTCCCCTTAAGCCGCTTCAGTCGTGTCCGACTCTGCGACCCCGCGGACTGTAGCCCACCAGGCTCCTCTGTCCACGGGATTCTCCAGGCGAGAATACTGGAGTGGGTTGCCATGCCCTCCTTCAGGGGATCCTCCTGACCCAGGGATCAAACCCGAGGCTCTTATGTCTCCTGCATTGGCAGGCGGGTTCTTTACAATTAGGGCCACTGGGAAGTGGAGAGACGTCCCCCCTAGTCAGTGCTATCTTTACTTTTAAGAAACATATATATCTATATGGAGAGAGAGAGAGAAAGGAAATCTGGGGCCAAGGGATCAACAGGAGCCAGACTGTATTTCCCTCTCATCTCAGCCACTTATTAGCTGTGTGACCATGAGTAAGTTATTCTCACCTCTCTGAACCTCACTTTCTTTCTTGGAAAAAAGGGAGAACTCTACCCACTTAAGAGGGTCCATGAGATTTAAAATCGAAGTCCTGCCAGGCTCTTGACCACTGAGGGTGCTCAATAAATGTCATTTCCTCCTTTCCTCAGTGGATGTAGGGAGATAAAGATGATTACATAGGTAATAAAGTTTAGGACCCAATGAAAGTAGTATTTGTTCTTTTTCTTGGTGTGTGTGGGGTGATGGGCAGAGCTATGGTGGGGGTAGAAGGAAGTCTTCATTCTCACTTTCCTCCAAGATTCTCAGCCTTTGCAGGTCTGGGAAGAGGAGTCTAAACTGTGTGTGGTTGACTCTGAACACATCTCTGTTGGAGAGATTAAAGGCATGCTTCACTCCCAACTTTACACCAACTAGCTAATAAATAATAAGGTAAGTCGTTGTGGACTAAGCCATGTTTGAAAAGTTTTCCAGACACCAGTATGCCCAGCTCAAATGAGTTTTGCCCCATAACGCTCATCCCCATTTACTGAGCCCCTTTATAGGGGAGGCATAGCCAGGAATTTGACCAGGCATCACCTCCTGTACCCTTGTAACAACCATCCCAGGTCAGAATTACTGCCCCCATTACATAGGTGAGTAAATCGGGGTTCAGGGTGGTCAGGTCACTTGCCTAAGATCACATATCTAGGAAGCGATGAGGTCCACCCAGCTCTAGATCCAGTTTGTCCCCTTCCTGCTTCTCCCAACATCCCTCGAGCCCAGGGATCTTCTCCTGGAGCCTGGCCGGCCTCTGAACCAACCAGCAGCGGCTTTCTGCCCCAGCCCCAGCCCTGGGCATAAATCACGTCTCGGTTCCTGCCCATGGCTCATTGGTTGGGCTCCCAGCTGTCTTCCGCCTAGTTCCAGGCGTGTGGCTATATTAAGATTGTGAACTGTAACATTAACACTTAAAAAAAAAATCCCAAAGAGAAAGGCAGAAAGAAAGAAATACCCCTAAAGAGTCTAATGTCAGGTCCAGCCAAGGGTCATAAATCAATGTCGGTAAATTTATAAACAGTTCATAAATGTAAGTGCTTTTTACAGGGCTGTTTGTTATTGTGTCGGGGCTGGGATGGGGCGGGGCGGTCCATCCATCTGTCTTCCAGTCGGGAGCCGCTCAGATGGTTCCAGCACCTCCAGCTGCAGAAGGAATAGGAACCGGACCAATGCGGCCAGGTGATGGGAAACTTGCAGGTGGGTGAGGGGAACCCTGGACTTGAAATGAGGTTTTGAGGACATTTACAGCAACAACATCACAACGATGACTTTTTCTCTCCAGGTTTTTCTTTTGATTTTTCTAAGTATACTGTTCTTAGAAATTCTGGTGTGTTCTTAGCCTAGATGCCCAGCCGAAAGGAAATATTCCAAAGCAGAGAATCAAATTCTTCACAGAGTTCCCAACCCATGGGACACCGCACCACCACCTCACCTTCACTCAGCCCATCCCAGGACCCAAAACCCAGACACTGGGTTTAAAGACAGGCTTGGCCAGGACATAGCCTCTGCCACTGCAGGAGAGACTCTGGCTAGAAATTTCTGGATTTATAAATAAAAGGGAGGTATGGTGAACGCTGCCTTCTCCTGTCCTGTCACCTGGTTGAAAAGCAGCAGGTCTTGAGTCCCAGGAGCTCACAGAGCAGGTCTTGAGAAGAGCTTCTCGGCTTCTCTAGGAAATCAAGACTAGGAAACACACAGGATCCCCTCCACTGCTTATTTTTCTCTCCTCCTTGACTGGACCATATGCCACTTCCTTATCAGCCCCAAACTGAGACTCTACACACATAAGCTCTTGCCCACAGGTCCTTGGAGTAGAGGACAGGGAGTGGGGTTGTCTCACTCTTCTTTCCCAAAGCTCCAGTCTCTGCAGTGCCAGGCTGGCCCAGCCCAAACACCGTGTGGAGCACCCACCTCAACCCCTGATGGTGCAGTAGCCTGTCGGCAAGGGTGGAATGAGTGAGGGTGTTGAGCTCTACCCTTGGCCACCTACGTCCAAGCCCCGGTCCTCTGAGCTAAGTCACTCCCTGACAATCAGTTCAGAACAGCTGTGAAGGCCTGAAGGATCAGCTCAGGCTAAGCCAACTATGACATCACGGTTATATTCTGCAAACTCAAGATCCTGGAGCCTTTCTGGATCTTGAAGGCAAGTGATCATGAAAATAGGTGTGTACATCCAGTGTCTTCTAGCAACTTCTCCCAGAGCAATTCTGAAACACTACATGTCTCAGCGTAAGCGATGGTATTTGTGACACAAAGCAGCTCTTTTTATAGAGAAACCTTATTAAAATAATGCATTTACGGAACTTCCCTGGTTGTCCAGTGGTTAAGAATCTGCCTCCCAATGCAGGATACACAGGTTCGATACCTGCTCCGGGAAGAAACCACACGCCTCGGAACAGCTAAGGCTGTGAGCTGCAACTACTGAAGCCCAAGTGCTCTAAAGCCCTTGCCCCACAGCAAGAGAAACCACCTCAGTGAGAAGCCCATGCACCGCAACTACAGAGTACAGCCCGCTCACTGCAAACAAAGACCCAGCATAGTCAAAAATGGAATAAGTAAATAATTTTTTTTTAATGTGGCATGGGCATGTGTGTTCAGTCATGTCCGACTCTTTACGACCCCACGGACTATAGCTCGCCAGGCTCCTCTGTCCAGCGGATTCTCCAGGCAAGAATACTGGAGTGAGTTGCCATGCCCTCCTCCAGGAATCTTCCTGATCCAGGAACAGAATCCACATCTCCTGTGTCTCCTTCATTGACAGGCAGATTCTTTACCACTGCACCACCTGGAAGTCATTGGCCCGTAAAAGTTGTTCCACTATAACCTTATCCCTTGTTTTCCAGAAGGCTGGTTACTGCACACTCTTCAAGAGACCACTAGGTCTGGCAGAACCACCTCATATGGCCAGAACCACCTTGTATGACCAGAACTGCCCGTGAAAACCCCGTTAACCGGTTGCACCTTTTCCAGGCAAGCGCTAAACAGGGATTTCATTTATTTGAAAAATAGGTATTAAATATGTCAGATGTAGGAAGTGAAATGTAATGGGCCCAATTCCACACTCGGTTCCATATGCGTAAATCCCATTGATGGAGAACAGAGCGTGGCTGGGGCGGCAGGGACAAGGTCCCTGGTCTGCGGGAGGAAATTGCGCTCTTGATGGATCTTAGCTGACATTCTAATGGACATGGAGTCAAGGCTGTTAAAACTAGAAGGGGCCCTGAAGTTTCTGGTTGGGTTGCTCAGGTTTTTTTTTTTTTTTTTTTTTTAAGGCTTTAGGAGTTGTCACATTCCTGCTTTATTCCTCGGTTTTATTTTCTAACTCTCGGTAAACATTTGCCATTACTCCTCGGTTTTGTTCCAGTTCAGCTGTGCTTGAGTGGAGTTTTCCAAGAGGGTGGCCGGGTTCTTGGCCAAGGAACGAGCAAACATTTCATAGCCTAAGTTTAGGAAGCAGCCTGAAGGCCTCCTAGCCACTGACACTACCAGCAAAGTCTTGCTACTTAACGTGTGGTCCCTGGACCAGCAGCATCAGCCTCCCCTGGGAACTTGTTAGACATGCAGGGTCTCAGGCCCCACCCCAGACCTTCGAAGTCTAAGTCTGCATTTTAACATGATGCCAAGTGATTCATGGGCACATTACAGAGTGAGAAGCCCTGGATTAGAGAAAAGACAGTGGGCATGACCCTTTCTTTGACATGAATTTATCACCAGGCATTATCTTAAGCACCACAAGAATCCAGTTCAGATGTTTGTGATAACTCTGCAATGGTAACTCACCAGCCCACTGGTTCTCTTCCATGCCTGTGCCTTAGAATCACTGAGGGACCTTTTTGAAAATGAGGAGGTGCAGACCCAGCCCAAGAGATGGTAATTCTACTAACGGTTGGGAAGGGGCTTGGACCTTTGTTATTTACTTCGAGTTCCAGGTGACTTTACCTTGGAGCCAGAACTGGGAGGTCCTGCAGTAAAATATCACCTTGAATAGTGAGATTTCTTTTGGAATCGTAGTGATGTAAGTTCCTGATTCTCCCACCATGCATAGCATGCTGGACCCTGTAGATGGATCTGGGAATGGATGCCATGAGTGCTGTCCAAGAGCTTGCGGTTCAGTTGAGGATAAAGTGAGATGCATAGCAAGAGGTGCGTGGTTTTGAGAAGTGCCCTGGTTCTGTGAGGAATGTTGAGCGGATGAGTCCACCGCGGGAAATGATGGAAGCAGAGAGAGCTGGAGTGCTGGATATGAGAGGATATGCATTTCCAAGGCATGTTAGAGCTGCGAGGAACCTTGGGAATTGCCTGGTTTTTCCACAGAATGCCATAGAGCGGGGTTTTTCAACCTCAGCAACATCGACATTGGGGGCCAGATAATCCCGGACCAAAATAACAATGTGGAGATGGTCCTGTGCATTACAGGATGCTCAGCAGCATCCCTCCACGTGCCAGTAGCATCCACTCCCAAAATGTCTCCAGACTTTGGCAGGTGGGCCCTGGGGGCACAATTGCCCCTGGCTGAAAACCACTGGCATAGAGCAATTAGGGAAGATGGTGGTAGGTGGACACGTACCCAGAAGGTGCACAGAAAAGGAAGTAAGTTATGACTTCTAAAAAGTAAGTTGTCAACGATGTGGATGTTAGTCCCAATAACAAGATGTGTGTGTGTGTGTGTGTGTGTGTCCAAGGATTGGGTGCAAACAGTGGAAGTGGTGTCTCCTCTCCAAGTGCTTAAAGCGTGGGTACTGGTACTCAGTTACCTGGGCTCCAATCCCAGTTCTGCCACCTATTACCTACCCTAACCAACATCCTTAATCTCCAGCACAGGTGCCGCAGCTTCTCCATCTTTAAAAATGGGACTTGCAGTGCCTACCTCAAAGGACTGTTATAAAGACTAAATGCAGTCACTAAAGCACATGGTGATGCAGTTCCCAGGTTTGAGCCATGACTGACAGCATGAGCTCTGAGGATGTAACTGGAAGGCTGGATAATGAAGAGGGAGACTTTCGGGTTCTGTTTTGTAAACTTCTGCCTGTTTGAATCCTGTCTAATGAGACTGTGTTTCTATAATTGTGTAAGAGAGCAAACACACACACAAAAGAAAGAAATGCTCTTGTTTAGTCCACCTCGTCTTTTTAAATAAACTTTTTATTTTGGAATTATTTTAGACTTGCTGGGGAAAAAAAAAGGTTGCCAAATAGCACAGAGTGTTCCCTCCCGCTTCTCACTCGGCGTCGGATTATCATCTTACATTTCCATGGTGCAATTGTCAAAACTGAGAAACACTGGTGTATCCCCATTAACCAAACTCCAGACTCCACTTGGATTTCACCAGATATTTTACACATGTCCTTTTTCTGTTCCAGGATCCCATCCAAGACAGCACAGTGGGTTTAGTCATCCCGTCTCCTTCGGCTCCTCTGGGCTGTGCTGGTTGCTCTGTCTTGTCTTTATGTTTCATGACCTTCACACTTCTGAAGAGTGGTGGGAGGCCTTTCATAGCAGGCCCCCTAATTTGGGTCTGTCTGATGTTTTCTCATGGCTAGACGGGGGCTCTGGGTGTGGGAGAAAACCACAGAGGTGAGGTGGCCTCCTCGAGCCATCACCCCAGGGCCACACGGTGCCACCGTGACCTCCACTGGTGAGGCTGACCTCACCTCGGCCACTGTGGTGTCTGCTACATTCTTCCGTCATAAAGTGGCCCCCTCCCCGTCCTCACTGACGCTCTGGGCCATCCACACTCCAAGAGGGGACAGATTAAGCTCCTCCCCCAGGAGGAGGGAACGTCTAGGTTGTATTTGGAGTTTTTCTGTAGGAAGATTTGTCTCTTCACCCCATCTATTTACTTACTCAGTCATTTATTTATACAAGTATGGACTCATGGAGATTTATTTTAGACTTGGGATTGTAATCTAATACCGTGGTATTTATTTTGTTGTTCAAATACCCACTTCACTTTCAACAGTGGAGAAGCCCTGAATTGGGTTGGGGGTTGGGGTGGGGGTGCTGATTTGTAGATCAAGGGGCGCCAACAGGGAGATGGATCATGAGTCACAGACGCAGAGCAGGGTCTTTGGTTTGGATCGGCCCCCTGTGAAGGCCATGGTCGGTGGGAAAGCAGAAAGAATAGATGCTATGTGGCTGATGGCAAAGCCCCTCCCAGCGTGACTGGGGCGGTGGAGAGCTTCAAGGGTGAGGGACGTAGGCAAGGGTCCCGACTGTGCAGTGTCAGGGCACGTCCCTTCTGTAAAATCCTGGGGAAACCAAGGGCACGGAGAGATTGAGAAAGACACTGTGGAAACCTGAGACTTTCTCAGGGATCAAAGAACAAAGTCTGTCAGAGCTGTAAGCTGTGTGTTCTCTGGGGGAGGGGGACGCAGGCCGGCCGGACTCCCCAGGGTGGGAGTGGGGAATACAACGTGGTGTGCAGACATGAAATCACAGGCTCTGACGTTTGAGGGAGTATAGCATCCTTGCTGCCATTAGTCAAGCTTGAACTGGAAGCCCCATTGGACCCCACTGTCTTGACTCCAAGGTTGAGTTCCAGCTTCTGACACGTCAAGAGTCCGAAGGGTTGTGGGAGGCCCCCTTTCTTCCCTTCGCTACTTCTCTGTGCCGGGGCCCTTTGCTCCCTCTCCCAGGGTCCCACTTCTTCCATTTTTGGCCTCCCATGTGGGGTCTCAGACCCTCTCTGGTCATTCTGGCCCCACTGGTCCGAGGACAGGGCAAGGAGCGGGGCAGAACTTGGATCCTATGAGCTGACCCCCCAGCGGAGCTTGGCCTTCCAGAGCCAAACTGGCCTCTCCCAGTGCAGCCCCGGGGGACCTCAGGTTCTGGGGCTCCTCCCTGCCTGGAGCCCCATCTCCCAGGGCCCCTGCCCCAGCCTCCTCCATGCATTTCTCCAGGAGGGAGAGAGGGTCAACTATCCTCTCCCAAATTCTTGTTAGGCATCCCGTAGGAAGAGTAAGAGACGGTGGTTTTCACAAACGCAGACACAGAAAGAGCAGCTCCACAGCATCTTCTTGGCTGGTGGGCCTGGACTAGAGGGGGCCCATCTGCTGGGTCAGAGGAAGCCACCCATGTACAAAAATCCCCATTCTTAACTGGAGCCGTTCAGCGTACCCTTTGGGGGTAGGGGGAGAAGTCCTGGGATTTTAATATTAATCAGAAGGAGAAATGGGCTCCAGATGGAGTGTGGAGGTTCCAGCCTGATCCCACTCCCAGGTCTGAGCAGGTGAGGGGCCAGGCTAGGGATGGAGGGAGTCTTGGCCAAGGCCCTCCTGAGGTATCTTTTCAGCTTACTGGAAGCCATGGGCTTCTTCGAGACTTCTTCCCATGGGGTCTGGCTGGTCAAGGCAAGTATAAGTCACCCTGGAGGGAGAGGTGAGTCAAAGAGGACGGCGTCCAGGAGGAGAGAGGCAGACCGACCACAGGCAGGCCCCCTGGGCAGCTTCCCACTCCCACGCACCATGGGAGAGCCTTCCTGGAAGACAGAATGCTCTGGCCAGGAAATTTTTTTTATTTTATTTTAATTAAAAAAAAAAAAAACCATACATGGGTCCCAGGACCATCAAAGAGCAAGAGGAGAAGGGATGAGAACGCCTTCGACGAGGCTGGGTGTCCACCGAAGGGCTCCCAGAAACCCCACCGAGGAAGTGCCATGGAAATGGGAAGACACGCCCGAGCGCAGGAGGGGGTTTAGCTGGACAAGTATGGTGGTCCCCTCTCCTGACCAGAGTCTCCAGAAGGGACCCCAGCCTGGCCAGCCCCAGCTGGCGAGACTCCCGCTGCCCAGCAGACTTATTTCGAGAAAGAGCAGGTTTCTGTGAAGGCGGGGAGGCTGCTGGCCGTCGTCTCTGGCAGAAGCACAGGAAACACTCGTGGCTGATTCTGTTTCCAGCAGGAGATGCTGCTGGGCCCGCCCAGGACACTGGAGACGCAGCCTCTGCCCTCGAGAAGCTCACGGTCTTCCTGAAGAGACAAGTCTGGTCTAGGAAGGAGCCTGGGAGTCCAAGTGTGGGCTGGAGCCTCAGCAGGACCCTGTATGGGGTGAGTACCTACATAGACCATGCCATGACTATCTCCCTCGTATAACAGATTAAGAAGCAGACCAAAGGACTTCTCTGGTGGTCCAGTGGTTAAGACTTCCCCTTCCAGTATAGGGGGTACAGGTTCGATCCCTGGTCCAGGAGCTAAGATTCCGCATGCTTGATGGCCAAAAAACCAAAACGTAAAATGGAAGCAATGTTATGACAAATTCAATAAAGATTTTTTAAATGGTCCACATCAAAAAAAAAAAATCTTAAAGATGCAAAGGACGTGTCAAGAGAAGAAATGGAGGCCTTGGAGATTGGTGGGACATCGGGGATAACAAGAAGATAAAGACAACCCCATGAATAGCTCTCTAGATGAACCGCAGAGGCCCAACTTGCCATGGACATGAATCTGGTTGTGATGTGACCAATTCCTTCTGCAAAGCAAGCCATCATCGTCCCCTTTGGAACACCCCCTGGGAGTCCTTCAGGACCAGGGCATGTGTCCTGGCATTCCCGATCACCTCTGCTTTTCAGGCCGTCATTGCCCTAGGACACCGCAGTCAGTGTCTGGGTGGGAGACTTGATTACCTGGGAAGCCTGCAGTCTCACTGCTGCCGTTCCTCCAGAAATTGCCCCGAGGCCAGATCTGCGATTGAGCCCATAGCTTCAGCCCATGTCTCCTTCCTTCTCTCCTGTCCCAGAGAGGAGAACCAGATCCTGTTCAGGACCTACCGCTTCTGCCCAGATTCTCATCCAACTTCTTCTGATGCTAGGAAGCCTAGCTCAGAAGACCCAAGGTGATTTCCACAGCCCCCAGACTCAGCCCAGAGAAAAAAATGACCCTCAGGTTTCTTCCAGTGACTTTGAAATAAGAACTTGCTGGAAACCCCAGAGGGAGTGGTAGGCTTGGGTAGAAATGTCCTACAAATACCCCTGTTGTTGCACTCATCTTGGACCCCACAAAGACCCTAGAGAGGCACGCCTGGTACAGTCTATAATTGTGCGATCCAAGGAACCCGTTTCCCATATGCCTGCCCAGCTCCATCTTTTCCTCTTTCAGTCTTAATTTTTTGCCTCTGGCCTTGGTGGAAGTTTGGGTAGAACTCTCCAACCATAGTAACCATATCAATGATTATGGCTACCACATTAAACACGGGCCTGTTTGAACCAGCTCCTGGGCTAAGTGCTTTGCAGGTATTATTTCTAATCCTTATAAGAAGCATGCAAAGTAGGTGTCAGAAGCATTTTACAGATGTGGAAATTGAGGCCAAGGGAAGCTAAATAACTTGTTCAAGCTCACACAGTTCTTAGGTGGTTGACCCAGAATTCTTAATTTTTTTCACTAGATCATTCTGTCAACCTCAGCCAAATCCTACAGTACAGACATTCCAGCTCAGACCCTCCCAACCTTTTTCACGTGATGGCACACATAGGAAGTGCAACATTGGCATGGCGCAGGGAGGCAAATAGATGAGGCTGTTTGTTGAGGTGGGCTCTGGGGGCTCTGGCAGCCCCACACCGGTCTCAGCAGCGAGGTCGAGAGGACCAAGAACTTGTACTCTGTGACCCATTCCCAGGACCCCTTGTTGGAAATTCTGTGCTAAATTACCAATTCATCAGTAGTTTCTGAATTTGGCTAGTCACTAGAATCATCTGGGGAGTTTTAAAAAACTGCCTGTGCCCAGGCCACCCATACTCTCTGGGAGTGGGGCTTGGCGTAGGTATTTTTGAGAAGGCCCTGGCTTCCTGCTCTTCTTGCTGATGACTCAGCCACACACCCCATGCCCACTCCCTGGCCATCCCCCGCCCTTGTCCAGTCTCATGTCCCGATCCCCATCATGAACACATGCACACACACCGCATGCCCTACAAGAGCAAAGATCATGTCTGTTTTGTTTACCACTGGACCCCCTGACTAGCACAAAGTCTGGCATGTAGAGGGTGCACAATGGATTTTTTTTTAATGAATAATTGTTGAAGATACCGGAAAGATTTCAGACAAAACTCTTTCATGTGTCTAATCGAATGGCAGCTTTTTACAGAGCACAGTAATTCATGTCATAGAGGGCTTAGATTCATTCAATTAACTTTTCTTTCTTTTGGAATTTGAAACATTGGTTTGTACTTAAACACAGAAATCTCCTCTCTTACCACAATTCTTATCATGTCAGTATCTAAATGTGCTACCCATATTAATTGGTTTGCAGATATTGAATCATCCTTGCATCCTTGAGACAAATCCTGGGTTGTGGAATGCTTCCTAGAAAAGGTAGGATTTAAATTGAGACCACTGCTTCTAGCAACAAGGTAGACCAGGTGTTCAGGTTAGCCCTCCTGCTCAGAACACAGGCAGGGGAAATTTTTTTCTTGTTTTTTTTTTTTTTACTATTTTCAAAATTTCCATGAGTTAGCAAGAAAGTATGGAATACTCTGGCTTAAAAAAATAAATAAATGAAGGCAGAACTCAGAAGGTGAGATGGGGACTGGAGCCAGCATTTGCCTTGAAGGAATTTTCTGGACCTAGTGAACTTGAAAGTTGATGTTTGGAGCCTTATGAGGTTTGGTGGGCAGGAGACCAAACCTAGGTCTGTCCAAGGTAGACAGTCTAGTAGGAGACTTCTCATAGAATTAGAACAGCCAAGGACCATACATTCAGTGTAAAGAAGGACTGGAAAAAAATCCAACCTCCTCCCCAGATTTGGGGAGCAGGAAATACCTGCAAGGAAAATTGCTTATCTTGAAGTTTTATATTGGAGCAAAGAAGGAAATATCTCTCTTGAGAACTACAAGCCAGACATCTTATGTAACCTGAATTTACTCCACATAACTATTGTTTAATCATTAAGTTGTGTCCAGCTCTTTGCGACCCACCAGGCTCCTCTGTTCATGGGATTCTCCAGGCAAAAATACTGGAGTGGATTGTCATTTTCTTTTCCAGGGGATCTTCCCAAACCAGGGATCAAACCCATGTCTTCTGAATTGGCAGGCAGATTCCTTACCTCTGAGCCACCAGAGTAAGTCACTCCATATGGATCATCTAAGATTAAAAAAAAAAAAAAAACAGGCAGAATATTTAAAGTGATCCCAGACTAGACAACTGAGGAAGGAGCAAACAGAAATCTTATCTGAAGGTGTTCACCTTTTCCCGAGGCTGCCAAGGATTTCCAGCAGTTTCCACAGAAGATGAGAAGCTTGCAACTAAAATTCAGCCCCAATCTGAGGAAAGAAGTTACCAAGATGGAGAGCCAGCAGCGACAGACAGCGGAATCAGCCTGCAAACACTTCTGGCTTGAGAATTATCAAATGGAATAGAACTGATTTTCAATAAATGGCAGAGAACCTTTAAAATATAAGTTCAGGGTCCTTAGATATGTAAAAGAATAAAAGAGAATTTCTAGAAAATAAAAGTCTAGAAATGAAATAAAATAGAAACCAAAAACTCAGTGGAGACAATGAAACAGCAGACATGCACACAAAGAGAGACTTCGTGACCTGGAATGTCACGTGAACTGGAGAAATTATCCAGAAGGCAACCCTAGGAGACAAAGAGGTGGAAAGTGTAAAAGAAATTAAAAGTCATAGACGATAGATGTGTCTAATCAGAGTCTCAGATGTGTCTAATCAGAGTCTCAAAAGGTAGGGAAAGAGGAAATGGGGCAGGGGCATAATAGCTAGAAATGCACCACAATTTAGGACTGACACCAAGCCACAGATTCAGGATGTGAGCTGAGCTGCAAAAATAAAAAGGGAGGAATCTGGATGCTCAGAGAAGGGGCATGTGAAAAGCAGCAGGACCTCAGAGTGTGCTGATGGGGCAGGCACCCTGAGCGCTAGTCTCCTGGGACTGAAAGGAGGCTCAGAGCCTTGGGGAGGAGTTGAAGCCCCAAACCTCCAATGGAGAATCAATGGGAAACATGCCTGCTCCCAGATGACATAACAAAAACAGCAGGGCAGCTCTATTTTGTTCTTTGGGGGCAATATACTTTTGAGAAAGGGAGAGAAGAGAGAGTTTTGATCCTGATCCATTGTATAGAGTGGGGGATTGAAGCATAGAGAACAGATTCTGAAAACAGAGTTTTACAAAAGTGGTAGCCCCGGAATTGGAGCTCTTTCTGTCTATCTCGGGGCAGGCACCTCTTGGGTAACTCGCCCAGTCACTCATACTCACTATGTGTTTGGCATATCAAGTGCAGTGATGGATGGAGCCACTGGCATCCTTTCCAGCCCTGATGAGACTTTCAAAATTAAAAGCAAAGTCAAAACCACTCTGGAGCCCAGGTCTGGATGCCTTCCCTTTAGACAAAACCCTAGTTACCCATGACTGCCTATACCTGATGACTTGGACCAGCCATTTGGGATGCAGTGTTGACATCTATGTGAGTGACGTGCACATGAGTACATCTGGACCTAACAGCTGTCCCTGGGACCTGAAAATGTGTCTGACACGTATGGTTCTGAGTGTAGCGTGGTGGAACAGCAAACAGAAACTCAGCCATGCGGAATTGCGTGGGTGTGTCTGGTTCTTCCCCCTCCATCTTTACCTTCTCCATTCCAAGATGATTTTGTTTCTGTTGGTAGCAGTTATGTTTTCCAGTTCATCTGAACTCTAATTCCAAGTCTATGACTATCACAAGTTACTTAATACCTTTAAGCATCAGTTTTCTCAACTGTACAAGGGACTCTGTATTATCTACTGGAATTAAACCAGACTACATATGTTTTAGAGGAGGAAATAGCAACCCACTCCAGCACGCTTCCATGGTAAATTCCACGGACAGAGGAGCCTTGTGGGCTAAAGTCTGTGGAGTCACAAAGAGTTGGACACAATTGGGTGATTAAACAACGACAACAAACATTTATGTTTCAGTCATTTATCGGGCTTATTTCCCATATTATGATTAAGTTAAGCAGTCAAAAGATTCTATTCTTCTATGATTATAGTGTGTGTTAGTCGCTCAGTCATGTCTGACTCTTTGTGACCCCATGGACTATTACTCGCCAGGCGCCTATGTTCATGGAATTCTCCAGGCAAGAATACTGGAATGGATTGCCATTCCCTTCTCCAAAGGATCTTCCCAACCCAAGGAGTAGAACCCGTGTCTCCTGCATTACAGGCAGATTCTTTACTATCTGAGCCCAGACAGAGTTAATTTTGGGTTCAAGTTTGGAAGGAAGACTTAGAAAATTGTCATTTAATTTCAAAATGTGCTAAGCAAGATGTCTAAAGAAAGAATAAAAATGCCTAAGGGGAAAAATTAGGTAAATTAGAGTTTAGCTTTCTTTAGGTTCATATTTGACAGTGATTCTCAGCTGGGACAGCCTAACCATTTCTGGATTTCAGAAGACATTCTTCCTGTTTTGCCACATTCTGCACTTTTTTTTTTTAACTCCGCCATGCTAAATTTGGCTCAGGGATTGAGAGGAGAGCTGATGGCACAAAGAGGTAATGTTTGCATGTGTACATATTAGAGGATCAACAGTGTGGGCAGACAGAGGGCTGAACCTGGAACCTGTCTGAATCTGAGGGAGGGGACTCCAATGCCATAGCCATAAACTGCTGACAATTCAAAAAGTGTGTCAGAGACCAACTAATGCTGGGAAATTCCAGTCTACACATTTCAAGCGCAGGCACAGTGGGTGGTCCAAAGGGATCCAGCAAGAACATGACAGTAGGAAAAGAAGGAAAGGAAAAATTAGATTCAATCAAAGGGGAAAAAAATTCCAAATGGTGAGTTCGTTCTATTTGGCTGCAGCGTAACCCCTCCAGGGAACATGGTGGAACTTGAGTCATTGAAACCTTGGCTGGGAAAAGTCATGGAGGATGTACTATAGACAGAGCTGCAGTTTGGATTAGTCTGGTGGTGGGAGCAAGAGACCCAGGAGGTGATTTGCATCGGCCTTGCTCTGATTCAGCAGACATGCCCCCTGCTGACAGAGTCTGCTGAGGGGCTGACTCCGGCCAGGGTGATGGGCTGAGCCTGGCCGCGTGTGAATGGCTGTGTGTGTGTAAAGGGAGATGTTTTCCAAGTCATCATGGCCTCGTTTCCTCAGACTGACTAGGATGTTTGGATAGTTAGCACGTTCCCTCTCATAATAAATTTCACATTTCTTGCAGAGAGTTTATTTTACAGGAAAAAAAGAAAAAAAAGAAGCAGGGGAAAGGATATTCCATCTGAGTTTGCAGGAAATAATCTTGTTAATTAGAAAGCCTCCACACATTTCGGATTTTCCAGTAGTGCTTAAGTTCACTGCTGTCATATGTATGTGTGTTTTTTAGAAAAGCACGCTGCTATTAATTATTTATTTTTCCTAGAAAGTACTGGTGGAGGTGTGATTTCTGCGAAATTAGGCTATTTTGGGTCATCCACGTGATCAATACAGAATGGCGTGTTCTGTGGGGTTGGATTCATCAAGTGCTTTGAAGCCAGGAAGCATCACTATAAAAGTGGTAAAAACCAAGATCTTATATGCAGGATCACCCATACCTAGCACAAACCTGGGTCAACAGATGGTGGTCAGGGACTTCCCTGGTGATCCAATACTTCCATTGCGAAGGGTACAGGTTTGATCCCTTGTCAGGGAACGAAGATCCCACATGCCATGGAGAAAGGCCAAAAAATGGTTTTAAATAAATAAAATAAAATAAAGAATAAAATAGTGTTTATTTTTAAAAATTTGTATTGGAGTATAGTTGCTTTACATGACTATGTTAGTTTCTCCTTACAGTAGAGTGAATCAGCTGTGCATATACATACATCCCCTCTTGTTTGCATTTTCTTACCATTTAGGTCACCGCAGAGCATTAAGTAGAGTGCCCTGTGCTATTCAGTAGGTTCTCATCAGTTATCTGTTTTAAGTGTGTGTGCATGAGTGCTAAGCTGTGTTCAACTCTTTGTGATCGTGTGGACCACAACCTGTCAGGCTCCTGTCCATGGAATTCTACAGGCACAGATACTGGAGTGGGTCGCCATGCCCTCCTCCAGGCATCTATTTTATACATAGCATCAAAAAAACAAGGACAGTGGTCAACAATTACATATTGATGGATTGATTTGGTAAGTTATCCAAAGGAATACCTCCTCCAGGGTCTCTGCAAGGAGCAATGATGATTAGCTTTTTCAAAACCAGTTTGCTTTTCATTTCAGAAACACACAGGAATCCAAGATATGGGCAGAGGGGGTGGGGTAGAATCTAGGTTATACATTAGGAAACCTGAGTTTGAATGCTTGCCTTCTCTAACTCATCAAAGGACTTAAGCAATAGCCCATCAGCCCACCCAGCCTTAGTTTCTGAGTCTATGAGATTGGGGAGCTAGTAACAGCTCCAGCGCTTCTTGCAGCTCCCCTAAACTTGCAAACCCTTCCCCGGCCTGGTGCCAGCCAGAGCCATGCTACCCAGTGGTTATCTTGTCTGCAGTTGCCCAGGAGTCAGCGATGGGTGCCTTTCCTGCTATTTCAAGAAAAGACACAATATTTACAAGAATATCCTCATAAAGTAGTAAGTGGGTTACCCAAGGGGGTTGCCAACACAGCAGAGCAAAGATAAATCAAAAATAAAATTACAAAAAGAATTGGGACCCCTAGTTCTGGCTTTAATTCTGTTTTTGAACTGACTTGCTTTAGAATCCTGGTCAAGCCGTTCAATGTGGGTCTAGACCACGTGTTACGCAAATATAAAAAGGCATGATCACAGTTATCACTCGCAGTGATTCATTAAGTGAATATTTGTCTACTGGTTTTTTCATTCGTTTGCGTGTTTGTTTAGTTATCCTTGGGTATCTTCCTCTCCAAATGATCTATAGTAGCTTAAAAATGAGGTAACCCTCTAAAGAAAACCCTCCAAATCAGACCCCCTTATCTGGCTCTCTCTCAATATTTAAAAATAATTTTTAGCATAGCTTTCTTTTTTTTTTTTAACACCCAGCCACACCATAGAGCATGTGGGATCTCAGCTCCCTGATCTGAAGGAAACTAGCTTCCTACCCCCTACCTACAAAGCATGGAGTCTTAACCACTTAACCACTGGACTGCCAGAGAGGTCCCTCTCTCAATATTTTAATGCTGAGCATTAGGAAGGCAGTGATCCACTGGCTGCCCTGTTCCAGTCCTGGTCCTGCTCAATGGCCCATTAGCCATGTAACTTGGCGAAATCATTTCACTCTCTGGAGGGTGGAGTCTGCAGTGATTCTAAAACATATCCTCACACTCTTTACTCCCTTCCTATTAAGAGACAATGCCTCATTCCCCTCCCTATGAATCCAGCCAGCTCTGTAATTCACTCCTAACTCACTGAGGTACAGTGTGCGTTGGAAGGACACTGGGTGACTCCAAGGTTAGGATTGGTGCGCGTGTGGACCCATCAAGTACAACACAAGGGACCGGCATCTAGAGATGTTTTTCTAGCTTCTCCCTTGATGTGAAGTGAAGTGAAGTCACTCAGTCATGTCCAAATCTTTGCAACCCATGGACTGTAGCCTACCAGGCTCCTCTGTCCATGGGATTTTCCAGGCTTGAATACTGGAGTGGGTTGCCATTTCCTTCTCCAGGGCATCTTCCTGACCCCGGGATTGAACCCAGGTCTCCTTGGTTGTAGGCAGATGCTTTTACCCTCTCAGCCACCAGGGAAGTCTCCTTGATAACACGGAATTTGTAATGTCGAATCTATCCTACATGTAAGGATAGTGTATAGAGATGTGTCCCCAAATATGGGCAGAGTGTGAATCAGGAGAAGATGGAAGAGAGATAGCCCTTTTGAGGGAGGCTGTGCATTCTCAGCCGCTCAGTCGTGTCCGGCTCTTTACGACCCCATGGACTGTAGCCTGCCGGGCTCCTCTGTCCATGGAATTTTCCGGGCAAGAACACTGGAGCGGGGTGCCATTTCCTCCTCCCGGAGATCTTCCCGACTCAGGGATCAAACCCGAGTCTCCTGTGTCTCCCGCATTGGCAGGCGGGTTCTTTACCACTCGTGCCCCCTGGGAGGGCAGGGCCAGGCCAGGAAGAAAGTGGGGACAGGACGCCTCCTGAGCTTGTGGGGAGAGACAGACCAAGTGGCTGAGGGCACCGCCGAGGGGAGTGGGGCTGACAAGCCACGAGCCCCACATCTCGAGATGCCTGTCGCCTGGCTGTCTGCACCCCTTCCTTCTGGCTTGCCCCAGTCCTGCACGATCGTTTGGAAGCCGCGGGTTTTTCCCAGAGCTGGCGTTTGGCGGTTGGCAAGGAGCACCCGCCTTCTCTCAACAGCCCTCCGTCTTCTTGTCTTCCCCTTTCCAACCGGGTGAATACATTTCTCTTCTACTGTGTGTGCCAACATACCTCGAATTTGCTGGCAGCAGGCACTTCTCATGTGTTGGTTTTGGAACGTCTTTAGCAGTTTGTCCTATTTCTCTTCCATCTGGGCTAGAGACATGCCAACCAGGATTTCTCTGGATTTTTTTCCTTTACCCTGGGCTGCAACCCAAGGCAGTGAGCATCCAGGACTCCCTGGGTCCCAGGGTCCATCCCCGCCTGGTACCTACCTCCCCTCCACAGCTCTCAACAGGCACCACGGCCATCAGTCCCCCAGGCATAGTCCCAACTTGTAGTGACCCCTTGAACTTCGTGCCTGGAGGCCAGGTTATTGCAAAGGGACATTTGAGCTTCCACTGGAAATTGGTAATATATATTCTTGGCAGCAGCGAGGACAGGCTGTGAAAATTCTTTTAGCGTTGGACTTCTTTTAAGGAGTAAAGTTTGGTTTTAGCGTACTCCCAGGCAGTGAAATGGGAAAACCAGGCTAAAGATGGAGATGTATGAGGGTGGCAGGTGGAACCCAGAGACCCATGTCTGGAGAACATCAGTGCCCGCCGCCTGACAAGGGCTCAATGATCCTCTGCCGGATGAGATTTAGCAGGAAGCCACACACGGTGATATTTCAACTTCACTTTATTAGATCGATTGTCCCACTGGGTCAACCTCGTAACCTAATCACTAACATTTCAGGTCTGTATCTCCCCTCCCAGCTCACTTCTGCAACAACTGGAAAGCCTGGCCTCAACCACCACCCCCCCATACTGGGCTCCTGCCTAACTTCTTCCCAGGTCCCCTGGCCTCTCCAGTCCACTCTGCAGACCACAACTACTGCTTATCTTCCTAAAAACAGACCTGCTAAATGTGGGGTCCTGGATGGGACCCTGGAACACAAAAAAAGCATTGGGGACTTCCCTGGTGGTGCAGTGGGTAAGAATCTGCCTGCCAACGCAGGGGACACGAGTCCGATCCCAGGTCTGGAAAGATCCCACGTGCCTCGGAGCAGCTAGCTTGGAGTACCACAACTACTGAGTCTGAGCTCCAGAGCCTGCAAACTGCAGCTACTGAAGCCCGTGTGCCTAGAACCTGTGCTCTGCAACAAGAGAAGCCACTGCAATGAGAAGCCCACGCGTCGCAAGAAAGAGTAGCTTCTGCTTGCTGCAACTCGAGAAAGCTTGTGCAGCAATGAAGACCCAGCACAAAAAATTTAAAAAGAAAATTTTAAAGATGGCTATCAGTAGAGAAACGGGGAAAATCTGAATAGGGTCTGAAGCATAATTAATAATAATATATCTATGTGACTCTCATAGTATTGACAAACCCATGTAAGTCCTTAATAATAGGGGGATCTGGGTAAACTGAAACCTCTGTACTATTTTTGGAACATTTTTCTGAATCTAAAATTATTCTTATAACAAAAAGTTAGGCCAAAATGAAGCAAATTCAATCATATCACACTCCTATTTAAAACTAGGGTAGCCAATGAACTTATCTATGAAACAGAAAAAGACTCATAGACAAAGAGATCAGACGTTCAGTTCCCAACAGGGAGGTGGGATGGAAAAGGATGGGCTGGGAGCTCCAATCTTAGAATTCTACTGCATAGAAATAATCACATATGCCTCAAGATGTATACACAAGGATATTTTGTTATAAAGAAATATTGGGAATAATCTGTATGTCCATCAATAAGGAAAATAGCAATGTAAATTGAAATAAATTCATGTAATGGAAATACACGGCAGTCATTAAAACAATGAGGTATATTGCCAGGTATATATAACAGGGAGAGATCTTCAACATATAATCTACATCAGGGGTCAGTAAACTGAGTCTCATAAACCAAATCCAGCCCCTGTCTGCAACTGTACTGCCTGCAAACTAAGAATGGTTTTTACATTTTTAAATGGTTGACATACAATCAAAAGAAGAGCAATATTTTGTGATACATGAAAATTATATGAAATTCAAACTTCAGTGTCCATAAAGTTTTATGGGAACACAGTCACACCTGTCACTTACATATTGTCTACAGCTAACTTCTTGAAATGCAGTGGCAAAGTTGAGTACAGGTGTCAGAGATCATCTGGTTCACAAAGCAGAAGATATTTATTGCCTGGCCTTTTACAGAAAAGAATAATTTGCTGACCATAACCTAATTCATAAAAGGAAAGTCATATATATATATATGCATAATTCCTTTCATAAAATAGACTCATAAAATTTATATATAATACATATATTTCAGCATGTAATTTAATAGAGAAAGGTATGGAAGGATATATCCCAAATGGTTAATAATGGTTTCCTTTGAGACAGGAGCAGGATTAGAGAAGGAAAGTGGATAAAGGGAGATTATGTATTTTATTGCTTTATATTTATATGTGCATTTATATTATTTTCATTTTTATACTGAATATATGTGTGAATAAATTGATCTCCAGGTAATTCTTATTATTTGCAGTAGTTATGTTCTACAAAATCAGTGCAAACACTGAAACACAGAACACTGAGCCATTGCTTCTGGGGGAAATATGGGGTCAGGTTTCTGGTCATAATATTTTCATCAACCAATCAATCCATAACCTTGTTTTATGTGTGTTTCTGTATAAAAACACCTTACTTAACAAACATATTTTGTTGATTCATTAACACTGAACTCACAGCCAACAGCTCTGTAACTCAGACCTGAATGAAACTCACCAAACACATGTTTTTTTTCTTCTTTCAAAAAGGCGCATCACAGCCTTCTTTGACTTAGGAACACTAGGCAGATTTTTCAGCACTACGCTTGGGAGCCATTTTAAGCAACAAAATCACCAACCACCCCCCCCAAAAAAAAAAAAAAAAAAACGCAAAAATGTTAAATGGACGAGGATCCTTATTAACAGTATGAAACAACATCACCTAATTTGACCTCATCTGGGGACGTGTCCGTGGGTGACTCAAATCTTTTTGCCCCTCTGCCCATGTCCTCAAACGGCTCCAAAAGTACTACGTCTATTAACTTGTGGGTTACAAGTAAATTTTAATGAGTAGGCAAATTCACATAATGGAACTGGTGAATAAATAAGATCAGATATGTGTATATATATATATACACACACATATGTATTTCATACTTTTCGTGGGGTTCTCGCGGCAAGAATACTAGAGTGGTTTGCCATTTCCTCCTCCAGTGAACCACATTTTGTCAGAACTCTCCATGAACGGCATGGCTCATAGCTTCATTGAGTTACACAAGCCCCTCTGCCACAACAAGACTACGATCCATGAAGGGGATCACATTGGACTCATTGGAAAAGACTGACGCTGCAAAAGATTGAAGGCAAAGGACGAAGAGGACAGCAGAGGCTGAAATGGTTAGATGGCATCACTGACTCAATGGACATAAATTTGAGCAAATTCTGGGAGATAGTGGAGGACAGAGGAGCCTGGGGTGCTGCAGTCAATGGGGTCGCAGAGTCGACACAACTTAGTGACTGAAAAACAACATAAGTATTGTTTTCAAAGTTAAACAAAAAACGTGTTTGCTGTTTGCCTTTGACCACAGAGTTGCCCTCAAAGTCTATCTCTTGGGCAGCAAGCAGAGGGTCCCTGGCCATGCCTTTGATGGGTAGAGATGCTCATTTTCACGTAAGAGAGCCCAGCTTTCACCAGGACCCCCACAGAGCAGCGACAGCACAAAGCGGTGGACATGCTAGGGCTTCCTCATGGCTGTTTGCCGCATTGCAGGGGTGACTTCTTGGACACCCGTGACCAGCTGTGTCCTGGGCACACACGGTCAGGCCAGCCAGAGGTACTAACTTACACGTATTCATCTATGGTCTAGTGGGGAGTTCATCTCTGGCTCGTCTTCCCACGGCCCTTCCAGAGTCCCGAGGGGAGAACTGTGGCCTGGTGTTGCCCCCACTCCCACACAGGTTATGGAAGAGCTGAAGGGGATGGGGAGGTCAGAGCCGGTCAGCAGGGGCACGTCCGGCGGAGCTAAGGCACTAAGACAGGAAGAAGAGGCACACCCAGGCCCAGGTGACGTGACCTGAAGACCTCGAAGGGCTCCTCAGACCATCAGGCCACCCGAGGGGAGGTGAGGTCCTCAGACTCTGCTTGGACATCGCCCCCACCCAAGCCGGGGCTCCTACAAAGCGCTGTCGCCACCTTGTGGAGGGCAGTGGGGCTCGGAGCCCTCGGACTTCCCAGGCCCATCTCAGCTACTGTCTCTTCCCCTAGGGCTTCAGCGACCCTTCCCCACCCCCAGAGTGCGCCCTGGGCCAGACTCCGGGGGACGGGCCACGTGGCCGGAGGAGACTCCTCTGTGGGCCCCGTCCCTCTCTGCCGAGCCGCCGGTTGTCCTGGCATCACAGGCCCCCCTGGATTCCTTCCAGTTTCTACAGTCACTGTTTTGTACCACGGGGGCCAGGAAGCTCTAAGAGCTCCCCGAAAACCCTCAGCCCCGGGCTGGAGCTGCCAAAAGACTATACCCTGAATGGGCCTGGGGCGTAAGAGCCTTACCGCTCTTCCTTTTGAGAATTCCCACGGTCAGTGTCTCCTTGTAGGTAGAAGGGGAACACGTGTCCTTTGTGTCTGCCCTCCACATCCACAGTGGAGTGCAATCATTCCATGTGCGGTGGTCCAGGGGGGGCAGAGCAGGTAAGACCTGGGAGAAGGGGTGTGTGTGTGCACGCGTGTGCATGTTGCACTGCCTGTTCCCTTATGACAAGAGACCAGACCTGGAGGAAGAGGAAAGGTGCAGAGGAGCCGGCCTCCTGGCATCTAGGGAAACAAAAGCACTGGCTTTCTCCCATGAGAGTGGAGGCTGTGCCTGGAGGAGCAACAAGTTCCACTTCCAGGGGGGCCCTCAGGACAGGAAGCTTGCAGCTTTGTGGCTATTATTTCAGCTCGGGGTGAGCCTCGCCTGTGACAACAATAGCAGAGTGTCCTACTGCAGGGTGGGAACACCCTGTGTCTTCCCAGGCCCCCCCAGCCGACACTGGGCCTCACGCTCTAAAACATCCCTCCTCCATCCCTCTGTCTGACACCTGTGCTGCTCTGTCCTGGGATGCAGCCAGCAGGCTCCAGCCCCGTCCCATCCATAGCATCTCGGGCTCACAGCCAGCCTTCATCATTGTGACTGGCCCTGAGCAGTGCCCCCCTGGAACTCTTGGGAAGAGGCAGGTCCTCCCTGTGAGTCGAAGGCCTCCGTGTTTTAGATCCAGGAGGCTGAGCTCCCACTGTGGTAGTTGGGACAGTGATTGACAACTCTGAGAAGCCTGATTTTCATACATTTCGAAGGGAGTGTTGCTGAGACCAGCTGGGTTGCAGTGGGATGGGGAGATGGTACCATGGGATTGGAATAATCAACATCCCTCTGGGGGGGAAAACAAGCCTCAGTCAGAGTTGTTTCACAGGTCCCTAGGAAGACTGGAATTAATCCATGAAATTTTGTACCCTTTGCAAAGCACAATAAGTCAGTATTACTGTGTCCATTTTACAGAACAGAAAACTGGGGTATGAGGTGATTCATCCATGAAGTTCATATACATATACTTTACACTTTAGTGTATCTTATCTATATAACACACATTATTTACATCTATTTCACATTTTTATTTCCTGTCTTCTTTCTTTTTTTTAAACAGAATTTGAAAAGAGTTTATTTGGAATTTCTTTCTTTTTTTTTTTTTTTAAGGCTACTTTGTGCCATATTCAGGATCTTAGTTTCCTGACCAAGGGTCAGACCCAGGACCCCTGCAGTGGAAGTGTGGAGTCTTAACCACTGGACCGCCAGGGAAGTCCCACCGTCATCTTTCTTGATCCTGACAGCTCTGTGAGACAGAAGGCCAGGCCAGACCAGGTCTCTGTTAGAACAAGTCTTTATGCCGCTCTGCTTGGGAATACTGTTCATCGCTTATCTGCTTTCATTATCAACTCACGGTTTCCCCTGCCTTCCCGTACAGAGTCCAATTAAGCCTCCCCCGGCCTTACTCCTCATGTAGTGCCTGAGTCTCAGGGGAATCTGATTCCAGCAGTCAGGGTTAATAAAGACTAAAGTCTCTTTTCTGGTATTGGGCACAGAACCCCAGGCCAATTAACCCAAGATGTCACCCTACTAGCTGCTATTAGTCCAGGGTGTGGCTTAAATTGACCACAAACGGAAGGAAAAAGGTTTCCTGTCTTTTTCTCTGGATGTGACCAAGGAAGCAAGTGCCAGAGCTGCTGCCAGCAGCCACCTTGCAGCCATGAGGTAAGTCAGCCTAAAGGGAAGAATTACAAGAGGGCAGAGCAGGAAGCATTGCAGGAGTTAGTGCCCTGATAAAACCCTACCTGGAGCCCTGGCTCTGGGCTACCTGTTAGATCCTACAGGAAACTCTGTACTGTTCCTTGTAGCCCAAAGCACCTTAACGGGCAGGTCTGGACGGACACACACGTTCTCCCACTTCTACTGTAAGATTTCTCCCTGCCTTCCTCTGGCTCCTGTCAGAGCCAAGTCAGCACACATTGAAAGGGCCAGGGCAGACTAAATGCGTCTTCTGGACACCACAGATGTCTTTGCGGTATCTTAAGACTTTAAGAACTGTGCAGGGAGCTGTGGCCTAGCTCAGCCCTGCTTCCCATTAGGATAAACACATCCTTCAGCAGAGCGACCCATGCCCGGCTCCAGAAATAGCCTGCCCACCAGAGAAAATGCACTTTATTTGACAGGCTTCCACCGCCATATCATTATCATATAATCTCTTTTTATCCACCCCTTTCCCCTGCCTGGAACTCAAATTGCATCTTTAAAATGTCTAAATAGCAGTTTGGTGCTCTTCAGCGATGCTATAGTTGATACTGAGCTCGGAAAATCAATGTCAAACGCCCAAGTTCAGAGAAGTTTGGGTGAGGGGTGGGAGGGAAGTTTTACATCCAGTTCGTTTTCTGTGAAGAAATATGGGTTGAAAATACTGGACAATGGACTAAGTTTCAATATACGAAGGTCCAGGTTTGGACTTCAAATCATTGACGTTAACCCCACAGACCAACCCGAGCACCTGTGTGTGACTTTCCACCATTTCTGGGTGGGGACTCCTATTTTTGGCTTCCTTCTTCCAGGCTGGCACAACCCTACATGGGTGCCTAGGTCCCAGGGGCTCCAGGGGAAATCAGACAAAATGCAAAAGGCAGTCCCAAGAACAAACAGTGCTGGCATCTAAAAATGCCAACCACTAAGGGACAGTGTCAGAACTGTCCCCATGGGGGCTGCTCAGGGCAGTCACAGCATCAGATTGGAGCAGAGGGAGCTATCCAGAGCATGAGGGAGTCTGCGTGGGGGTGTGAAGGGCTGAGAACATCTGTGTTGGAGGTGGGCGAACTCCACTGACCCAGGACTGGCTCTGAGCAATGCTGAGGAGTGGGCGGAAGTCTGTCTCCGAGGCAACCCACCCCCTCAGGTGCCCTGCCAGATGGAGCTTTCACAGGCCTCTTGTCCTACTGTTCACCTACTCCAGATCCTTCCTGGACCTGAGTCACAGACTCCATCAGCTCCCGGTGCTGGGTGGAAGGCCAGGGAGGCAGCCAGGGTCTAGGAGAGAGGCTTCCTAAAAGGGAATTAAGCCTTCCTTCTGCCAAATCCATTTCCTCCAGCAGCAGCCTGGAGGACTTGGTGGAAGAAGAGAATGTTGTGCCTCTCCCCGCTTAAGCACTCACTCTCTCTCCTACTCTGCACTTCTAAGAATTCATAGCATGGAAGTCATTGGCCCAATTTACAGATGGGAACACTGAGGCTGAGAGAGGCCAAGGACCTTTCCCAGGATTACACTGCCAGAAAAGTGGCCAGTGGGATTCAAGTCTGGGTTTAAACCCCTTGAAGCCTGGATTGTTGTGCTACCTACCCTGCTTGCCTGCTTACTGCCTCTTAAACTGACCTGGGGAAGCAAATATTAGTTCCTCTCATTGGAGCCCGCCGTATGCCAGATGGGGCAGGGGCTGGTCATTGCAGACTGAAAAACCAGCCCTTTTCTCTTCCTGCGAATGGCTTCCAGTCAATGCTGGGCAGCCCTGGCCATCCTAGGACAAAGGGCAATGGAACTTCCTGGAAGTTCTCAGGATTCCCCACTCTCCCAATATACACGCATACACACATACACATGCCTGCACATGCAGACACACACAGATATTCACACACAGAGACATACATGCACAACAATCAGTTTCTCTGGAGCCCAAAACAAATGAATTTATATCATCATATTTTCTTCCCAATTTCTGGGATATCCAAAAAAAGGCCACTGTCCCTACCCTTTGGGTTGAGGAAAATTTCAGTCATCCAAATGAAGTTAACAGGGACTTCCCTGGTGGTCCAGTGGTTAAGAATCCACCTTGCAACGGGAGGTGTGGGTTTGATTCCTGGTCAGGGAACTAAGATCCCACATGCCCTGGGGCAACTAAGCCCGCACTCTGCAACTACTGAGGCTGTGCCCCGCAACTATCCAAGTGCCGCAATGAAGGCACCTGCATACTGCAGCTAAGACCTGATGCAGCCAAATAAATAATAGTAAAATGAAGTAACAGAGAAGCAGAGCAGATCTGTCTCTCACAAAGAAGTTTCTGGCAGAGGCAGCGCTCCTGGGGGCACACGTGTGCCCCGTGCGGCGGCCACTCCAGCACGTGTTGTGGGTGAGGTGTGTTCTGCTTGATCGTGATCCCTCCTGAGGCTCCCCGTACCTGGGCGTGTGTGCCGAAAGATCCAGAAGCACTAGAGCCCCTTGTCCAGTCAGAATCAGGCAGCAGGAAATCTGCATTTCGTTGAGGATTTTGTGAAACTAATCACACAGAAGATCAAGTTTGCAGTGCAACCAACCATGTGCCCGCGACTTAGTGCCCGAGTGTGGGGCGTCTTATAGAGCTGTGACCCCTAAGCCAAGGCTTCTTGAAGAACAGGTCTCCTCTCATTAGAATGATTTTACTTTGGAAGGTGTTTTCCCGGCCTTTTCCAGGAAAAGGAGACAGGGGCAGGGGGAGGGTGGTGGACGTGGGGACTTGCAGGGTGAAGGAGAGGGGCAGGGAGGCCGGCTTAGATCTGTCTTAAAGATGTCTTTGTTTTTAATTATCCGTGTCCTGGGCTGCGGCGCAATCAACCTCTCCTCAGAGTTTCGACTCAGATCAAATGCCGTGTGCTGCAGCCTGACTCTCCACCTCCCAGACAGCGGCCTTTCCCCATTGGAAGGTTATTTACTTTTTGCCAACCACCTTTCATGCTGCTAAATGATTCTCCATGCTCAGTGAAGAAAACAGCCCAGAGGGATTTTATTTTATCCCTGAGTGCCCGCCTGTCCTCCCACCCCATCCCAGGGAGCATTTTAGGCTCGACAGTCTGCACCTCCCTTCCTGAGGCAGCTCCATGTCCATGGCCTGGCCAGGGAAAGGCCCCCAGGGTACACCGGTCTCCCGGCTGCCTCTGGGCCTGCACAACTCCACTTTCAGAAGACAGGGAGAGAACAGACTGCTTCTAGAAGCTTGCTGAGAAGGAGCTCAGTCCGACACGCTTCCCTTCCAACTCCCCCACCCCCCTCCTCCCCAGGATATCCAGTAGGTGGGCAGGGCACCCCTCCTGGACTTGAAAATGCAAATTTAGCCTGAGTGGACTGATGCCAGCGCCCCCCTAGCTCTCCACCCAGGTCCAAAATAAATTCACACCTCCTCATTTCTGTCCTATTAATCAGTCGGTCTGGGGAAAAAACAAGCCAGCCGAGCTCGGCCAGTTGGACGGAGTCACAGAATACATGTTTTCAGATATTTTAAAATTAATTTTATTTCCTGCTCGTATTTTAAATTTTGCTTCCATTACCAGAGTGCAACTGTGCTGGATCTCTTGTAAGGAAAACTGCAAATTCTATAGTTAGACTTCTCCCACCCACCCCCCTGAGATGCTGCACTGCCCAACCTCCTAGGCTGTGACCCTCTAGGGGGAGGGCAGACCCCAGCCCCTTCCTCCTTTAGGTTCTGACTTTCAGATCTCGTCCCCTATCCCGTGTTGGGCCTTGACTCTCACTTCCTGGCCCAGTTTGGGTGGTGTCTAGGGAGCCCTGAGAGCACCACCCATTCCCCGGCCTCAGGGGCTGAGGTGCCCCCATGTCAACCTTGGGCCCACCGCCCTGCTCTCCCCACCTTGCTCCTTCTCTTTGCAGGCCTTGCCCTTGAATCTGCCTCCTCCTTCTGCTCCTGAGACTCTTCGAAAAAACCACACAAATAGAGTCACAGACACAGACACAGAGAAGGACATGTGGACACATGAGGGGGAGGGGACGGTGGGATGTATTGGGAGATTAGCATTGATAATATACATTACCATATGTAAAGTAGATAGCTAGTAGGAAACTGCTGTATCACATAGGGGGTTCAGCTCTGGGCTCTGTGATGGCCTAGAGGGGCGTGATGGGAGGGTGGGAGGGAGGCTCAAACAGAGAGGATATGTGTATACATATAGCTGGGTCACTGTGAGGTACAGCAGAACCTAACACAACATTGTAAAGCAATTACATCCCAATTAAAAAATATGAAAAAAGAGAAAAAGCCTAAACAGACAATGGAAAAATTTTTCTGCTAATACGTACTTTTTTAATATATGAATATAAACAATAAGGGAAAGAACAACTACCTTCAAAAGTATCTTTTCTGTAAACTAGTCTCTTTCAATTTTTGTGTATAGAAAATACTTAACATAGTATATAAGCATAGTAAGTCACAATATGATATGAAGAAATGACTCGTATTCTGACTTTGGAGTTTTTAAAAATCTTGTTGGTTATCTTTTTTAAATCTAGCAGTGTATAAATGTCAATCACGAACTCCCAATCTATCCCTCCCCACCACTTCTTCTCCCCAGGAAGCATAAATTAATTCTCTAAGTCTGTGAATCTGTTTTTGTGTTGTAAACAAGTTCATTTGTATCACTTTTTCCTTTTCTATTTCCCACATAAGCAATATCATATGATTTTTGTCTTTGTCTGACTTACTTCACTTAGTATGATAATCTCCAGATCCATCCATGTTACTGCAAGTGGCATTATTTCATTCTTTTTAATGGCTGAGTAATAGTCCATTGTATAGATGTACCACATTTTTTTCCACTCATCCATTGGTGGACATTTAGGTTGCTTCCATGTCTTGGCTGTTGTAAGTAATGCTGCAGTGAACGTTGTGATTAAAGACCCAAATGTAAGATCAGAGGTGTCAATAAGAAACTTTAAAATGCTGTCTACAGACAGAGACAAAATAATAGCAAACACTTACTGCAGTTTACTAAGCTCTGGGCATTCTCCTAAGGGCCTTACCTGGATTAATTCATTTACCACCCAGAACCCTGTGAGGTAGATGTTACTGCCATCCCATGTGAGGGGGGCCAAGGCACAAAGAGGCTGAAACTTGCTTTCGCTCCTTGAGGTTACCCAGCCAGGGTGCAGAAGGGCTGGGCTTTGGATACAGGCAGATCCTAATAACTGCATTCTTCTCTCTACAGAAAAAATTTCTCTAAAGGGAGAAAGGCAGATTTTAGCATTTTTACTAGTACAGTAATATTCCATTGGTCAATTATTTGATCATCTCAACCATATAGGCCTCAATCGAGAACTGAAAATGTAAAAGTAAAGGGGACCTCCGAGAGACTGAAGGATGTGTCACAGAAGTCAAACCCAAAGTTCCTGAGGAAAGCCCCTCAGGCCTTCCCAAAAGATAGCAAGTCCGATTAATTCTTACTTAACCGGTAATTCTAACTGGCCTGGTGGGTGTTTGCCCAGCCACTCCCTATTAGAAACAGCAAATTAGAAAGAAGGTAAAATCGGCCTTAAAGGGAGGTATGTTAAACCACAGCATTGTGACCCGTCAATTGGCTATGTGCTGTGCTGTGTTTAGGCGCTCGGTCATGTTCGATTCTCTGTGACCCCATGGATTGTAGCCCACCAGGCTCCTCTGTCCAGGGGGATTCACCAGGCAAGAATACTGGAGTGGGTTGCCATGCCCTCCTCCAACTGGCTATATTTATAGCCAATATAGATGATATTCCCTGGAGAAGGCAATGGCAAACCTCAAAACAATGAAAAAATAGAAAGCGGGAATATACCAAAATGCATTTTTCTTTGGATGCCATGGGTGTTTGTTTTTTTTTTTAATTTTACTTTTTAAATTTTTTTTCTTCTTTCAAATTATCTGTAATGTGTGTGTACTCTAATACTGAAATAACTCCCAATAAACTTCAAAAAAGAGAAATAGGGAAAGAGGAAGGAAGAAAGTCAAGGGAGGTTGGGGGCAGGAGGACGGGGCGAAGGCCACCCCAATCAGGTGCAAGCCCTGCCACCAGTGATAAACCAGAGGAAGAGAAACTGTTTAATTCTCATCCAAGAATGTAGGCACCACTTCCTGGAAGGGCAATTGCTCGCCATAAATCAATCACCTTGAAAATATCAATGATATTAATCAACTGGTGATTAATAGAATAATAACTGTTATTAACTAAGCTCTTTCCAGGGAAGCATTTACTTAAAGAGTCACTGGACCTCAGAAGGGCCATGAGAGGGAGCTCTGCCTTTCCTCAATTTACCCTTGAAAGCCTGAGGTGTGACAGTTAATATGCATTAGGGTGAAGGTTTGATTCTGTTCATGATATCCAGCTAAGAAGGTCTAGAGGCAAAAAACCAAAAGTAGATAGATTCTCCTTCAAAACATTGAAATTGAGTGAGAGCCTTTTACTCGTTCAAGGGTGAGTTTCAAGTGTGAGTAACACTTGCCTAGCACAGGTTGTGGTGCTAGGTAGGGAATACCTGGGGACTCCAAGGGAAGTTCTCTAGAACTCCTCCGGCCCCCACACCCAGCAGGATCACAGCAGGACACAGAGGGCTCCACCATTTCCTGCTGGAAAGGGGTCCTGCCTTCTAGTACCTTAAAGGGGTACATTCCCTTCTGTTTATGCATATGCGCTAAGTCGCTAGTGTCGTGTCCGACTCTTTGCGACCCTATGGACTGTGGCCCTCCAGGCTCCTCTGTCCATGGGATTCTCCAGGCAAGAATACTGGAGTGGGTTGCCATGCCTTCCTCCAGGGGATTTTCCCAACCCAGGGATCTAACCCACATCTCTTATGCCATCACCTGCATTGGTAGGCAGGTTCTTTACCACTAGAGCCAGCTGGGAAGCCCAGGCATAACACGGGGCTTTCTGCAAAGGAAGCTTTCAATTCAAGGTCCGCTGAAAGCAAAGAAGGAGCAAAAAAGGAGGGAGAAGAGAGGACAGTTCTGTGACCCAGAAGCCTGCCTGCAACTCAGTTACACAACCCCAGTTACTGAAGGGACCTTGGGTAATGATATCCAAGGCCTCCATTAAAACAGAAATAGGATCCAGGAAGCGTGCTTGAGTCATTAAGTCAGCTTTCTAATGAGCATCATGTTCAGGGGTGGGACACGGGAGAGATCAATTTTAGTGAAAAAAGAACTGAGTGTGCCTGGGGAAGGGAGACTTTGAGTCTTTTCCTTAGAGTCGTAGTTAATTTAAAATAAAATCCTTTTCATAGCATCGTAATGTTTTAGCTCTGAAAGGTACCTTAGCCATCATCTGGTTAATTTTACACATAAGAAAATTGAGTCCCAGAGAGGAAAATTGACCTATCCAGGGTCCCATTGTAAATCTGTGGCCAAGCCCGAAGCAGAAATCATTATCCTAACTTTTTGCTGCCCCAAACTCATTTTGACAGTGGGAACCTAATACTATAGTTTCTCTTTAAAGCAGGCTTGCTGCTGCTGTGTTCGTCTCCAAATTCCCTATTAAGTGGGCTCCCTGGCCACATCCTCCTGCCCTTTCCCTCTGAGATGGCTTGAGGTATGGATCTTGCTAACGACTACCCTGTAAAACCCAGACCAGAATGGGCCTCCAGGAACCCAGCATGTCAGAATGATCTCTGACCCTGAGAATTTCCAGCTCTGGGCCACTCGTGGGATGTGGATACAGAAGAGAGGAAGTCAGGGTAGGAAGAAAACTCTCTCTGGGTAGAGAGAAATGGAAGGTGATTGTCAGCTACTGGGGTTAGTGCCCTTCCCAGGTCCAAGCAATCTAAGGGCATCCGAGACCTTTGATTACGATGGGGACAGAAAGCTGAGTTCTCTGCTCCTCCGTGGCATTGACCCTGGGGAGAGGAGGGGCTGGTAAGACACTCCCTCCTAACAGAGGTGAAGCCTGAAGACAGAAGGAACTTCAATGTCCTGTGTGTTTTGTGCAAGAAGGTGACCCATGCTTTCAGTTATGGAGGTGATATTGAGTTAGAAGACTATATGAAAAGAAGCCAACATGAATTGTATCTGGCTTCCCATCAGAGAGAATCTGCCAGCTCGTTACACCAAGGTGAAAGCAAACAGCACATGTGCCCTCGTGTGAACTGTCAGAGCGTGTACCTTGGGAAAGCCAACATATCATTTGAGGTCAACCTCTTATTCTTCTTTCACTTTCCAATGCAATATCCTTCCCATCACTGAACACACTTGTTTATTTCACACGCCCCCATGCTGGAAATGATTTCTGTGCTGTGAACTCTCACATAAGTATAGCTGCACTTCTCCCCAAAGGATGAATCGTTTCTAATTCTTATTATGGTTCTAGATGCCCGTGAGCAACTTAGGGAAAGATCTCCTGCCTGCCCTTTCCCTGACTCCCCTCCCACAGAACCCAGCGTGTAACAACCACACAACAAATGTTTGCTAAATGAACAAAGGTATTTCTAAGGTTGCTGCCTCTCAAGTGAGAGTTCTTAGCCTCCACAGATGAGCTGAAGAGGAGCCATAAACCCTCTGAAATCATCTTTACATTTATGCAGTCCGTGCATATATGCTGTTTGGGCAAGAGAGTCCACAGCTTCAATCAGCTTCTCAGAGGGATCCAGTTTCCAAGAATCATAACTCCAAGGTTGCTGTGTTGTTATTGCTCAGTTGTGTCCAATTCTTTGCAACCCCATGGACTGCAGCATGCCAGCCTTCCCTGTCCTTCATTGTCTCCTAGGGTTTGCTCAAACTCACATCCATTGATTTGATGTTACCATCTAACCATCTGATTCTCTATCACCAGCTTCTCCTGCCTTCAATCTTTCTCAGCATCAGGGTCTTTGCAGTGAGTCAACTCTTCACATCAGGTGGCCAAATTATTGGAGCTTCAGCTCCAGCATCAGTCCTTTCAAGGAATACTCAAAGTTGATTTCCTTTAAGATGGACTGGTTTGATCTCCTTGCTGTTCAAGGGACTCTCCAGAGTATTTGCCAGCACCATGAGGTTGCCATGAGGACAGACCAAAAGACATGGTGCTCATTAGACAGTCTGGAATCCCACCTGGGGAGCGTCTCGTGTTGAGCTCTGGAAGTCAGCAGGCAGGTCATAGTTCCACACCTTTCTCCCTCTCTCCACACCTCACTCACAAGTAAAAAACGTTAATAACTGCCACAATTTTTCAAGGATCTTTTGGGTGCCAGGCTCTGCTCTTGTGTTTGCTCCGTTACAAATGAAGAAACCAAAGCTCAAAAAGGAAGAGGTCACTGGGGCTTCGGGCTGGTAATGGCAAAGCTGCATTCTGAACCCAGACCTTACTCCTCTGAGCTGGGTCAGAGGACACACGCAAATGGGACTCCAAGCAGTGCTTCTGTGTCGGCAAGGGCACCTCAGAATGCGGCCTTATTTGGAAACAGGCTTGCCATGAACATGATCAGTTAAGATGGGCTCATACTAGGCTAAGATGAACCTCTAATTGAATACGACTAGTGTCTTTATGAAAAGGGGGAAATGTGGACGCAGACCAGGAGGACGCCATGTGAAGATGAAGGCAACCCTCTGCAAGCCAAGAAACACTAGTGATCACCAGAAAACCAGTAGCGAGGGGAGAGGCAGGGACAGATGGTCCCGCCCAGCCCTCAGAAGTAGCCCACCTTGCAGACACCTTGATCCACTCCAGCCTCAGGATTGGGAGACAATACATTTCTGTTGTTAAAGCACCGCCCCCCACCACCCACTTTGTGGGTGCTTTGTGATGGCAACCATAGGAAACTCATACCCTCTCTGTCTTCAAAAAGCAGAGTAAAGAAGGTGACCCTGGTGGTCCAGGGGCTAAGACTCCACGCTCCGAATGCAGGGTGCCCGGGTTCAATCCCTGGTCAGGAAACTAGATCCCACATGCTGCAACTCCACTAAGAGTTCACATGCCACAACTACACATCCCGCTGCAGCGAAGACCAAAGATTACACGCGTGCTGCACCTAAGACCTGGAGCAGCCAAATAAATAAATTAAAAGCTGATTGAAGGTAGATAAAGTACATGTGAACTGAACTCTAGACCTGCCCATGTGCCAAATTCTAACCTATAAGTCCCTTACCTCCCACAAAATGGAGACAAACAGGTCAGTCAGTACTGGCATGGCAGGACTGAGGGAAGGCTTTTTTGAATGGATTGCATTTTGGCTTGGTTTCCAACAAACTTGTGTTAGATTGTATAAACTTCTTCATTCAAACCACTGTTCTCCAGAGCTTGGCACTGCTTATGTACTTGTTTATTTTCAATGATTTAACTAACCAAATCAGAAAACCAAGGTTCTGGGAATCTGGTTGAAGCACACCTTCTCCAAGTGTCTAGTTTTACAACAGGACAACTCTCCAGCCTTAACTGGGACCCCGATGGGCTGGACCCTGGGCAAGCTTCACTGAGGGAAAAGAAACAGGCTTGAGGACCGCTCCCGCCCACAGGGGTCTGCCGCCAAGCCAAGGAGGCAAGGCTGAGTGACACACTCAGTGACACACACTACAAGCGTGACTGTGTGGGACACACAGTACAAGGTCTGAGTCATGACAAACGGGCAAGAATTCAAGAGAAGTCACAGCAATGGCCGAATGAAAGATGCAACAGCCAGGGGGACCGGTTTGGAAAAGGGAGCAAGAAGTTTAGGCACGTCAAAAAGATGAGGACAGATAAAATGCTCAATAGCTTGAAATTCAACCTTTGCCCAACACAAGGGGAACTTGAAACTCAAGTTTCCAGATCACAGCTAAATTTAGAGCCAGAGTTTTAAGTGGGTTTGAAACCTGGCCAAATTGCCTATCTTTCAGGTTCTCTTGATATATTTGAAGCCACAAACGTGGTATTTCTAAACAGAGGAACTTAAAGAGAGTCAGCTGGGGTGGGCCCCTTAATTATCATTAGCGCCTCCAAGCCTTAAAGGAGCAAGTCATTGTAGGGGAAAGACAGGCCTATTGTGCTTCAGATGGGTTATCCATCTTAAGTCACTCCCTGGATTGGGGGTTGTGCATGCCTGCCTACATGCTCAGTCGCTTCAGTCATGTCCAACTCTTTCCGACCCTGCAGACTGTACGTGCCAGGCTCCTCTGTCTATGGGATTTCCCAGGAGTAATCCCAAGAACATTGGAGTGGGTTACCATTCCCTCCTCCCAGGGATCTTCCTGACCTAGAGATTGAACCTGCATCTCTTGCATAGCAGGCAGATTCTTTACCTCTGAGTCACTCGGAAAGCCAGGTTGGGGGTTACCAAGCACTTACCATGTGCCTAACAGGGCTTAACAGCCATCAACTGGGAAGCTTTGCTCTCTCACAAGCTTCCCAATCACCCCAACAGGTAAGCCACATATCACACAAGAGGACCCAATGACTTCATTCAAACCTCCCTTCTAGAAAACTGTGAGGTGGTATTGATATCAGAAGGGCTGATGGGAGCACGTTGCAAAGACGAAAGACATAGGCCACAGAGCAAAGAATCCAGGACAACAGAACACTTGTATTTTTCTGATCAACTGTTGGCTGTGGGGGCAGAGGTGGGCTTCCACAACCCCCACCCCTGAGAAGTAGGAGTCCCAACTTTCAAACAGGAGGGCCTCTTTTTAACATAGAAGTTGTTGATGATGGTCATGTTTTTCCCATCTGTGGTAGAGAAAATTCCTCCCAATGAAAAATTACTGAAAATTCAATAACATTTTTCAAGTGATTTGTGTCTGGCTCCTTCCAAAGGACCCACATCTGTCATGTCCTTCTGTGCAGTGTCAATATTTCTCTAAGTCTAGATCAAGACATTGGCTTGCCTACTGTGTGGACTTACTGAGTGAACTCACTGGCGTGGCTTTGTAGCTTTGTCAATTTGAAGTTTGGTTGAAAGAATGAAAGTTTCTGCCCTAAATCTGGCCACACATCCAGCTTGTTTCAGAATTTAAATGTTGGTGCCACGGTGTTCAAAACAAGAGAATCACTTTACAATGGGAAGCCCAGCAGAAAGCTCAGAAATGCTCAAGTGGGACAGAATGGGTGCACTATCTCACTACAGAAATTTTTAAAAAGTCGTTATTTCATTCCCAAAAGCCAGAAAAGAAATTGTTTCTATCAGGCACGAGTGAAGAGCTTAACAATTAAATTTTAGAATTAAAAAAAAAATTTTTTTAAACCACTTGGGACTTCCCCGGTGGTCCAGTGATTCCATTGTAGGGGGTAGAGGTTCTATCCCTTGGTCATGGAACTAAGATCCCACATGCTCCACAGAGCTGAAAAAACAAACAAAAAACCCCCCAAAACTATTGCTCATGTTTGTCTGTTGGGAAGCAGCAGAAGTTAAACATTCAGATTTGGGGATAGACCTTAGTTTGAATACCAGCACTGCATCTTATTAGCACTCTGACCTCGACAAGTTCCTTAAATTCTCCGAGCTTTGTTGTTGCTGTTCCATCACTCAGCTGTGTCCTACTCTCTGCGGCTCCATGAACTGCAGCACGCCAGGCTTCCCTGTCTTTCACCATCTCCTGGAGTCTGCTCAGACTCATGTCCATTGAGTCGATGATGCCATCCAACTATCTCTGAGCTTTGGTTCTCTCCAACTGAGATGTACTCATTCTATATCAGTGCATAAGGAATGGCCACAAACAGTGGCCTCCAACAGACACTCCTTATCTCACAGTCTCTGTAGATCAGGATCCAGGCAGGGTCCTCTGCTCAGGGAGTCTCAAGACTGAAATCAAGGTGTTGGCCAGTCTGAGTTCTCCTCGGGAGGTTCTGAGGAAGAATGTTCTTCCAAGCTCATTCAGGAGTTGGCAGACCCAGCGCCCGGTGGCTATGTGCTGAGGTCCCTGTATTCTTGCTGGCTCTCGGGCCTGACTGCTCTTGGCTCCTGGAAGTTGCCATCAGCTTCTTGCCAATGTCGCCTCCCCCACTGGCCCTTCTCAACATGACAGCTCACTGCTTCAAGGCCAGCAGAAGAGACTCTCTCCCTGTCAAAGTCTCATATAACCTGGCATGTCATGGCATCAACAAGCCCATCCCTTTTGCCTTATTATGTAACCTAATCACAGGACTAACATTCTATCATGTTCTCAGTTTTGCCCACAGTTAAGAAGAGGGAGGGACTTCCCTGGTGGGCCAGTGGCTAAGACTCTGCACCCCCAGTGCTGGAGGCCTGGGTTAGATCCCTGATCAGAGAACAAGATCCCACATTCAACAGTGAAGATCCCTAATGCTGCAACTAAGACCCAGCACAGCCAAATAAATAAAAGAAGAGGGATGTAGGATGTGTGCACAAGGAGGCAGATCTCTGGGATCACCTTAGAAGTCTACCTACCAAAGTGGTGTGGGATTAAATAAGACACTTCATGTCAAGTGTTTATCTCTGCACCTGGCATGCAGAAAGCTTCTACAAGTGGTTGCCATAGTCACCACCATCAATATGCACAGTAGGCAAAATAATGATCCCCGCCCCCAAAGACATCCTTGGGACCTGTGAACATGTTATGCTACATGGTAGAAAGAAGTGAAGGTTTCAGAGAGAATCAAGGTTGCTAATCAGCTGACCTTAAAGTGGGAAGATTTTCCTGGATTAGCTCCTTATGTGATCACAAAGGTCCTTCAAGGTGGAAGAGACAGGCAGGAGGGTCATAACCAGAGAAATGGCAGCGTGAAATGACTTGGCCCAATGTCGCTGGCTTTAAAGATGGAAGAAGAGGAGCGCGAGCCAAGGAATGTGGGCAGCAAGATACGTGGCCAAAACTGGAAGGGGCAAGGAATAGATTTCCCCCTGGAGCCTCCAGGATGCAATCTTGCTGTCTGTCACTTTCATCTTGCCCAGTGAGACCTAGGTCATATTTCAGACCTCCAGACCCATAGAAGCATAGATTTGTGTTGTCACATGTTCTAGTAATTTGTTACAGCATCCATAGAAAACTAATACTATGCTATGGTTTTTACTGGGGCTAAAGGAAAGATTAAAATGATAGCTTTTTGTATTTAAAATGGATAACCAACAAGGACCTACTGCATAGCATAAGGAACATTGCTCAATATTATGTGGCCACCTGGATGGGAGGAGAGTTTGAGGGATAATGGATACATGTATTTGTATGGCTGAGTCCCTTCACTGCCCTCCTGAAACCATTAAAACTCTGTTAATCAGCTATAATCCAATACAAAATAAAAAGTTTTTTTAAATGATAGCTTTCAGTGTACATATTGATTCACTGACAATTTATAAAAGCTGGTTGGGAAACTGAAGTGGAGAATCTAAAGTGGGGCAGGTGGCAGTCTCCCTGGATCCTCCCTGCTTGGCTTGCATTTATGTGGTGTGAGGCATATGGAACGTGAAGACAAGCAGAGTGCTTTCAAAGGAGACTGATGTGTCCTAGGATAACAGCGGAGAAATTAGGGCTAAAAAGATAGTGGTGTGGTGGGGATTGGGGTTGTTGGGAAATAGTTGATGGACTGTCTTTTGGAAGAGAACTTAGAAACGTGTACATTCCCAAGGGGAGATCTACTGGATGGAAGCTCCCAAAACTCATCACTCAGCTCGGTCTGAATAATAGTTTCCTGGAAGTCAATGATCAGTGATAACAGAGACCAAAACTAACAGTGGCTGAAACAAGAGAGAAGTGTCTGTCTGTTATGGTGAATACTTTCTGGAGGCGAGTGATCCAGGACTGGTTTGAAGGCTCCATGACATCATGGATCCAGGTTTCTTGATGCACTGCCTCCCCAAGGTTGAGGCTCTTGACCCTGTGGTCCAAGATGGAGAAGCAAATCCACATTAACAGTTTCAGGAAGGGGGAAGGGCACAGCCTTTCAGTTCACATCCCAGAAGCTGAACACATCACCTTCACACTCATCCCAGAGTCAACAACATAGTCTTTGGCCTCTTCTGGCTACAAAAGAAACTGGGAAACTCATCCTTATTCTGGGTGGCCATGCAACCTGCTGAGAAACTGGAGATCTTATGATCATGGGAGAGAAGGGAAGAGGGAACCAGCTGGCTCTGCATAAGGATGACATGGTGGTTTGGGGGGCAGAGATTATCCTCCCCATGCTGACCCCTCACTGGTTTGGCATTCCAGTAGCATTGTAATTCCTTTTTGGGAAATGAAATTTTCTCCCATGGAGCTATGCAAAAGGACCATTAACCAAGGTGCTTCCCTGCCATAGCCAAGAGCTCCATCAATCACTCTATCCCGGCCCTGAACCTGAACGCCTGGTGCCTGCCCTCTTTCACACTAGTTCTCAAACCTTTCCTAGTCTGTCTAAAAATATCTTTTCTGCTTTGATCAGTTAGAGGGGGTTTCTGTTACTTGCCACCTTTCTGTTACTTGTATCCTCACAGATACACTTGTCCTGAATCTTGTAGCAGAAGTTTGCAACATCTTGGCAGACCTGAAAGCAATCCTGTGGGTGGGCAGTACACTTTTTCCTATTTCATCTGAGAGTCAGAAAGCAAAATACCCCCTAAATTAAATGATTTATGCAAGGATTTATATTGCCATCACTAAGACACTTGGAGATAAACAATCCAGAATTGGCTCAAGATGCATTAGTGCCATTAAAAAGAGGATGGTGAACTTTTTCTGAAAAAATCAGACCATAAATAGCTTAGGCTTTGCCAGTCACACAGACTCTGGCACCATTATTCCATCCTGCATTGTAATGTGAAAGCAGCCACAGATAATACATAAAGGAATGGGCATGGCTGTGTTTTAATAAAGCTTTATTGACAAAAACAGATGGCAGGCCAGGTTTGACATATGGTTCCTACTTGTCCAACTCTGCTGGTAAGGGCCCAAATCCTTCTCTCTCCTCCTGCTCTGCTTTAGCATGTGGCTTTTGTCATCATGTTTGTCACATCATCATCACAGTGGCTACTCCATCATCTCCTTTTAAAGAATCTTGCTAGATCCCACCCACTGAGGTCCACCTACATGTCACATGACCATCTCCATCAATCAATTAAAAAATTGAAACATAGTGGTCTTTAGAGGGATACTTTACCACCCTGAATAAACCAGGGTCCATTATGTAAGGAAGAAAGAGAGGGAGGGAGGGTGAGGACTGGGAAGGAGAGAAGGGGAAAGGGGAGAAAACGTGGATAAAGAGCAGGCAATGAGCAGTGATTACCGCACATCCTGTTCACTCGGGTGTCTCCACAGTGCTGGGCACACAGCGAGGAAGAGGAGGAGGAAGATGGTGCTGGGCTAACCCATTTCCATTCCTTTGTTTGTTTAGCCCTGCAGCATAGGTGTCGTTATCCTTCTAGGTTTACACACTGTGGACCTGGAAGTTAAGTGTCCTGTCCAAGGTCACAGTTAGGAGGTAGCAGAGCCAGCGTGTAATTTTGCCTCTGCCTGACTTTCAGCCGTGCTCAAAGCCAACAGGACATGTTTATGGAAAGACCGAGGCTGAACCAGACGACCTAGACATTGACGGCCCCTCCACCCTGATCGGCTGTGATAGCTACCATTGCTTAAGCAAACTGAAATGCAACCTCTCTGCGGTTTCCACCTCATGCCCAGGACCGGGCTCCAACTACTGTCCTTTCCAATTTCTCTCTCCCCAGTTATCCTGAGCATATTTTCTGAAACAAAAATCAGGACACATTCATCTGGCCCTGGCCTAACATGTGGCCTCCCAACACAGAAGACTGTTTGAAATCGAGACTTCTTGGAAATTCTGGGATGAGGAGTGGCTGCCCCAGGGTCCCTCTGAATCGAGGATGAAGGCTTTGCCCAGCCAAGACACAAGGACTGGAGCCACCACCTGCGATTTTCGTGTTCTTTAGGAAAGATGGAGGAAGAATGTGGACATTTTGGAAATAATGAAACCCATAGGTATTCCACCTCAGAGCAGAGATCAGACAATCAGAAATTGGCTGGAAATTTTGGGTCTTTGGATTATGAGATTCTGCTTCACTGAGGCAAAGATGCTCAGAGAATCGGAAGGTAAGAGCCCTCATAATGATCATGTGGATTCTCCCTAGAGAGCCAGGCAGGAAACCACAGAAGTGAGTTCAAAGAGAAGCTAGAGGGACTTCCCTGATGGCTAAGACTCTGTGCTCCCAATGCAGGGGGCCTGGGTTCAATCCTTTATCAGAGAACTAGATCCCACATGCTGCAACTAAAGATTCTGTGTGATGCAACAAAGGTTGAAGATCCCATGTGCTACGTCTAAGACCTGGCACAGCCAAATAAATAAATAAAAATACACTAAAAACAAACAAAGAAACAAAAATACAGGAGCTAGCAAGGATGGCCTGGCTGGTTAGCCATCACTCAACTTAAGGACCTTTAGAGTAGGAGTGAGGAGGGAGCCGTGATCACTTGCATTTTCTACAAACCTCCTCCCCTTTAGAGACAATCTTCTACTCCATTTTCTGCCTCTGTGTGTCTCCGAGCACCTCCATGCTGCCCCCAGGTAGCCCAACCCCCTCCTAGAAGGTACCTGGATCTAACAACCCCTCCCAAGAGCTGCCTCCTCACCACACAGAGGTACCGTCACACCCTCACCTCTAGTGACACAGTGTCAGTAGAGATTGGGTGACATCTCACTGTAGCCCAGAGGAGGGGCTGGAAATTCAGGCCTAGAAAACCCCCATCGCCACTCACAGGCCCACTAGCCTCCCTAACCCCCTCTGAATGCAGACCCAGAGGTAAATGGGAAGACTGTGTAAGCAGGGCAGGTACACGAGGTAGTAATGGGAGCTGGTGCAAGGACCAGCAGGGCCCACCACAGCCTTCTGGGCTTGAACTGAGCAAAGTGAGGACAGGCTGGGCCATGTCTCTCCCCGAGGTCTCCTCTGACCACAAGCCAGCCTCGTAACACTTGCAGATGCCCCAAAGGGCTGTGATGCCTCCGAGCTTCTGCTCACACCACTCTCTGACATGGAACATCATTTGCCACCACCCCCCACCAGAAAACATGACCACTGAGGAAAAGAAAGTCGTATTGCATGACCCCAGAAGTGCTGTTTTTCATCTGTAAATTGAGAAAGAGGATGGTCACCTTCACAAGTTGCCAGGAGGATTTGATGAGAGATGTATTGAGAGTGCCTGTAACCACACCAGCCACATCAGAGCCAAGGAGTGGGAACATGGAGAAGTTGAAGAGTTCTGGGTCTCTGGACCACCACATAGAAAAAGGGACAACTTTAGGGGAGAAGACGGGGACTCCACGGCAAACTGTGTCCATGTCCCACATTGTACAGTTCTTTTCTAGCCTTGATATAAACTCCGTCTTTGGACAGAAGCAAAGCATGGGTTCTGGAGCCTGCCTGCTTGAGTTCAAATGACAGGATTTCCTTCCTTTTTTATGGCTGAGTAGTATTCCATTGTCAGGCTGCCCAGGTGGTGTAGTGGTAAAGAATTCACCTGCCAATGCAGTTGATGAAAGAGACGTGGGTTCAATCCCTGGACCAAGAAGCTCGCCTGGAGTAGGAAATGGCAACTTACTCCAGTATTCTTTTCTAGAAAGTTCCATGGACAGGGGAGCCTGGCAGGGTACAGGCCATGGGATCACAAAGTGTCAGATACAACTGAGCATCTGAGCATAAAGTATTCCATTGTAGATAGACCAATAGATAGATAGGATGACAGATGGATAGATAAATAGACAGATGGAGATAGATATCACATCAGCCAATGATATGATCAATAGTGTGTTAGTATTCATAATATATAAACAGCTAATATAACTCAATATAAATTTAAAAGGCACAGGAATCACCTTAATGTCTCCCCAGCCATGGTTGAGAACCACTGAGTCAGACCATGAAGGTCTTTCAAGGACTCGTGTTAGGGGTTAAATATGGTTCTATTCAACCCACAGTTAATGGAAAACTGCTCTGTTGCACAAACTTGTGTCATGATGTGTGAAGATGCGCAGGGCAGGCTCCCAGAGGAGAGTGAACAGCTGGAACAAGACGACGACCTCTCAGCGTCTCCCAAACCCAAGACCCAGGGCACTGCATATAGGGGGTACCCTTCACACCACAGATGCTAGAGATGTCTCCAGAGGGTGCTACCAACAAGGAATAGATCCTTAGGAAGCCCTGCAGCCAGGCCACCTGGAGGTCCTCTGGGAATCTGAGTAACTAATGAAGGCAGAATGCCGGTTCCCTCTTTGGACACACATGGATCCCAGTAAGCCACTCCCCACCCACAGTCCAGCTTTATCTCAGTTCACTCATCCCAGTAACACGAGCTCACTAGATTATGAGCTCCCAGCAGCATGTTCATACTACAGATGAACATACAATATATGGTCCAAGCCAGGGAGCCTCTGAGGTTAAAAGGAGGAGCTAATAAGAATGACATCAGGACACTCCCCTGGTGGTCCAGCAGTTAAAAATTCACCTGCCAATGCAGGAGACATAGACTCGATCCCTGGTCAGGAAAAATTCCACATGCCTTGGGGCAATTAAGCCCGTACACCACAACCACTGAAGTCCACTCGCTAGAGTCCATGCTCCACAACAAGAGAAGCCACTGAAATGAGAAGCCCTCACACTGCAACTAGAGAAAGCCTGTGTGCAGCAAGGAAGACCCTGCATGGCCAAAGAAATGAATTAATCAATCAATTTTTAAAAAAATAATTAGATCAGATTCTGTTACATGTTTTTCTCCTTTTCCCATTTATTTCCTGTATTAGTTATCTACTGCTATGTGACCAGTTTTCCCAAAACACAGCAACTTAAAACAGAAAGGAAAAAAAATACAATTACATGAGAACTACAGGTATAAGTCAGGACCACTGCAAACAATAGGAAGTGTGCTCCCCTGCTCTGCCCACCTACAACTACTATTCCTCCTATATCTCCCTCAGGGCTGGCACAGAACTTTTCACAGGAGAAATGCTGAGAATATTTAAATATTCTTTCCTTGATGGATTTACTTCCCTCTTAGCAGCTGAAAAAGCACACACTTTGTTTTGAGAAGTGAAAGTCTCTCAGTCGTGTCCAACTCTTTGCGACCCAGGCCAGAAGACTGGAATGGGTAACTGTTCCCTTCTCCGGGGGATCTTCCCAACCCAGGAATTGAACCCAGGTCTCCCTCATTGCAGGCAGATTCTTTACCAGCTGGGCCACCACAGAAGCCCTCGTTTTGAGAGGGTCCTGTCACCAAAGAAGCAGGAGCCAACTCAGGCTCTATGTGTTGAATTAATTTCCCTAGTGTGTGTTAGTCATTCAGTCATGTCTGACTCTTTGCAACCCCATGGACTGTAGCCCTCCAAGTTCCTCTGTCCATGGAATTCTCCAGGTAAGAATATTGGAGTGGGTTGTCATTCCCTTCTCCAGGGGATCTTCCCGACCCAAGGATCAAACCCGGGTCTCCTGCACTGCAAGCAGATTCTTGACCACCTAAGCAACCAGGGAAGCCCCATTTCCCTGGTAGAGCAAAAGCAGTTTGCAGATTCACTGACTTGAAAAAGTGGAAATGTTAGTCATTCAGTTCTGATTGACTTTTTGCGACCCCATAGACTGTAGACCACCAGGTTCCACCCACTTGAGAACACACCCAAGTGGCAAGCATCCTACTTTTGCCCCTACCCCTCAGGGATGGTCAAGGGGCAAAGTCATCACCCCTCCCTCTGACATGGAGCCTTGAGAAAGGATTAAGTCCAGGTATTTAGGTTGAATTTGGGGGAGATGGAAGGGGGATTTTCACTTCCCTGGTAGAACATAGTAGAACAATAGGAGAGCTTTGGCAGAGTCATCAAGGATCAGCTCCATGAACTTTTGGACCAGTGCATGGCCCTGAATCCAATCAGCCGACCAACACAGTGAAGCTGGTGAAATCGGGACTTACTGCCTCTCTGTAATTCTCAGGCAGTATCAGTTCAGTCACTTGGTTGTGTTCGACTCTTTGTGACCCCATGAACCGCAGCACACCAGGCCTCCCTGTCCATCACCAACTCCCGGAGTCCATCCAAACCCATGTCCATTGAGTCGGTGATGCCACCCAAACATCTCATCCTCTGTCATCCCCTTCTCCTCCAAAAGTGTATTGTAATTCTCAACACACTTTTGCTAGTTACCAGGTCCCCAAGCTGCTCCTCTCAGTAGAAACTTCCTCCACTGGCCGCAGGGATTTTCCTCTGCTCACCTGTATATCAAAAGGTTCCTGTCCTGTCTTACCTGCCCTCCCCCTCCAAAATTATAAAAGCCTGCTCAGAGGTTGCTTCCTCCTCGTGATAAAACAGCTGTTCCTTTTCGACAGGAACCTTCTTCTTCTTTTTTCTTTTTTTGGTTGTTGTTTGTCATGTTTTTCTTTTTCTATAGTAGTGTGTACATGTCCATCCCCAACTCCCTATCACTTCCCCCATTTTTCCCCTTCTCCTCCCACCCCCATAACCATAAATTCGTTCCCTAATCGACAAGAACTTTCTTGACCTGAAGGCATGTCTCCTAGGAGGAGAATTTCTATTTCAGGCCAAGGCGTAGCTGGACATCTCCGAGCTCTTTAAAATCACATCCTATGTAAGTGGACACTTCTCGCCTGACCCACAAAAGCAGAGAGGACCAAGGCCAAACCCATCAGTAGCTGGAAAGTGGTGCTCTGGGGCGACAGGCCGCGTTCTCTGGTTTTGTTTGTGACTCACTCACAGCCCAAGCTCTTGAAAATAAACCTGCTGCCATCCCTGTGGCTCATGTCTGTGTGCCTGGGCCTGACACAGAGCCCATCTGAAATGACAGACACTCGAACAGAGCAACGTGAGAGGACCGGCCCCAGTCGGGGATCCGGAGGGTTTCCTGGAGGTCAAGGGATGGGAGCACAGGCCTGCGGGCAGGTATCATGTTCCCTGGCAAGTCTAGAAGAGAAGCGGGGAGAGGCAAACAGCCCAAATGGCCAAATGACTCCGAAAGCTGGAGGGTTGAAAGGCAAGGAAGAGAGCTCGCTTGTCTTTTTTCCCTGCTCTCTTCACAGCTGTTTTTATTTTGCCAAATGTACTGGAATTAAAATACTGATTAGAATTAGAGTCTCAGTTTGAGGCTTCAAACAGGACTCTCTCTCTCTAATTAGGGGCCTGAGTCTCATCAGCTGCTCAGCAAGGCACACATGGTTCCCACTTGTGGGGACTGCCGCATCCCTCACCCATTGCAAATGTGTCCAGGGACTTGGCTTCTCTGCCCAAAGTTGATACTTCCAGAACCAGGCAAAAAATGTCTCCTGCAACCCCCACCCCAAGAGCCCCAGTTCCCTGAACCATTGAAGGTCACCCCATCTCCCCGGCATAAGACACCCTCAGCCTATCGTTCAGAACCTCCTCATCCCTGCTTCAGTGGGCGCCTCCCTGGATACTGCTCCTCCCTCAGACCATTTAGGGAGAAGGAATATTTGTTGAGTATCTGGACATCCCAGGTATTCCACTCAGCACCTAACAATCACCATCACATTTCCTCTCTCTGATCCAAACGCAAAAACAGAAGTATCTCTCTGATCACATAAATGTCCTTGTCAGAATAAAAATCTGAACTAATCTCAACAGCTCCAAAGCCCAGGCCCATATTAAGTTCCTCCACTCAAAACATAATTGTCAGCCTTTCTAAACCTTTGGTGTCTAGCTCTCTGATAGCTTAAGAGCCAGTAAGTGCTCAATTGTTCATAGTTTCTGACAGTTTCAATGCCTGCCCCTTTCTTCCTGGCTTAGTCCAAGATAGCTGACTTTCGGTTCTGGATATCCAGATGGTGTCTCTCTCCCCACCTCCATCCCATCCCTGGTCTCTTTATCTGTTGGTGACAGACCCTCCCCTCTCCCCCCAAATCCCAACGCAGCAGCATATGAGGGAGAAGCCAGTGAGCTTTGGTCCAGAGGGAGATGAATGGAGACCAAGCCTGGCCCTTGGCTATTGCTGTCATGTTGAACAGATCAAACCTACCATGGATTTGGAGATGTTTCCATCTCCCAAAGGCCTTCCCTCTGTAAATATGTGTCTTATCTCTGGGTTATAGGCCCTTTGCGGCCTCGGAGTTGTTGCAAACAATTTGTGAATCCATATGTCAGGTGATGTTGGTATGTCACATAAATGAATATAAATAGAGAATATAACATACAATTTCTCAAATGTCTATAGATTAGTAAAGGAGAAATTCATTTAAAAGTACTTTTCAAGCATAGCTACTGTCATATAGGTATCTATGAAATGTTTTGAGCTTAAAAGAAACCTTCCTACTTAAAAAAGATTGTGTGTGTGTTTGTGTGTTAGTTGCTCAGTCATGTCCGACTCTTTGTAACCCCACAGGCTGTAGCCCACCAGGCCCCTCTGTCCATAAAATTTTCCAGGCAAGAAACTAGAGTGAGTTGCCATTCCCTTCTCCAGGGGATCTTCCTAACACAGCGATCGAAGCCAGGTCTCCTGCATTACAGGAAGATTCTTTACCATTTGAGCCACCAGAGAAACCTATAAAAAAAGGTTAGGTGTTGTGGATTAAAATATTACAAAAGCTCCATCCCAACTTCGGCATCCTCAGTTTCTAGATCTTCAGCTCATTCAACAGAGGTGCTGCAGCGGTATCCATGAACATGGTAGACAAAAACCTCTGCCTTTCTGGAGAGTATATTCTGGTAGGAGGAGAGAGAAAATAATAAACAGGCAAAGCATATTATATGTTAAGTGCATAAGAATAAAATAGGGCAGGATAAGGGGAATTGAAAGTGTCCAGTAACTGGACAAAGCTTTGAACACGGCGGTCACGTGGTCCTCATTGCAATGTGGCTTTGAGCACGGGATTGATTGATTACGGGCTTTCCAGCAACATTGCCAAGCCAAAGAATTCACTTTGGGTGGGCATTTTCAGATTTTGAAAGGGTGATGGGGAGACGTTAAGGAGCCTGGGAGGGGGTGCTTTTTAGAACCCCACAAAGATTTTTCACAGGCCACCACATAGGCACGGACTGTCCTCAGCTCAGATCATCACAGAAACATGAAGAAACTGAATGACTTTGGTCCTTCCGTTACCTGAAAAGAAATGAGAGTTCCTTTCTAAGTGTCCTCGTGGGAGAGAGTACGAGCCCCAACCTTGTCCCTGGTGGTTTCTTTAGGCCAAGAGGCCAGACCCTTCACCATGATGCCAGCTACACACAGGAAGGCTGTCCCCCAGGCACACTCTTCTTCCAGAGCCACCTCCCTGCCCTGACACCTCTCAGCATCCTCAGTCTGTCTCTGTTGCCTTGACCTTACCTGGCCTGGCGCCTCTTTCTAGGTTCCTACGACTGCAACAGCGAGGCCCCATCCTTTTTTGTTCCTGACTTGTCAAGCATAGATGCAAATGCTCCAACTCCAAAACGCAAAAGTGCATTTTCAGGCCCCAGGCATTGTGAACCAGGAGTTTTCTGCACCTATTTCCCACTCCCAGGTCACCACCTTGTAGATTACAAGCCATGCTTTCTCTTTGGAAGGTTTTCTTTCAACAAGAAACAAAGTCCCAAGAAAGATCCATGAGAGGAGAACAGGGGTACTGGCTGCTCATGTGACCCCCCTCCCATGTGCTCCCTATGGCAGAAGTGATTCAAACTGAGCCTCAGCAATTTCCCAGTTACTTCCCCAGGACCAATCAAACTTCAGAACTACCAGTGCTCTTGGAAAAGGAAATGGCAACCCACTCCAGTATTCTTGCTTGGAGAATTCCATAGACAGAGGAACCTGGTGGGCTCTAGTCCATGGGGTAGCAAAGAGTCAGACATGACTGCATGACTAACATACACACACACACCAATGTTCTGCCCACAAATACCAGAGATCTCGCCTTGTGCCCTTTGGGTCGGATAATTTGCCAAAAGCTCTACTTGTGGTCCCCGCCTCCGGGGATCAGGTGGGTTGTCTGGGCTCAGGGGCACTGCTCAATGGCCTGGAATGGAACCCACATAGGGAGAGCTCTCAGACATCTCTCTCTGGGGAAGGGAGACAAGCCTTGGAGCACATGAGGGATCCGGAGCTGGAAAAAGTCCTGGAAACAGCATCCCTTCATAGTCTGGGTTACAGTCCCTCTCTAGCACATTTCAGTCCTGGTCTCGAATTTTTCAACATTTTTTTCTTTATTATAACAGCAGTTGTCTGCTGATCATAAAAATTCAGGACAGTGGTCACATATAAAGGGAGGTTCTGGGATGCTGGTAAATGTTCCATTTCTTGACCTGGTGGTAGCTGAAAGGAAGCTGACATCATATCCATTCAGTAAACAGTGCATATATGTTTTAAACCTTTTTTTATAAGGGTTAATTTTTAAATTTGATTAACGTATTTATTTCTGGCTGTGCTGGGTCTTTACTGCTGCGCATGGGCTTTCTCTAGTTGTGGCGATGGGGGCTACTTTTCATGGCAGCGCACAGGCTTCTCTTGCAGTGGCTTCCCTTGTTGCAAAACACAGGCTCTAGGCTTGTGCTTCAGTAGTTGAAGCTCATGGGCTTACCTGCCCCACTGCATGTGGGATCTTCCTGGACCAGGGACTGAACCTGTGCCCCTTGCATTGTTAGGTGGATTCTTAACCACCGGACCACCAGGGAAGTCCAATACACTTTTCTATATGTACGTTATCTACTGCATATAAGAAAAGATGTTGACAAGAAGACACCACCCCAGTCCTGGAAGGGTTGGGGTGAACTTAGAGCCTCACAGGCATGTGCCCCTGACCAGATGTCCTTTCCTCTTCCCCCCACCTCCATCCCCTCTCCTGCCCCCTCCTCCCACTCCTCCTCCCCCTCCTTACTCATCCTTTGCTGTTGCTGCCCTTCTAGTTTCTCTTCCTCCCCACCTTCCTGCAGACATCACCGGTAAGCCGCAGACCCCCACGCCTACCCTTTCTTTCTATCTTTATCCAACATTGCTGACTTTCAGTTCTGGATACCCAGATGGTGTCTCTCTCCCCACCTCCATCACCCCATCTCTTGTGTTTTTTTTTTTTCTATCTGTTGCTGACAGACCCTCCTCTCTCCCCGCAAAACCCCAACCCAACACCACATGAGGGAGAAGCCAGTGAGCTTTGGCCCAGAGAAAGATGAATGGAGATCTAGCCAGGCCCTTAGCCATTGCTGTCATGATGAACAGATCAAACCTACTTGTGGATTTGAAAATGTTTTCCTCTCCTAAAGGCCTTCCCTCTGTAAATAGGACTAGAACTGAAAGAGGCAGAAGGATGACTCAAACAAATGAAATTCACAGAACAGTCTTGGAGAGGAAGATTCAGTATCAAAATGCGATGTCAATCTCTCCTCAATTACTGCTTTAATTTAATGCTTTCCAAAAAAATGCTGATGTGTATATTTTGAACCAATTATATGATTCTAAATTTCATGTGAAGAAATAAACAGGTGAACATAGCTGAAAAGAAGAGAAATGAGAAGGTTCTACTCTACCAGATGTTAAAACATAATCAGTGTTTCAAATGACTGAAGTACTGGTGCATAAACAGATAAACCAATAGAACAGAATAGAAAGACCACAAATGGGTACAAATAACATAGAATTTGTTATGATAAAGGTGGTATTCCAAATCATTGGTGAAAAAGCTAGATTATTCAATAAATGGCATTGGAACATTTTGCTAGTAAGTTTGATAAAAGGCAACTTGGGCTCCCTCAATTAGAAAATTTAAAAATTGATCCAAAACTTAAAAGATAATACATCTATAAAACTGTGAGAAAAAGACATAGGAGAATTCTTTAAAAACCTGGGAGTTAGAGAAGGCTTTTCTAACTTTATTGGAATATCCATATTATAAAAAGAAAGTGTGATTTGATTATATAAAAATCAAAGCTTCTGCGTGGCAAAAATACAAAAACAGATTCTACTCAAGAAGAACATTTTTAAGTCAGACTCGGAAGAAACTGAACTTCTGTGGTAGCTCAGTGGTAAAGAATCCTCCTGCCAATGCAGGAGACGTGGGTTCCATCCCCAGGTGGTACTGACAAACAGCTAGTCTCTAAGAAGTCAAGAGCTCCTTCAAATTATTAAGAAAAAGACAGATAACACAGTATAAAAATAAGTAAAGGATTGAAGCAGAAAAAAAAATTCTTCAAAGAAGTACAAATCTCTCTTAGCATTTGAAAATATGTTAAAATCTCACTCATATTAAAAGAAATGTACTATAATCAACACCATTTCACTTTTGTCCCATCAGAATGACCAAAGCCTGAAAGTTTGAACACACGTTCTGTTGGTAGAATTGTGCAGAAAATGGCACACTCACATACAGCTGATGGGAATAAAATTTCTCAGAATAAACCTCTAGAAAGGGCAATTTAGCATCTGTCAAAATACAAAATGTATATATCCTTTGATGCAGCAATTCCATATTTGGGGATTTACCCTCCAAGTGTACTTGAATACCTGCAAGATGACATATGTGGAAGATGTTCATTGCATGATGATTTGTAACAGCAAAAGATTGGAAACAACCTAAATGTATATCAGTAGGGAACTAGTTGAACAAACCGTGGTCTTCTTACAACATATTCATCTATTGAAAAGAAAGACAGCAATCTTTATGCTTTTTGTTATTGAATGGGAAATTCTTCCAAGATGTAAGAAGTAAAAAAAAAAAGCAGGATGTGGCATAGTGTCACAGTATTCACAAGAAAAGCAAGGATAAAAGTAATGCATATTTCAAGTGTCCTGCAAGTTTCCAAAATAAACTCTAAGTGGGAATAAAGAACTAAAAACACTGGTGACCCGTCAGATCGAAGGGTGGGGTCATGGGTGGAAGATGTCTTATTATTCTCTACCTTTAAATACTTCTTAATGTTTGAACCCTATTTTGCTGTTTTGTCCCTCAGTCATGTGCAACTCTTTGTGACCCCATAGACTGTAGCCCACCAGGCTTCTGTGTCCATGGGATTTCCCAGGCAAGAATACTGGAGTGGGTTGCCATTTCCTTCTCCAGGGGATCTTCCCAACCGAGAGATGGAACCAGCATCTTCCCATATCTCCTGCATTGCACAGGCAGATTCTTGACCACTGAGCCTTCAGTTTGAACCCTATGTATGTAATCTATTTAAAAAATAAATTTAAAACAGTACAGAAAGAGAAAAACAGAACCAGTACTTACGCGGCTTTGCTATAAAGGATGTGGCTGCAAGCAGGCACACCCCAAAGAGGGCCCCCAAGGCAGGTTGAGCAATGACAGCCAGGTTAGAACTGGGAGCACCATCAGGGTAGTACATTCATGGCACACTTCATTCTGCCATGTTTCATTTTGTGCAAAGTCTCAATGGTTTTGTTGCCACTCATCTTCCCATCCGGAGAACCAGGCATATGAGTTCCCAGAGACTCACTTTTATGATCCTACCTCCCTGGTGCTTGGGGTCTTTCCCAAGGCTCACCCTTGCCTTTCAAAGGTCCCAAGTTGGCCATGAGGCTAAGGATATAGAAGAAGCAGCCAAATTCTCCTTGAAACTCCCCTTTCTTTCCTTTATTCTACCTCACCATCAACCTGTTCCCCTACCTAAATCTCTAAGAAGTGGGTAACTTCTTCATTTCATTCTTATCACCACCTCCATGTGTTCCCTTAACTTTCAACAGTCCCATCTGCTTATTTTCTATTACCTTGGGCAAAATCACTGCAGATGGTGATTGCAGCCATGAAATAAAAAGACACTTACTCTTTGGAAGAAAAGTTATGACCAACCTAGACAACATATTATAAAGCAGAGACATTACTTTGCCAACAAAGGTTCATCTAGTCAAGGCTATGGTTTTTCCAGTGGTCAAGTATGGATGTGAGAGTTGAACTATAAAGAAAGCTGAGCACCGAAGAATTGATGCTTTTGAACTGTGGTGTTGGAGAAGACTCTTGAGAGTCCCTTGGACTGCAAGGAGATCCAACCTAAGGGAGATCAGTCCATCCTAAAGGAGATCAGCCTTGGGTGTTCATTGGAAGGACTGATGTTGAAGCTGAAACTCCAATACTTTGGCCACCTCATGTGAAGAGCTGACTCATTGGAAAAGACCCTGATGCTGAGAAAGATTGAGGGGAGGAGGAGAAGGGGACAACAGAGGATGAGATGGTTGAATGGCATCACTGACTCAATGGACATGGGTTTGGGTGGACTCCGGGAGTTGGTGATGGACAGGGAGGCCTGGCATGCTGCAGTTCATGGGGTCACAAAGAGTCAGACGCGACTGACCTACTGAACTGAACTGAACTGGGCAGGTCTCTGCTACAGTTTGCTTATCTGTAAAATGGGAAAAATGGAAATTAAACTTCCTAGGGTTTTTCTGAAAAGCAAGTGATATTATGTAACTGAAAGGACTATTTTGATGTAAATTATTATATTCATCAAGGCAATAAATGCTAGCAGCCACACAGTAAACCTCCAAGTCTCAATGACTTAGCACAAAAAAGGCTTATTTCTCCCTTGGGAACATTCCAGTCCAGTTAGCCAGCCTTTGTCCATCTCACAGTTAGCCCACCTGGACTATGTGCTCTCCAGAGTTGCTGTAGCCTTTGGAGAAACCTAAAGAAATCTCATCTTTGCCCTATTTGCCAACTTTTGGGATGTCAACTCATCAGCTGCTTTTCCTCCACCCACCTCCCACAAAGCAGCCAGGCAGCCTTGCTGGGGTGGGCAGGGAGGGGGCGGCAGTCCAGGTTCCCACCTTAGCATGGGGCCAGGTGAGCCCCTTAGCTTGCTCTATCCGGGATAAGGCACTGCGAGAGAGGACAGGCATGTGGACAGACGGGTGGCCCCAGGATCCAGGTCAGCAGGGACAACGTCGGGAAGACCAGAGTGAGACGCAGTCACTGGGTCTCTTTGACCTTTGCCCCTGACCTCCCCTCCTAACACTGAGCCCGGCTCCCAGGGTAACTGCACCAGATGCCCAGCTATTAGGGATACCTCAACACTTCGTGTGTGCAGAGGAGCGTAGGGTCTGAGAGGGGCCGTCACAAAACTTATTCTCTTTTCCACAAAACTCCTGTTGTAGGTGACCTCCTGCAGCCTTTAGTGAGAACCCAGCCAGAAGAGCCTGTAAAGGTTTTGGGACCTGAGAGGCTTTCTTTGGGGTGTCTTCCCCTTTCTCCAGGAAGGTCGCTTTCCCATTTGGAGGCCAACACGGCAGTGAGGGTGAAAAACAGGAGGATAGCACTTCAGGGAGATGAAGCAGAGAAAACCAAAGCCAGTTCTCTCGCCCACCCAGCACCAGTCCTCACATCCTCTCCTTCCCAGAATAGCCCAGGGGAGGAGGAAAGAGAAGGGCCAAGAACGGCATCCTCCCGGCCTCCCTGCAGCTGCCGGCGGCCCCAGGATGGCCAGCTGCGAGGGCTGCTTCCCCTCCTGTGGGCACGTCTTCCCCACACTCCCAGGAGGGGGGTACCCCGACTCAGCCACGCAGGAGAGGGGCCCCTCCACATTCCAGGTGACCTTCTCCAACCTCCTGGGGCCTGAACCACAGGGCTCTCCTTAGGGGAGGGCTCCAGTCTCATCCCGTGTGAATGTGGGAGGGTGGCTTTGCCCCCAAGATTCAGAGACTCCTGGGAGGTGTCCTTTCCCGGGGTCACCCGTCCCGTGGCTGCTGTCCTCCTTCTGTGCCCCCACGTGACCCCCGTGGCTCACCCTCCCTTCCTCAGGGTACCACGGATCCACGCCCGCTCTTGTGGCAGATGGCAGGGAGGAGATCAAGCCAGGAACCCACGCAAAGCCAGGGTGAGACCTCACTGCTCTGGAGGGCAGTGTGTGCCCAGCCAGCCACCGACACACACACACACACACACTCACATTCACACAGTCAGAATAAGCATCATCCCCCCCTGACCCCTAGGCCTCCCTTTTGTCAGAGCCCTGTCTCCATGGCCAAATTGTCTCTCCTTTCTAGGACACCCCCCCCACCACCACCCGCCAAAGACAGTTTCCAAATTCCTGGTTTCTTTATCAGAAGTGATTTTCTGGCAGACATCACAAAGAGGCAGAATTGCGTGGCGGTCAGGGCTCTGTAACAACCTAGAGGAGGTGGGATGGGGTGGGAGGTGAAAGGGAACTTCATGAGAGAGGGGACATATGTGTACCTATGGCTGATTCGTGTTGATGTGTGGCAGAAACCAACACAATATTGAAAAGCAATTATCCTCCAATTGAAAATAAATTTTAAAAAAGAATTGTGCGGTGCTGAATAGCACACAGAGCCTGGGTCACCCTCTGGGTTTCATATACAAGCCCTGCCTCTGACTGGCCACAGAACTCTGACATTTACAGACCTTTCTCAGACTGCTTCCTCATCTATAAAACCAGGACACTGCTATTACTTATCCCACAGGATAACCACCCTTTGAAGACTGGATGGTGTAACACCCATAAACCACTGCAATGGTCTGAATAGTGGCTCCCGAAAGATGTGCCTACATGCCGATCCGCAGAAGCTGTGAACGTGGATTTGTATAGAAAATGGGTCTTTGCAGATGAAATTAAGGATCTCAAGACCATCCTTCATTATCAGAGTGGACTCTAAAGCCAATGACAAGTATCTTTAAGAGACACACAGAGAGGGGGCCTTGGAAGACAGAGACAGAGGCTGGAGTGATACAGCCACAGCCAAGGAGTGCCTGGAGCCCCCAGAAGCTGGAAGAAGCCAGGAAGGACTCCCATTAGAGTTTTCGGGGGAGGAGGAAAAGTGCCCAACCAACACGAGTTCCGACTTCTGGTATCCAGAACTGTGAGAGAATAAATTTCTGTTATTTCCAGCCACTCAGTCTGTGAAATTGAGCGTTTGTAGAAAACACCATAGATCACCAGTTTCCATGAAGATGGGTGATGTCCTGATTAGTTGACATCATCGGCACTGGGGTGTCTGGACCAAATAAGACAAAAGATTAGAAAGGGCTTTGTCGAATGGGGAGAACTCGGTGACTGAAAGCTACCATTTCAATTGCTAATTAACTCTTCTAGTTAACAGAAATATCAAGCATGGGTTTCTACTTTTTAGAAGAATTGGTATCCATAACACTAAATTCATTTCGAGGGTGGAAAAAAGTCACAAAATCCAGATTTGAAAATGACACTCTGTGGGTGGGTCCGTGAGTAAGTGCTTAGGTCTCAGTTCATATCAGTGAGATGGGATACACATGTGGTTCTCTTACAGGCATTTTTTAAAATATTTACTTATATATCTATTTTGCTGCGTTAGGTCTTAATTGTGGCATTCGAACTCTTAGTTGCAGCATGTGGATTCTAGTCCCCTGCCCAGGGATCAAACCCAGGCCCCCTGCTTTGGAAGAGCAGAGTCTTAACCACAAGACCACCAAGGAAGTCCTGAGCCTCAGTGTTCCTATCAATGAAATGGGATTTGCAGCTGCTTCTCTTACAGGCATTTTTAATGCTCTTAGGATTATTTTCTTTAGGGGTAGTGGTGCTGTAACTGCTCTCCGAATAATCCCAGGAGAATAAGAGACAGAAACCTGAGCTGCCATTCCACATCAGTTACTTACCAGCACTGGGACTCAGCAAATCTCTGTTTCCTCATCTATAAAATGGAAATTTAATCTCTCCTATTCACCTCCCAGAGCACTAGGTGGTTGGGAAGAAATGAGCCTAAGTTAGTAACAAAGACTCATTTAAAAAAAAAAAAAGCAAAGGGCATCCATTGTAATGACGTCACTCTTTCTATCTCTGCTGCCATAAGAGTGTCTGAGTGTCCAAGGATGAACTTGCTTCTTACGAAAGTTTTGCGATTCAGGTGTCCTCATCCCCAAGGTGAGTGGGAACTGGCTCTTGGAGCTGGAGGAGGGCACGAGGTGGAGCAGCAAGGTCTGCATGTGGCTTTGATTTCAAGCATCTGAGAGAAGATGATCCTTGCAAAGGCAGTGGCCTCACCAATGGCTTAGGGGGTAGGATGCTGGGACCTGAGATGGAATTCAGCATTCTTGAAGTTCTGAAGCCTGACACTTTTTATGTTTTAAATCCTCTCCCTTATTTCCTGTTACTCTATTCTTCCTGACTGTAATCTTACCTATTAACTCAGGAGCAACGTGATTTAAAGGGAACATGGGGCTTCAAACAGGTTCAAGGTACTCAGTTTTAAATAGACCACTCAATTCTCTCTCTTTTTAAAAATTTTTGTTTTGCAGCTCAGAAAAAAATCTGGTTTTTCTCCTTTCAATACTTTTTGATCAAAGTGAGACTGATAGAGTTTTTTAAGGTAATCTTTTAAAAGACAGACTGAACAATACAGTTTAACCTTATTTTTCCAAAGCTGAGGTACATACTAGCTTCTGTTTCCTGTGTCTAATGGTTACAGCCATCATTTAATGTTGCTTTGCAGACAATAATTGTACCCAACATTCGACAAGGACTTTCACCTTCATTACCTCTATTATTTTTCGCCACATCCTTCCCATTTTACAAATAAGGAAACTAAGGCTCACAGCCAGGAGAGTCAAACTCTAACTTGCTGTTCAGAAGAAGCTCTCAGCTCACAGTTCTAAGGTGTGCCCTGGGGATCGTATTTCTAAAACTCTGGGTAGCAGCCAAACTGAGCTGGCTTGAGGAGGCTAGAGGTTGAGTTCCCAAGACAGAGGTAAGTTCCCTGGGCTGCAGAGATTGTGACGGTAAAGGTGCAATCCGAAGGAAGTCAGCTGGGACTTCCCCGGTGGTCCAGTGGTTGAGTCCAAGCTCCCAGTGCAGGGGGCCCAGGTTCGATTCCTGGTCAGGAACACTAGAACGCCCATACTGCAACTCGGAGTTCACATGCCACAACCAAACATCCCACGTGCTGCAACAAAGACCGAATATCCTGTGTGCCACAACTAAGACCCGACACAGCCAAATAAATATTAAAAGGAAGAAGAAGAAGAAGAAGAAGAAGTCAGTTGAGGCCAGTGTAGCAGAGAACTGTATCCGCCAATGGCTGACGGAGAAAGGATGGGTGTGCCCTGGTCCAGTGCCCCCATGTGGATCCCATGAGGTCACATGTGTAAGTTCAGGCTAGGGACAATTGGGGAGCATGAACAAATGGGACTGTATCAACAAGGCATTTATTGAGCACTTACTGTATCAAGCACTGAGCCAAGTGCCATGGGAATACAAACAGCACATAAGACGGGTTTTCTGTCCTCAAGGGACTTGAAGTCAAGTTAGGGAGTCAAGACTAAAACGTGCAATGGCAGAAGAAATGATGTCTATATTCCACTTCACAGCATAAAGTAGAAGTTGCGTAGGAGTCTAGAGCAGAGGAACACCTTTGGGGACCAGAGGCCATTAAGACACATGGAGGATAGACTGAAGAGGGCTGGGACTTTCCTAACGGCCCCTATACTGGAAGACTCCATGCTTCCAACACACGGGGACGTGGTTCCATCCCTGGTCAGGGAACTAGGATTCCACATGCCTTCCAGTGCAACAACACCAAAAGAATGAAGAGGACTAACATTTCTAATCAGAGTTCCAGAAGGAAAGAAAAAACAAGATGGAGAAATTGTCTAAGAGATATAGGACTCCAGTGGAATATGAGGGCCCTTTCCTATTTAGTTTCTCTGGAGGAAGTTCTTTTCTGTATTTGGGGTTCACGTAGGCACTGTGGTATATTCAGCTGGTAAATTCTCCTGAATGTTACATCCCCCCAGTGCAACCAAGGATGGGATGGCAGTGGTAGGGCCATGCCAGAGGAGGTTGAGTTTATCATACATCTTTTTTTGTTTGTTTTATTGTTTATGTTATTATGGTAAGCCTACCCTGCAAATTGATCTATAATTCTAACACACTTCTCATTTACTTTTAAGTCTTTATTGAATTTGTTACAATATTGTTTCTGCTTTATGTTTTGGTTTTTTGGCCACAGGGCATGTGTGATCTTAGTTTCCTGTCCAGGGATCGACACTGCACCCCCTGCATTTGAAGGCAAAGTCTTAACCACTGGACCACAAGAGGAATCCCCTGTCATACATCTTTAAGGCTACATTGAAGAGTTAGAATGGGTGGGAGTGGGTGGTTGTAGAACTAGAAACACAGGCAAAAGTCAGGTGTAGACATAACTAAGTTTCTAGTTCTACAACCACCCACTCCCACCCATTCTAACTCTTCAATGGAATAAAACCCTCAGGCAGCCAGAAATCAAGATGATAGACATCTCCCTTCTGAGAGAAATGATCTGCATTTTCTTTAAAAGTTCAGCTTCCAGAATAAACCCTGGGATCAGTTTTCCTTCAGCCCAAATTCAATAAGTCCTTTAAGCAATTATTTATGTTCATAATTCTATCTCTGAGTAACTCAGTCATTTAATAAAGACTCAGCTGTATTCACTATCAGAGGCTACACCCTTTGTAAGGTGTGCAAGGCAACTGCAGATCTCAGGCCTCAGTAAACCCTGTCTCAGCTCTACCAGCACAGGGATGGGGAATGTCCATCCTTCGCGGGCATCATCCTCCACACCATTCACAAAGGGCAGTTTGCACAGACTACACGATCTAGGTATCCTTTATATTTTTGTCTTCTTTTAAAGAGAGACATTGTGTTTTGTGGAATGAACAAGTGCAGAATCTATTGAACCAGACATTTTTGGCTCTGTGCTTAGAACAGTTTTAAGAGCTTCTTTACGCTATGTAAAAGATAAATTAAGCACAGCTTTATTTCCCTTCTGGAGCTGACACCCCAAAATGAGCTGTTTTGAATGTGTGAGGCTGATGGACATTTGCCCGTCAGAGAGCAGCCAGATTTCAGCCAATCAGGATTCAGCAGAGCCCCGCCCTCTCTCTCTACTTCACACCCCCAGAGTCACTCCTTATTAGTCAGCCGCGAAAGCAAACCCAGGGCAAAGCTAGAGCAACTGTAGATGTAGCCCTTTGGAAGTGGCAACGATCCACAGAAAAAGTGAACTCCTTGTGTCTAGTGACTGACGATTGTCATAAAGTTTTACCATTTACAAAAATGCCAAGAAGTACAAAAAACCTCGAATAGCCAAAGCAATCTTGAGAAAGAAGAATGGAACTGGAGGAATCAACCTGCCTGACTTCAGGCTCTAGTACAAAGCCACAGTCATCTCTTGATGACAGTATGGTACTGGCACAAAGACAGAAATATAGATCAATGGGACAGATTGAAAGCCCAGAGATAAACCCACGAACCTATGGACACTTTATCTTTGACAAAGGAGACAAGGATATACAATAGAAAAAAGACAACCTCTTTAACAAGTGGTGCTGGGAAAACTGGTCAACCACTTATAAAAGAATGAAACTAGAACACCTTCTAACACCATACACAAAAATAAACTCAAAATGGATTAAAGATCTAAATGTGAGACCAGAAACTATAAAACTCCTAGAGGAGAACATAGGCAAAACACTCTCCAACATAAATCACAGCAGGATCCTCTATGACCCACCTCCCAGAATATTGGAAATAAAAGGAAAAATGAACAAATGAGATCTAATTAAACTTAAAAGCTTTTGCACAACAAAGGAAACTATAAGCAAGGTGAGAAGACAGCCCTCAGAATGGGAGAAAATAATAGCAAATGAAACAACAGACAAAGGATTAATCTCAAAAATATACATGCAGCTCAATTCCAGAAAAATAAATGACCCAATCAAAAAATGGGCCAAAGAACTAAACAGACATTTCTCCAGAGAAGACATACAGATGGCTAACAAACACATGAAAAGATGCTCAACATCACTCATTATAAGAGAAATGCAAATCAAAACCACAACAAGGTACCATTACACGCCAGTCAGGATGGCTGCTATCCAAAAGTCTACAAGCAATAAATGCTGGAGAGGGTGTAGAGAAAAGGGAACCCTCTTACACTGCTGGTGGGAATGCAAACTAATACAGCCACTATGGAGAACAGTGTGGAGATTCCTTAAAAAACTGGAATTAGAACTGCCGTATGACCCAGTAATCCCACTCCTGGGCATACACACCAAGGAAACTGGATATGAAAGAGACACATGCAGCCCAATGTTCATCGCAGCACTGTTTATAATTGCCAGGACATGGAAGCAACCTAGATGCCCATCAGCAGACGAATGGATAAGGAAGCTGTGGTACATATACACAATGGAATATTACTCAGCCATTAAAAAGAATTCATTTGAATCAGTTCTAATGAGATGGATGAAACTGGAGCCCATTACACAGAGTGAAGTAAGCCAGAAAGATAAACACCAATACAGTATACTAATGCATATATATGGAATTTAGAAAGATGGTAATGATAACCCTATATGCAAAACAGAAAAAGAGACACAGATGTACAAAACAGACTTTGGGACTCTGCTGAGAAGGTGAGGGTGGGATGTTCTGAGAGAACAGCATTGAAACAAGTTTACTATCAAGGGTGAAACAGATCACCAGCCCAGGTTGGATGCATGAGACAAGTGCTCAGGGCTGGTGCACTGGGAAGACCCAGAGGGATGGGATGGGGAGGGAGGTGGGAGGGGGGATCGGGATGGGGAACACATGCAAATCCATGGCTGATTCATGTCAATGTATGGCAAAAATCACTACAATATTGTAAAGTAAATAGCTTTAAAGTAATTTAAAGTAAATTAGCTCCAACTAATAAAAATAAATGAAAAAAAAAGAAAACAAAATGCCAAGAAGTAGTTGAGAAGATGACAAAGCATTGTTGGACTAGGTTATATGAAAAATAGACAAGAAATGAATTTCAGAAAGAGACATTGGCTTTCTACCTGATTTCTGCCTAAGACCTTGCTGCTTCTGAAGCTGCCTCTCTATAGAAGTCCTCTTATGAGAAAGGAACAGGGCTGATATATTCTGTTGGGATTTTCAGTCCTGAGATTGAAAAAAAAAAAAAAGGGTTTTTGCTATTCAGAAGCTTCAGTCAAACAAAGCCCTTTTCTTAACACTTAAGTAGAAGGAGTTTGGACCAACTCAAGTCTACTCCCCACAGCCCTGTGGCTGAAATGCTATGAGGTATAGGATCTGGGCCATTTCCCCCTTAGTGCTGGGAGAAGAGAAAAAAGGATAAAAAAAGCAAAGACCCTCTGGAACTTTTCTAAAGGGTCTCAGTGGTCCTATCCATTGGGTTAATTCCTTTTCACTCCCTGGTGGACTCAAACTGGAAGCATGGGTAGAGAGCTGGGAATGCTGAAGAAGAGGGTCTCAAGATGCCCTCATTGGAGAAGTTCATTAGACCACTCAACTCTCCCCAACAAATGGGTATACATATCAAGTAGTTGATCCACAAATCTCCTGGGTAGATGACGAACCTTCAGGAAAGGGGAGGAGAGATGAACAGGTAGAGAACTTATCTACTGGAAAAATGAGTAAAAGCTACATAACATTTCTCAGGGAAACTTGGATGGAGCCTTGTCCTCAGCCAGCAAACATTTGTGTCTGAACCCAGAAACCTGGTTTGGGTATCCCAGGGTAATCTCTTTGGATCCATCCTTATGCCTTTTTAAAAAGTTTATTTCTTTGGGGGCTGTGCTGGGTCTTTGTTGCTGCATGCAGGCTTTCTCTAGTTGCAGTGAGCAGGCTTCTCTTGTTGTGGAGCTCTAGGTGTGGGGGCTTCAGTAGTTGTGGTACATGGGCTTAATAACTCCATATTATGTGGATCTTCCCGGACCAGGGATCGAACCCGTGTCCCCTGCATTGGCAGGCAGATTCTTAACTCTAGGACCACCAGAGAAACCCATCCCTATGCTTTCTGACATACTCACTGGCAGTAAGAGTCACTATACTCATACTTTCTGAGTATACATGTGAGTATACTCATACTCTTACTCCCATAGTTTCTGGCAGTAGTGATGTGAAACAAGCATCATCACAATTGTATCACTAACTCATTTGGTTCTTTTGCAGTCACTTCATCTTAAAAAATCACAGATTCTTAGGCAGTTAACAAATGATTTATTTGCTTTCTTCTTAAGTAATTGAACAAATCAGTCTAAAACTCACGAAATGCCTTAGAGATCACTGAATGTGGTCCCTTCTCATTTTAAAGCAAGGGGAAACTCTATCCCAGAGAAGGGAAATAGTCAGCCCTGAGTCACACTGCTGGCAGAAGGAAGCCTCGAGCCCGGGTCTCCCAACAGCCAGCCTAGGTCTCTTGTCACAGCACCACATGTCCAGTCACCCAGGACCACAGGCTTGATTTACATCACAACCTGTGGGCTCTTGGAGTCTCCAGCCTGGGCTCCCCACCACGCCGTGGGGGTCTGGACGTGCCCCTTACCTCACACGTTGACTTCAGCCACACCACCCCACTGGTTGCTCTGCCACACAGCCCAAGTCTCCCATTGTTAATCATCTTTTAAAAGAGTTTAACATCTGCTGCAGGGAAATTTACTGGCCTCAAGTTACCGGCTATAATTTTGGTCATTTGGGGGAAATAATGATGCTATAGTCGTCACTTTCCAAATGTTGCAGGAACTTGACCCAGATCAAGAAACCTCTCCATAAATCAGCTCAAAAGCAGCATCAATTTCTAGCCTCGCCATTTAGAATGTTGCAGCTCTGAATCAGTGTCTGGGCTGGAGAAAGCATCCAATTCAAAGTCTCTAGATTTTTAATAATAGCTGCCATTGTTCAAAGAGGGATTCATAATTCTCAATGGACTCCAGCCAAAAATCTGGAGCCAGACTCTGTATTTATGTGTATTTAGATGTACTAAGTGAGTGGCTCTTTCAACATGGGAGCTACTGAGATCTCCAAGCCTTGGTTCTGCTCGTGGACATCTCTCTGAACCAAGCCTTCCCTGCTCACAAGTGTTCTTTGGCTCTTGATTTATGTACAGATGACCAGCATCATTGTACATAAGGGCATAGGTCATTAATAAGAAAAACAACATTGACTTCCTTGGCTGCCCAGTGGTTAAGACTCTGCACTTCCATGGCAGGGGGCACAGATTCAATCCCTGGTCAGGGAACTAAGATCCCAGATGCTGCATGGTGTGGCCCCAAAACAGTAATAATAAAATAGCAATAATAATAATAGCAGTTAACACTTTATGGAGTGCTTGCTCTGTGCCAGGAGTTATTCCATTGATTCATGTAACCCTCACAATGCTATGAGGCTGGTACTGCTATTATTTTCATTTTACACAGGAGGAAAGTGAGGCACAGAGGGGATAAATGATCATTCATCAGGGAGTGATCAGAGGAACAAGGATTTGAACTCAAGCAGTCTGGCTCCAAAGACTTCTCCCCTCTCTCTTTTCCAAATAGCTTTATAGGAATGCAATTCATATACCATACAATTAACCCTCTTATAGTGTATACTTACGTCAGTGTTTTTCAGATACATTTACAGAGTTCTGTGACTATCATCACTATCTAATTCCAGAACATTTTTGTCACCCGAAAAGAAACCCTATATTCATTAGTAGATGATTCCTAATTTCTTCCATCTCCCAGCCCTTCAGGTTCTATTTATCTATACTATGTCTCAATGGATTTACCTGTTCTGTACATTTTATATAAATGAAATCATGAAATATGACTTTTTATGACTGGCTTTTTTCTCTTAGCATGTTTTCAGAATTCATCCATGTTTCAGCATGTATCAGTACCCCCATTCCTTTTTTGTGACCAAGTAATGTTCCATTGTATAGACATACCACTTTTGTTTATCCATTCACCAGCTGACGGACTTTTGGTTTCCATTTTGAAAGCTGATACAGATAATGTTGCTATCGACGTTTGTGTACAGGGTTTCGTGTGGACATGTTTTCTTTTCTCTTGGGCGTACCTAGGGATGGAATCATAGCGTCTGGTGTTGACTATGTGCTGGTGGTTTGTTTTTGTTTGTTTGTTTCTTTGAGGAACTGCAAATTCCAAAGTATCTGTACCATTTTACATTTTTTAACCATTTAAAATTTTTGCTAGCTATGTATAATGATTACAATTTCTGCATATCCTAACACTTATTATTTTCCACTGTTTTGATTATAGCCATCATAGTAGATGTGAAATGGCATCTTACTGTGGCTTTGGTTTGCATTTCCCTAAAGACAAATGGTGTTGAGCATCTTTTCATGTGCTTATTGATCACGTATATATTTTTTTCTTTGGGGAAATGTCTATTCAAATGCTTTGCTCATTTAAAAAATGGCTTGAGCTGTAAGAGTTCTTTATACATTTTGTGGATACGAGTCCCTTATCAGGTAAATGATTTGAAAATATTTTCTCTTCTGTAGGTTTCCTTGTTACTTTCTTGATGCTGTGCTTTGAAGCACAGAAGTTTTAGTTTTCAGAAAGTCCAATTTTATCTATTATTTTCTTCTGTTGCTTATGCATTTGATATAGTGTCTAAGAAGGCTTTGCCCAACCCAAGCACATAAAGATTTGCTTTTTGGTTTTGTTCAAAGAGTTTAAAAGTTTTAGGTTTTATATGTATTTAGGTCTTGATATGGTGTGAGCTAGAGGTCCAAATTTATTCCTTTGCATGTAAGTATCCAGTTGTCCCAACATCATTTGTTGAAAACACTATTTCTTCTTCCATTGAATGGTTATTGCATCCCAGAGGACTCTCTCGTAACTACTATACTGAAAGCTTTTAGAGGATGAACACCTGTGTGTGTGTGTGTGTGTGTGTGTATAACAAAAAGCAGTAGGAACTATCCAAAGCAGTAACCTAGAATGCTGAACTCTCCTGAATGTAAATCATCAAATGGTTGAAAGTCTAAAGGGTAAAGATGATTAAATAAGACCAAGACCAAAGTATCCATCTGTCTTCCAAAGGCTGAAATATCATTGGAAAAGTGAGAGGGTCTTAGAAGGCGTCTGAGAAATGAGGCTTTCCCAAGGAAGGAGGAAGAAAGACAACTCCATGAGAAGATGGTACCCAGAGTAGCAGACATCCTCCGGTCGCCTCTTGTGTGGGATCGAGTGTTCTCAGCCCAAGGCACAGATGAATGAACATATAGAGTCAGATAGTGAGATTGGGATTTCAGATCTGTAATGATTTCTCTCTTTTTTTAAATTTATTTAATCACACCAGGTCTTAGGTGCAGCATGTGGGATCTTTTTAGTTGCAGCATGTGAGACCTAATTCTCTGACTAGGGATCAAACCCAGGTCCCCTGCATTGGAAGCATGGAGTCTTAACCACTGGACCATCAGAGAAGACCCTGTGATAAATTCTATCAGGATTCCTTCTGAAATCTTAGCATTATTTCCATCCTTGTCACAGCTCTTAGTGTAATAACTTCCTGCCCATTATCTGTGCCAAATTCTGTCCCATCAGTGACTTAGGGTCCCCATCTAGCCAGTCCCAGGATAGAGAAGCTGTGATTCTATTACTCTGCCCTCTACAAACATCTCTTCAGCCTCAGAAGAAGCCCTGACATTATCCAGTTAGTGATTCATTACCTTTTCTCTCAAAAGCACACCTCGGATGCTCAGATAATTCAGAAAGCCATGGCTTTCAGAAGTGATTCCTTTGGGGCAGGGGTAGTACCATATGAGGAAGACTTCATACTACACGGTACTCACTTAGAAGCGGTCAAGCTCCAATCATTCTGCCTTGAAGAACTTTTGTAGGGTTTCCTCTCCTTTCTTCCACTTTCATCATGAGCCAATTACTCACTCCCTGAAGGGTTTATATAAATCCAGGTAAATAACACTAGTTGCTATAACAAACGATCCCCCAAATTAAAAGTGCTTAACTCAATAAAAGGTCATTTCAGAAACTTCCCTGGTGATGTAATGGCTAAGACTCTGCACTCCCAATGCAGGTGGCACAGGTTTGAGCCCTGGTTGGAGAACTAGATCCCACATGCTGCAACTATAAAAAAGATCCTGCGTGCTTCAACAATGATTCCATGTGCCAGAACTAAGGCCTGATGTAGCAAATAAATAAATATAAGTAGATAAAAGCTCACTTCTCTCTCCCACAAAGTTCATTGCAAAGGTTCCTAGCCAGTGGGCAGCCTTCTACGCAGCCATCCAGTACCCCAGGGTCCTCCCACCTTGTGTCTCTGCCATACTCTTAGGACTCTAAGTCCTCTGCTGGGCCCTTTCCAGCCAGCAAGCAGATAAGAAAGAGAGGTTATGGAATCACAGTGACGTTTGTGGGCTAGACCTGAGCGATACAATTTAGCCATATTTCATTGGCCAGAACTCAGTCACAGGGACACACCTAACCCAAAAGAGGCTGGAGGAACAAGGCCTCCTGTGGCCAGGAGGCAAAGGAAATGTTTTCGTGAACACATGGAGGTCTCTGTTAGCAACTATGAAGATGCAGAATTTAGCTGTCGCAATAACAACATCTTTATGCAGCATCCCAGCTATCCTAGAGTGTTCCTTCCTCTGAGCTCAGGATGGTCTCTCTGGCCATCTCCCTTTATTAGATGTGACCAGATCCATGTAGAGAGGGCTTATAGGCAGATCTGCAAGCTATGAGATGAGTTTGGACTAGAGCCTTCCTTTCCATAACAGTTCACGTCTATCAGGCAAGAATTCTGCAAATACCCAAGCATGGTCAAAAATCAAGAAAAGATTCTAAGAGCCTGACCTCAGATTCCATCTAAGTGGTGATGAGAGGATGTCTGCTAGTCTAGCCAGCATCTTCTCCTCATAGAGTTGCCTTCCTTCCTTCTCCCTTAGGGAAGTTTCACTTTTCAAACTTCTTCTGACCTGAACTGTGTCTCCTGGAGAGGAGACTGAGATTGGACCTGTAGGCTGAGAGGGTGTTGCTTAGGGAGATCAGGAAAAGTCATGTCACTCCAGAGGGCTGAGCACAGAGACAGCCGGATGCAAGGCCATGGAGCAGAGCCTGGAGACATCAGAACCAAGCATGAGTGGATAAATCAGTCTAGGCACTGAGGATCTGCAGCTACTAACATCACAAGGAAGAGACAACCAGATATTGTGAGGCTTCTGATGAAAGAGCACATAACCAGCTCTCCTCTAGGGAGAAAAATCAAAATGGAATGAAATCAAAATGGAATGTGATCAAACCTCTAGGTCCAATTACTAATTTGGCGCAAATAGACAGGGTGGAGGAACAGGCTAAATGACACCAGGAGGATGCAATCAAGAAGATTCAGGCGTAAAAAAGAACAAAATAATGCCATTTGCAGCAACATGGGAGTACCTAGAGATTGTCATGCTGAGTGAAGTCAGACAGAGAAAGACAAAGACAATATGGTGTCATTTATATGTGGAATCTAAAGAATCATACAAGTGAGTTAATTTATAAAACAGAAATAGAGTCATGGATGTAGACAATAAATATACAGTGCCAAAGGGGGCGGAGGAGGGATAAATTGGGTGATTGGGATTAGCAGGTACACACTACCACATATAAACTAGGTAACTAATAAGAACCTGATGCGTAGCACAGAAAACTCAACTCAATAGTCTGTAATGATCTATATGGGAAAAGACTTTTAAAAAGAGTGGATATATATGTACATGTATATGTGTGTGTATCTATATATACATATATATATATATATATAACCATATATATATATAACTAGTTCACTTTGCTCTACAGCCGAAACTAACACAACATTATAAATCAACTATATTCTAATAAAAGTTAATACTAAAAAAAAGATCCAGGCTGTGGGAAGCCCTACAGGGCAAATGACCCTGGTTCTTCACCAAATACATGAGAAGGGGAAACGGGGCATCAGGGAGGAATGCTTAAATTAAAAGAGAAGCTAAAAGATGCATCAAAGACATAGGAAAAGTTAAGCTGCAGTGTGAGGGGTGCATACTTGTGTGATAAACTATTAAAAACATGTCTGTCACAAAAATCTGCCCCCTTCACATATGAGGCCAGTCTCTGTGTCCCATAGAAGCCGAGGAAGTGACCTGGAATGTTATTCTGCCTTAGATGAGGGCTTGCAGGGCTACAGCAACATAACTGACATTCATTCGAGCCACCTGCTTGGTTCTCTGCAGACCTGTGTCCACTCATCTTCACCTTCTTGTCCAGCACCTGGGATGGACACTTTAGGTAGAAAATCTTTTGGACTCTCAATTCTGGCTTTACCCCCAGGTGCCACAGGGAGGTTTTTTGACAAGACAGGTTTTAGGACATCAGTTACTTCCTCTTCCTAAACCAGGAGCTAGAGTAACAGCTCAGCAACCACCAGATAGCCAGGCGGTGTAATAGGCCTGCCAACTCCAAAGCTAGACCCCAGGGGTATCTCAGACACATGTGGGAGCTTCAGAGACCAGAGGTGGCAAGAAATGTTTTGGGGGAATTTCTCAGTGCAATGGCCAAAAGGGACATATAAGAGAAGTAGGGTCTCAGATGCATCCTCGGCAGCAAACCCTCTTGCCTGGGATGCAGGCTGTCTGCAGTGGGGTTTGCAAGATGATATCAGAATTTCCTACCTGAGAGTCTACCACTGTCCCCAAGACTCAAGAATAACATCCCAGCCCTCTTTCTGTGACAAGCTCTGGAAAAACTGAACTGAGAGTGAGCTGGAAGCAGGTCCATGAGCCACGTCCCAAGGCCAGGTCTGCAAGGGAGAGAGAACAGCCTGTACCAGCTCCTCTTCCTGCTGCTGCCTCCGGGCTCCTGTTTTCCCAGCCACTTCCAGCCATCCCTCCTTTCAGCTGCGGAGCGAGCGAGAATTATGGAATTGCTATTATTACCCCAGCCCGGCGTCCTGGGCTTGATGGCTGCTGCCCTGGCAGCTCCCACGCAGACAGGAGCCAACTGCAGTGACAATAAAACAAAGTCTTTGGCAGCCGAAGGCCTCTCCTCTGTGCACCGGGGGTGATGAACGGGCTGGGGAGCCAGCCCTGACTCCGGCTCCTTGGGAAGTCTTGGAGCTGGAGTCTTGCTCCCCAGCATCTGATTCCAAAGGCATTTTTCAGTCCAGTTGGGAAGGCTGTGACAATCTCAACAAGGCTCCCTCTATCAGCCTTGAGAAATGAGTGTCTGCCAGCCTCGGCTGTCTGTCCAGGGCCTCTTCCAGAAGAGGAGATGGATTTGTTCTGTTAACTTGGCTGGCTTGATCAGCCAACCAACCAACCACACAGCATTTAGAGAGCACCACTGCATGCGAGGGACGGCTCAAGATCCTTTCATCCAAAACGTCTTCCTACAGCACCTACTTGGTGTGAGGTACCGCGCCAGCCCTGGGTTTACATCCACATGCAGAGGGGCTAGGAAGCCCCACCCTTCTGGGAGCTTACACCCAATTGTCAGGAAAGAGCAGAGGGGCAGAATAAATCAGTGATGTAGTGACATAGAAGGTGGTAGGTGCTACAGGGGATTTTGGGCAGAGTCAGGGGGTTGGAGCATGGAGGAGGCAGGGGTGAGGTTTAAACAGATGGTCAGGAAAAGCCTCGCTGGGAAGGTAACAGTAGAACCAAGACTTGAAGAAGGTAAAGGGTCAAAACCTAAACCCCCAACTGATGTGCCTTCCAGGCAATTACTGGCTCCGAGGGAGAGCAGACTTGCTCACAAACATTATAATAGCCGAAGTCTCTTGAAGCCCCAGACAGAGGGGTGGTGGACATTCAGAGGAGGAAATAACTAGAACCCACTGTAACCCAAGAAGGGGCGTGACTTTACCCTTGGAACTGCTCCCCAAAAGCACTTCATTGCTTGAAACCTGGGGGAGAAGCCTAAGACTAGTGGGTGTGACCGGTAATATGAGGAGAGCGTGTAAGTGGGGCCCAAGAGAGCCGAGGCGGGGACATCTGGGGGAGCCGGCTGGCCCATCCCAAGGCTGGGGCAGTCCGGGGGAGAGAAGTCCCCGGGGAAGTTCAGCAAGCTGAGGCCATGGGAAATGCGCCTTCTTCCCCTCGGAACACCTACAGATCTGATGATTGTTGTCCTGAAACCAAACCCACTACACCACAGGGCCTCAAACCTGCCTTCCCATCAGTAGTACCTGTTTTCTCTTTTTTTCACCAACTCAATGGACATGAGTTTGAGCAAACTCCCCAAAACAGTGAAGGGCAGGGAAGCCAAGCATGCTGCAGTTCATGGGGTCCCAAAGAGTCCGACACAACTGAGCGACTCAACAGCACTGACATTTATTCAGTTGGCTCTGCCAGGTCTTCACTGAGCCACGCAGGGTCTTTAACTGCGGCATGCAGGATCTAGTTCCCTGACCAGGGATGGAAACCTAGGGTCCCTGCTTTGGGAACACAGAGTTGTAGCCACTGGACCACCAGGGAAGTCCCCTATTATCTGGTTTTCAATAGCACAGGTTCCTGGGCTCCATTTTAGACCCATAAATTAGACTCTGCGTTTTTTAAAAGCTCTCCAGATGATTCTAAAGATCCATCATGTTTGGGGTCCACTGCTCTGGCCTGACACTGTTTTTACCGCTTGAATCAGGTCAGAGGCAGCTCATGGGATCAGAAAAGTGTGTCAGGGATTTTCCCACTGAGAGCAAAGGCTCTGTTCAAGTACCAGTCTCCACCTCAAGACTGTGAGCCCCTGAGGGCAAAGACCCCTTACTTCTCTATGTGAAAACTCAGGCCCTGAACCATGAGAGACATCAGTAAATCTGTACTGGGCTGGACTGAGCCCTGTCCCACTAGCCCTCTGGCTGTGGCCCTGACACTTAACCTCTCCAGGTCTCCGTCCGCATCTACAAAGTAGGTACAATTATACCCTTCCTGTCTCATGGGACTTCTTAGAGGCAACAGATACACTTGCAAAAATAGTTGAACATTTTCCCAGTGGAGTGGAAGCTAGGCACAGATGATCCAAATTAGATCACCTTAAAGAAATCACTGCAGATGGTGACTGCAGCCATGAAATTAAAAGACGCTTACTCCTTGGAAGGAAAGTTGTGACCAATCAAGATAGCATATTAAAAAGCAGAGACATTACTTTGCCAACAAAGGTCCGTCTGGTCAAGGCTATGGTTTTTCCAGTGGTCATGTATGGATGTGAGAGTTGGACTGTGAAGAAAACTGAGCACTGAAAAATTGATGCTTTTGAACTGTGGTGTTGGAGAAGACTCTTGAGAGTCCCTTGGACTACAAGGAGATCCAACCAGTCCATCCTAAAGGAGATGAGTCCTCGTTGTTCATTGGAAGGACTGATGCTGAAGCTGAAACTCCAGTACTTTGGTCACCTCATGCGAAGAGTTGACTCATTGGAAAAGACCCTGATGCTGGGAGGGATTGGGGGCAGGAGGAGAAGGGGACGACAGAGGATGGGATGGCTGGATGGCATCACCAACTCAGTGGACATGAGTTTGAGTAAACTCTGGGAGTTGGTGATGGACAGGGAGGCCTGGCGTGCTGCAATTCATGGGGTCGCAGAGTCAGACACGACTGAGTGACTGAACTGAACTGAACTGAAAGTATTGTTAGACCTTGGAATCTATCCTGTGAGTAGGATGACCTTCTTGAATTTTTTTTTTTTTTTTTTGCTTTACCTAAAACTCACTTGTTCATATTGAACAATAAGTTAAATAAGAATCAACTATGGGCCACACACTGTATTTGGCAATAACTCACAAACAAGTAAGACATAGTCTGGCTGCTGCAGAGTACAAATTTGAACTGTGAGGAACAAACACATGGACTAATGTTGCTGATCTAAACAAGTGGGAGGAAGGATTCTCTCCAAAAGCTTTACTTCTAGGCAGGAAGTAATGAGCAGAAGAAATCTCCCAGAGTCCAAGGCAGAAAATGTACAATGGCTAAATAAAGACAATGAAATACGATTCAGAGAGAAACAGCTCTGAGGAGTGAAGAATGTGTGCCGAAGAGGCAGGGGAGTGGCTGGGAGGGGTACCCAGCCTGGAAGATAGCATTTGATGATCCCTGCATCCTGGTGTTCAGGTCTTTCTACAATCCCCTCCCCCAGAGTGTGGACTGGATCTAGTAACTCACTTCTAACAAGCATGTGGCAAATGTGAAGAGATGTCAGTTTCAAGACAGGCTGCAAATGAGACTATAGCTTCTTTCATGGGCGCTTTCTCTTGCTCTCTCTCTAGCTCACTCTGAGGGCTGCCCTATGGAGAGACCCATGTGGCAAAGGACAGATGTCTCTGGCCAATAGCCAGCAAGGAACTGAATCTTACTAAGCACCACGTGAATGAGCTTGGTCCTCCGCCACATGAGCCTCCAGATGAGACTGCAGCCTGGTTGCCGCATGAAGGCAGCCTCACGTGACCCTGAGATGGAGACCCAGTTGGCCTGCACCCAGATTCCTGCTCCTCAGACACTGGGAGACACAAACCAGGTGTTCCTTTAAGGTGCTACATTTAGGGGCCATTTGTTACAGCAGAAGATAACTCATGTAGGCGGGCCTCAGACATTTCAAGCAAGAAGGTAAGATAATCATGCCTGGTCTTTAACCACTAGGTTGACTGATAATGAGGATCCTCTGCAGGAGCTTCAGAGAGGAGAGATGAGAGAGGCAGAGGGAACAGGGAGGGATGAAGGAGAGATCTGGTGATGCAGGACCTGGTTCCATGAGGCCACACTGTCCATTCCTCTGGTGACTCAAACTGATCATCGATCACTCCTTTCCTCACACCTCATGCTCAACCCACCAGTAAATTCCATCTTCTCCTTCCCCTCCCTCTCTCCACATGGCAGCCAGATCATGTTACTTTCTCACTCAAAAGCCACCAACGAATCCTAACAGCACTTAGGATAAACCCGATGTCCTCCCCATGGTCCAGCAGCCCGGTGTGGCCCAGTCTGTGGCCGCTCACTAAGCTCTCATCCTCCTGGCTCATTGGCCCTGGCCAGACAGTCCTTTGTTAGCCTCGCCGTCTGGATTTCTCTTCCTGCCAAAGGTCTGTTTGTTCCACTCTCTCTTCCAGTCTCTTCAGAAAAGGCTTCCTGGGGACTTCCCTGGTGGTTCAGTGGTTAAGAATCCACAATGCAGGGGACATGGGTTCAATCCCTAGTCAAGGAAGTAAGGTTTCATGAAACAATTAAGTGCACGGGCCACAGCTGGAGAGTCCATGAGCTGCAACAGAGATTCTGCATATTGCAACTAAGACCCAACAGCCAAATTAACTTGTAGGTTTTTTTATTTAAAAAAGGCTTCCTGATGAAAAGGCATTTAAGCTGAGATCTTAAAGAAAAACCATGAAATTTGCCATCTTGGAGAAATTTGGGAGACTGGCCTCATTGTTTTAGGTCACCTGTGGCAGGATTAGTAGTAGTAGAGTGAACAAAAGCTTTCCTGGATGATCCCAGGACTGTGGGGCTGGGGGGCCTGAATCCCAGACAGAATGGGATGTCGCTGGTTGTGTGGGACATCTCAGCAGGAGGCCCTATGCACTGACTGCCCCAGACCCTTCCCCTCGGCCAGTGGGCTTGAAACAAAAGCCAGGCTGCAGGGGTTTCCTCCGCAGCCTGCGCAGGGAGGTGACGTGACTCTTCCAGGCTTTCTTGTCCCCAGTGTAAGAGCACTCATCATCCTTGGGTCTTTCAAACACTGAGCCCTGGACAGAAAGAAGTAAAGATATCTTAATAAAAAATGACATGTAAAAAGTGCTTTGTCGATTGCTATTCATTTATAACCATCTTAGCTTATTACATGTGGGTTTGAAGCAGTCATTCATTAAGTGGACCTTTGCTGGCCACTTACCAATCATGCGGTCAGGCGCCGTGCTAGGCAGCAGCTATTCACTCTGTCTGCTGAGGGTGTGCCTGGGCGTGCCCCGTGAGGCTCAGGGTGGGGGGTTCTCAGTTTGCAGGGCCAGGAGGAGGGGACCTGAAGAAAGGAGGGCTCTCTGGGCTGGTTGCCTGAGGGTGGTGAGAACCACAGCCCCGGAGGAGTTCTCCATCATCTGCCAGGTGAAGGGTCTTTACAGCCCATCCCCGTCTGCTCACAGCCAACATCGCCCTGAGCTCTTGGGAGGCCTCCTGCAAGTCACTGGACCCAGCCAGCTGGCAGCAAGGCCACAGCAGGTACGGCGAAGGTCTCTTGGCCGTGGGCAGGGCCATGGTGATGTAACATGGCTCCACGGGGCGACCCGTGAGTCACTGGTGTGCCCCTCCCCACCAGTCCTCCACCTCATCATCCCTCTTACAGGCCACCCACAATGTCCTCCAAATGCCAGCTCTTCTATTTTCACTTTTTCCCTAAAGACAGAGGAAAACAAGAGACAAGAAGTTGGAAAAGCAAAGGGTCAGGTAGTAAGCAGGGAGGCGCCATCAGAAGGAACCAGACAGGCTGGGAACAGCAGGCTTCAGAGACAAAGGACTTCAGCCCCACTGGTGCAGACAGGAACCCCCCAGAACCCCCAGACCAGACCCGGAAGAGGCTTCAAACACCATCTCACCCAACCTTGGTTTCAAGTCAACTGATGTTCAAAGAGGTTAGACAAATTGCCCATGTTGGTAATTAAACCAGATTTGTTCTGGCCTTAGAGAATGGAAGAGAACGTTGAAAAAATAGTTACCTTGGACAGAGAGCCTGTGTTTTAAGGCACTCAACCATATAATGACACCTAATCATTTACCTATGATAGGTCTCCGTCTGGTTTCCTCTAAGCAAGTCTAAGTGCCTGAAGGGTGGGCTGTTTCTGAGATGCTCTTATGTCACGGACACCCAGGAACCACTGGCTCACATAGGTGAACAGAGGGGAAAAGAAGAGCAGATGAATCCCAGGCAATGAATGGAATAAATGAAGAGCAGAGACACCTCCTAAGGCGTCTGCAACTCACTCCTGCTGAGACGTCAAAGCAAAATTAGAAACACATGTACACCCATGGCTGATTCGTGTCAATGTATGGCAAAAACCACTACAATATGGTAAAGTAATTAGCCTCCAATTAAAATTAATTAATTAATTTTTTTAAAAAAAGCAGTGCAGTCTACAGATAGAACAAACCAGTGGTTACCTAGTGGGAAGAGAATGGGACTTCCCTAGCGATCCAGTTGTTGCAATGACTCTGGGCTTCCACTGCAGGGGGCATGGGTTTGGTCCTTGGTCGGGGAACTAAGATCCCACATGCTGTGAGGGGCAACCAAAAACAAACATTAGCCAATGGGGAGAGGGAAGTGAGGAGGGGCCATATAGGGGTAGAGGATTAAAGAGTACAAACTGTTAGGTACAGAATAAGCTACAAGAACATTTTGTACAACACAGGGACTATAACCAATATTTTACAACAACTATAAATGGAATATAACCTTTAAAAATTGTGAATCACTATGTTGTACACCTGTAACTTATATGATATTGTACCTCAACTATGCTTCAATAAAATAAAACAAGGTTTATTTTTTTTTAAAGCAGTGTGGTCTAGTGGAAAAGCACAGAATCATAAGGAATGATAGTCATATTCATTATTAATAATATCAAGAAATGTATGTGGAACAGCACACAGTTTTGTCTCAGAGCCTCTCTATTATGACCAAGGACAGCCGGCCAGGGCGAACGAATCACTGGCAATGCCTGAGAAACTCAATTTCCACACCTGCCTTGAATGAAAAATAGCATTTTTCAGAGCCTGCTTCGTGTTCATCAGACTCCCCAAGGGGTCATGAGAAGCTTGGAAAAAGCATGATCTAAAATTACCATTGGTTTTTTGGTGTTTTTTTTTTTAAGTCCCTATATCATTTATTCTGAAATTTCAAAAAACATCAAGAGGGGGCACAAGATTGTTTTAATGTGCGTCAGGAGGGGGTGCAAGTTTGAAAGACTGAGACATCCCACAAATGTGTCTGCTTCTGCTGGGGGCACGCTCCCCACTCCCTTGTGTCCCCAAAAAGAATGCAGAAGGGGTGAGCTGGGCTTTCCTTTCCTCACTGTTCTCCTTGCAAGGGTAACAAATAGCCCTCCAGCTGCGTGAGAAAATCACTTTCATCTTCCTCATTTTCTGTGATCCTTGTAAGATCTCTGCGAGAAGGGTGGGAGCACAACTGAACTCTACAAATACTCACTGAAGGCGAACCTAGGAGGCCTGGCGCTCAACAGACCAGGACCCTGGGCCCAAGGGAGCCAGGGTTTCTAGCTGTGAGTCTCAAAGGTGTTCTTGAGGCCCCTCCCTTTCCACATGAGGAAATGAGGCCCAGAGGGAGAAGCAGGCTGTTCTCGGTCACCCGGTTAACGCTGAAGCCGAGACCAGAACCCAGGTCCCCCAAACCTTCACAATCCAGTGTTCTGTCACCACATCTCATGGCCCCTCCGGGGACCCCCCACCCTAGAGGGGACAAGGGAGGAGGAACAAAGGCGGAAACCAACACGGATTTTCCGGAGACGGTTTCTCAGCCCGCTCTTTGCATTTCTATACAGTAAGCCCCCTACATACAAGCCTTCAAGTTGAGAATTTTCAAAGAGGCGTGTGCGTCTGGTTCCAGCAAGGAACCAGACCCTGTGCCATCAAAGTCGGGTCTGAGGGAAGCTGCAGCTCGCCCTCCGTCTCTTATTACTGGAGATCCTTCAGCTCCAGCGTCTCCATCCGCCGGTCACTAACTCTTCTTGCCTGTTCGCTCGATGCCAGCCCCTGTGTGCCAGCTGTTGTCCTGTACTACTGTACTTAATCAAGGCCCTGTACCGTAAGATTAAAAATGTTTTCTTTATTTTTCATGTTTGTTATGTATTATTTGTGTGAAGAGTATTATAAACCTATTAAAGTACAGTACTATACAGCCAACTGTGTTCGTTGGGTACCCAGGCTAACAAACAAATTGGACTTGCGAACCCACTTTCAGAATGGAACTCACTCATATGAGGGGACTTACTGTACCGACTCGGCAATTCCCTATCTGCAAGTGTTTCACCCCACCTTCCAAGCGCTGTGAGTCTCAGAACTCCTGCATGTCTTGAGCTCTTCATTTTTAAATGGCCGTAACCCCATGTTCTTGCCCAGGGTTGCAACATGAATAGGTGACCTCAGGTCTTAAACACCCACCATCCCCTCGTGGGCTGTGAGATGTCTCCTCACCCTTATCTTGCATCTGAATCGCAGAGCTGGAGCATGCTACCACTGGTGGTGATACGAAGGTCCCCGACTCCCAACAGAGGGCCCTCGTCTGGTGCTGCCAGAGGACAAGCCTGCAATGAACCAGCTTTTCCCTGTGTGCAAGCACATGCGTGCTAAGTCGCTTCAGTTGTGTCTGACTCTTCACAATCCTATGGACTGTAGCCAACCAGGCTCCTCTGTCCAGCGGAATCTCCAGGCAAGAATACTGGAGTGGGTTGCCACGCCCTTCTCCAGTGTGAAAGCACAGAGCGATCCTAATAGGAAACAGAGCCCCAGCACCCCTACACTCGCCAACTTGGAAAACAACCACTGTCAATTCAGGCCAGGCATTTTCTTTTCAAGATCAGATTTTATTTGTGAGGTCACTTCTGCATCGTCGAGGTCTGTCTCAGGCTCTTGCAATAGCTTTTAGGATTGAGAATTCTACTAGGGCCCCAGAATAATCTTGGAAGCAAGTGTCCTGCAGGCAAAGCAGTTCAGGCTCTGACACCAGCTCTCAGGTCATTGGTCACTCGTGCACCAGAGTGCCTGCTGGCCCCAGAGGGTCACACAGGGCACGCTGTTCCAGGTAGTTATGCCAGGGCTGTGAGTCCGGGTGAGCAAACTGGCAAACTCCCTATGATAGATGTGGGAAACTTCTAGTTACTAAAATCTGACTTTTTCACTTGCAAAACTCATTCCCCACCCCACTGTTTCAAGAATGTTTCCCAGCTTGCTAGTTGGGAGTTCCTATCCTTTCCTTAAACCACCCTCTTTACGCTTCTTTCTAGGTCTTCAGGGTGGGAACCTGGTGCAGTTCATCACAAACAAGAAGTTCCCAGACATCAAAAAATTGTTCTTACTTCACTGTCTTCTTAGATTATGGGTGAGGGGTATCCAGATGGGCTTACGGGTAGCTGGGCAGTAGAGCCTTGGGGTCTTGCCATTGGGCTCTAATGCCCAACCTTGCTACCTCACTGTGTGGCCTTGACAAGTTACTTCTCCTCTCCGAGCTTCAGTTTCCTAGTTTATAGCTTAACCTGCCTTTTGGAGGTCAAGTCTGAGGGGCCTGCCTAGTCCGAGTTCATGAGACTCCAGGATCCCCAAGAACATTGACTCAGGACAACTTGGTTGAACCACTTAACCTCTCAGTGTCTGGGTAACACTGAAATGATGGTGATAAAATGCTTAGTTCTTTGGGCATTGCGAGGAGTCAAATTAATCCTTGCAAAACGCTTAAAACAGTGCTTGGCACACGACAGGCACCAAGGATTAGCTTGAACTTTGGTGACTTTGACAAGGGTTGCATCTCACTCATCTTTGTGCCCTCATTACCTGGAGAAAGGAGCACTGAACCAAACAAATGCAAGAAACAACTCGGAGCTCTAAACCAAATACACGAGAGGTGGGCTTCGGTGGGGGAAGCTGTTCGGTGGAGCAGCAAACAGACTCCCTGGCCCTGGCCCTTTGAAGTGTCTGTGTCCTCACGGTTGGGGGTGGCATGTAAGGACCCCAGCCCCTCCCCACCCCCATCGCACTTCTGGAGCCCAGGGAAAGCCTGGCCTCTGACTCCCGGTCTGTGGTCGCGGTCCCCATACAACCCCACCTCCCCCAACTCAGCCCACTTCCATGGCCCCTCCATCTCCTTTCATCCCATACACGGTTCATCTTCATACTCAAGGGAAACAGTAGTCAAAAAAGAACCAGCCCTCCGCCCCTCAGCCCCCCGGCCAGTAATCTGAGCTGCAGAAGGAAAGGCACAATTATGGTTTGGGATTTCTCCCCCTCCTTTTCCAGCTCCCTGACTCAACTTTTCATCTTTCTCCGGCCTTTGGAGAGCTCAAGTTGAGCTAGGCCCGCCTGCATGCTAGCGGGGGCTGGGGTGGGGGCCCAGCAAGACCCTCCACCTCCTCCTGACAAAGATGGGGGCGAGGGAGCAGCAGACCTGGGGGCCCTAGGGCCCCTCTGCTGATCCACTGCCGACCACTCTCTCGCCCAGCGCCTGGCAGGCTCAGCCCTCTCGCAGGACGAAATTTATGAGCCGAGGCTGCGGGGAGGGCTGGGGTTACTGAGACTTCATTACTCTTACAAAATATACTATGGGACGTTTACTAGTGTCCCATGAAGTGTGCCCATAAATCAGGGCTCAGCGGCGCTTGTCAGAAGAAATGAGGAAAGTGCGTTTGCTCACGCCTGCCTTGGCCTTGCCGCCGACCCCAGCCCCGGGCAAGGCCCCCCCGGGGCTGGATACAGCCCCACCACAGCCCACCCTCCCTCGAGGGAGTCCTCTCGGCCTCAGGGCTGAACACAGGTCTGTGCCAGCTTGAGCGTTCTGAATGAAAACGTCGTCCAGTTTCAAATTTGCACATATCACACGTTGAATCTCTCCTGGAAATAATATTTCCTCTGCCAATTTTATTTTCCTGGCCCTAGGGACCTACAAAACTTCTGTACAACATGACCCTGTTTCTAATATATACCTGTATGAAGGAAATACACCCAAAGGTTAACAGTGATGCTCTCTGGGCAGAACAATTACAGGGAACTTTTATTAACTTCATTATACTTTCCCAGGTTTTCCACATTTAAAAAAAAATTAATTCCTGCAACTTTCATAATCAGAAAAATGTTACTTGTTAAACAAGTAAACTCAAGAACAAATCATGGAGAAATAGAAATATGTTCGTGTTATTTATTTTTTTAAAAGTAAAACTATAAACAACCTAAATATGTAACCATTATTCCCCGTTGCCAGAACAGAACATCACACAGCCACTTAAAATACTGGTTTTCAAGAAGTGAGGAAATGCTTTAAGATTTAATGCTTAGAGAAAAGGAAAAAAAAAAAAGCAAAAACGGGTCATTTTTGTACACATGTGCTGATGAGTAGTATATAAAATTGTACATAAGAAAAATGCTCAGAGAGAAATATTATTGTTGTATTAAGGTGTGGGCTTCTGAAATATTTTCTTTTCCTCTTTTCTGTTTTCCAAATTTTGTGTCATGTGGTTATACTTCTTTCGTAATTGGTGTTTGAAAAGAGAAAAGAAAATGTAGTTCGGGTTGGGGTCCCTGCTCCCCTTCCAGGCCCCCCGCCACCGCCCAGTACCACACACGTGTTCTCACCCCACATTAAAACAGGAGGCCCAGGGTGCCGTGGTGGGTTCAGTTCCGTTGGGACAATGTTGGACAATCAGCTCCACCAATGAACTTTTTATGGAGTTTCTGACTTTGAAGGGAAGTAATGAGACTTGGCCCCTGACCAGGCCTTGAAATGTTCAAAGTGGTCTCCCCCCATCAATTAGCTAAGCCTAGGCATCGGAGGTGGGCAGGGCAGGCGGGCAGGCGGGCAGCCCAGCGAGGGGGGCCCTGGTGTTTGGAGGTGGACAGGAGAGGGAGGTGCCCCTGTCCGAGGCCAGGCCAGGAGTTGGAGGGCCCCAGAAGCAGCCTGTGTGCCCAGAACCCTTCCTCCCGTCTTACTTTCGGGGGCAACTCCGCAGAGGGAGGGAAATCTCAGGGCTCTGAGCTGTTCACTTGGAAATGAACCGTTTGAAGGAAACAGGCTGGTCTCGAGCGCCCCCTGGCTGCTTTCGATGTCCACTGCGGCTAACCACCATCCCAAGCCTTAGCTCGCGCAAGAGGTGCCCGCGCCGTCTGTAGTCCTTGGGAGTTTTTTAGGTTCTAAATACCAAGGAGATCTCCCTTACTCTCAAACAAAGAATTTAAAAGTAAATTGACCTTCCCCAGTGAAGAGATTCCTCGACCCCAGGAGAGGGGTGCACTTTGCTAGGTTTGGCTTTTTGGTGGTCTTCCGCATCTTCTTTCTTTATAAGCCTACACCCACCCTCTCCTGACCTAGGGTGCGTGGGGCAGGTGAACCTCTGACCCACCCTGGTCATCCCCCTTCACTCCGCATTTTGAATGGATCTCACAGAATTTGGAATTTCAGTGGCATTTGGTTTTGATTTTTAACAGGAGGGGGGAAAAAAGAAAAAAACTTTGCCTTGAAGCAATGCGTTCTCTTGGCAGCTCTAGGGAGCCTGGCAATGTTGAGACCTTTCCTGGCAGCGCTGAGAAGATGAGCTGGTTGGTTGTGGTGTGTTTAGAAGTTTAAAACAGCAAAAAACACAGAGCGAGGGTTTGCGGGAGGTGGGGTCTAGGCCTGGGGGTGGGGGCGGAGGGGGGGTGGCAAGACCTCCAGATCTCTCTCTTCTCTACTGTAAATTACAAGCCTGCTTTTTTTAATTTCCTTTCCCAGAACAATGTTATTCATTCAATTCCAAAGTAAACATTGGGCTTAGATACCCAAAGTTTGGGAGAACAAACTGTCCTCGTTGTTAAGGTCCTTACCTGTCAGGGGCCTGATTAAACCCATATATCTTCATGGCAGCCATCGGCAGCCATCGGGGGGCTGTGAGGAAGGACTGGGCACCAGCCCACACACCCCCACACCTCCGTTCCTCCACGGGCGAGGGCAGACCCTAAGTGCCAGCCCTGGGCTCGGGCGTCCCCTCTCTCCTGGGCGGCTACAGTGGGGTGTCTGTTCAGCACTCCAGCCTGATCCTGAACCTCTGGGGCAAGGGGGCAGATCAGAGGAAGTGCTAAGGCCCAGAGGGCACGGTGAAAGGGGGAGGAGAAGGGGAAAGTGGCGTTTGAACCGCCTTCAAAGTGATAGATGTTTGTGCTATAGAAGAGCTGATTTGGGGAGAAACGCAGGCCTTGGGTAGTAAATCATGCGATCTGATGTCGGAGCTGAGAATATGGAAGCCCATTTCCTTTCTCCTAGGGGAAGCCCGCTTAATTAAGAGATCTCCGGGTACTCGACTTCCTCATAAATTTTAGAGAGCCGTAAAACTCAGAGTGTGTGTGTGTGTGTGTGTGTGTGTGTGTGTGTGTGTGTGTGTGTGTGTGTGTGTACACGCGCGCGTGCGCACAAGCGTGCGCCTGAAAGGCAGGCAAAGAAAAGCACATTTGGAGCTCGGTTCAGAATGTCAGGCGCACAACTGCCCACCCTGTGGTGCCTCAGTTTCCCCCACATGGGGGCATGCAGATAGGAGACCGGGATTGACATATATCCATTATTGATACTATGAATGAAACAGAACTGATAAGAACCTGCAGTATAGCTCAGTGCCCCGTGGTGGTCTAAGTGAAGTGTTAGTTGCTCAGGCATGTCCGACTATTTGTGACTGCATGGACTCTAGCCCGCCAGGCTCCTCTGTCCATGGAATTCTCCAGGCAAGGATGCTGGAGTGGGTAACCATTCCCTCCTCCAGGGGATCTTCCCAACCAGGGATCAAAGCCGGGTCTCCTGCTTTGCAGACAGATTCTTTACCGTTTGAGCCACCAGGGAAACCGTGGTGACCTAAATGGGAAAGAAATTTAAAAAAAGAGAGGATGTATGTCACCTCTCAGGTGAGCCTTCCTCGGAAATCCGTGGCTGGAATTTTAAGTTTCCTGTTCTCCTCTAAGGAATATTTAATTTCCCAAGTACGATCTGTTTCTCTTCCAGAACTCACTTTCCCACCTTGACTTATCTGATGGTGGGACTCTCAGCGAGCAGCTTGTCACCTATGGTTTTCTGCAGAAGTGAATGCTGACCATTGGGGAGCTGCAGCAGGGGATGGAGGTCCTGAGGAGCCAGTGATGCTGCCCCTAGCTAGAGGTGGCGGGGAATGCCAGCAAGACACAGCAGGCTGAGGAAGGGAAGAAAAGCCATCTATCCTAGAACAACTCATGCTACTTCAAGCTTATGGAAAGGAAATTTTGTGTGGCATGCTCCCTCCGTTGCAACCTTCAACTCTCATTATTGTGGGACCCACAGTGTCCCAGAGAATGGAACATGGAAGGCCAGCATATTGCCCCATGTTGCAGAGGGACAGCGCGGCCCAGGAAAGGTAATGCTGCGGACTGTTGTATATCACGCTGAAAGGCTGGTAAATCCAGCCCCCCGACCCACGTCTGCCGGGCCCTTGTCACACACTGGGTCAGCCGTGTCAGCACAGCTCATAGAGTTTCAGCTTGCAAGGGCTGGTGTGTGCTCTTTTGGGACTTCTCCTTAATAGCACTGCAAGAGAGGATGTGACCAGTGCGTGGAGAATGCTCTGACTTCCATGGCTCATGACGTAGGGCGGATCCATGGGAGTGAGTCCCAGCGTCTGGGACGGTGTGGGTGCCCCCTAGACTCCCAGACAACCTGCCTCCTTCCTGTAAGCCCTATTGTTGTTGTTGTTCTGTTAGTTTCTCAGTTGTGACTGACTCTACGCGACTCCATGGACTGTAGCCCACCAGGCTCCTCTGTCCATGGGATTCTCCAGGCAAGAATACTGGAGTGGGTTGCCATGCCCTCCTCCAGGGGATCTTCTTGACCCAGGAGTCGAACCTGGGTCTCCTGCTTTGCGCAGATCTTTTACCATCTGAGCCACCAGGGAAGCCCTCCTATAATCCCTAGATACCATTTATTGGGGAGTGCGGGCAAGGATCAAATTAGGCACATCTGTGAGCAGGTCAGGCTCAGGGGTGGTCTCCCAGGACACTCTGGTTTCACTCTCTAGAAGATGGGAACACACATCTGAGCCCAACAACTGGCACGCTGCACCCTACCTAAGCTGGACTCATATTAGAAATAAGATGCTGGCACTTGATTTCTTCATGGGCTCCTTTCTTCAAAGAAAATGCCAAGGAGACAGAGAATGGGGATGGGAACACTGAAATGAGGTTTGGTGCCAGAGGAAGAGAGTTGAGGTTTCAAGAATATTCCAGCTCAAAAAGCAACCTCCCTTAGGTTCACAGTCCCATCAGGTTATTGTTTAAAAAAAAATTTTTTTTTGGTGACTCGTTTTTTCTGCAATAAATGTCCACTATATTTATAGACATACAAATATGGATAATGTACAAAACAATAAAATGTTTTTAAAAGAAAACTCTTGGGCTTCCCTGGTGATACAGTGATTAAGAATCTGCCTTGCAATGCAGGGGACTCTGGTTCAATCCCTGATCCGGGAAGATCCCACATGCCTTGGGGCAACTAAGCCCGTGTGCCAAAACTACTGACGTTTGGGGCTAGAACCCAACAAGAGAAGCTACCACAATGAGAAGTCCAAGCACCGTAACTAGAGAGTAGCCCCTGCTTGCCACAAGAGAAAGCCCAAGTGCAGCAGAAGACCCAGCTCAGCCAAAAATAAAATTAAAAAACAAAGAAAGAAAACTCAGGTATAGTGCACTCATGTATAGCCCCCTAGTTCCTTTCCTTTCCTTGCACTCAGATACCTTATAAGGTAGGTTAAAGTTACGACAACTCCATTTAGACAAATCTTTTGGAAGTATCACTATTACACGGTTTAACTGACAACCATATACTGACCACCTTGCCTGTGTTGGGCAACGCGCCATCTCGTGGTGGCGTGGAGGTGATGACTCACCCTCCCGACACAGCTTGAAACAAAGCTCCTTATGATCCTTACACCTTCTACTTTCAGAATGTTTGGGAGACCTACAGACCCACCCCAGACTCCTGCCTGGCTAGTGAAATGTGCTGGAAATAAGCCTGGACCAGAAGTCAGGGATGGAGAAGGGAATGGCTGCCCACTCCAGTATTCTTGCCTGGAAAATCCCATGGACGGAGGAGCCCGGCAGGCTACAGTCCATGGGGTGGCAAAGAGCTGGACACGACTGAGAGACTTGACTTCCACTTTCTTTTTTTCTTTCAGAAGTCAGGGAAGAGGACTACAGTCCAGGCTCATAACTGGCTGGGTGACTTTGAGCAAATCCCTCCCCCTCTCTGGGCTTCAGCTTCTCCATCTGCATCACGACAAGTTGATCTGTAGGACTCCCAAGCTTCGCTCCAGCTTGGTCCCACGATCCGACCCCCTTCTAGCCCAGGTCTATCCCCCATGCCCTGTCGTGTGCTGTCTGGGCCTAGGGTTCGCCCCATGACACCTCCCACCCCCACACACTTGTCCACGCTGGTGACCTTGGCGGCATCACTGACTTTCCTGCTGGCCTGGGCCTAGAGCACACGGCCTTTCCAGAAGGTGAGGGATGTGGCCTGTCCTCCTCCCTAGCCTCCTTGCTGTTGCCATCGCATCACACAAAACAACAGAGGTGAAAAGTAGAACAAAGAAGATCCAAAACAATCATATCTGAAGGAAATATGTGTCAAAGGTAGAGGCAGACGGGCACCCAGCTACAACACAGATCTTCACTGAACTACATGCCAAATGTTCAACTTGACATCAGCCCGTTTTCCATATTTGCATTAGAGCCTGCAAATATGGGTTGCAGAGGGTTGCCTGCTCTGAACTGATATTTGCAAATATGGGTTGCAGAGGGTTGCCTGCTCTGAACTGATATTTGCCACCCTATTATTTAGCAGTCCGGGCTTCCCTGGTAGCTCAACTGGTAAAGAATCCACCTGCAATGCAGGAGACCTCGGTTTGATTCCTGGGTCAGGAAGTTCCTCTGGAGAAGGGATAGACTAACCTCTCCAGTATTCTTGGGCTTCCCTGGTGGCTCAGATGGTAAAGAATCTACCAGCAATGCAGGAGACCTGGGTTCGATCCCTGGGTCGGGAAGATCCCCTGGAGGAGGGCATGGCAACCCACTCCAGTATTTTTGCCTGGAGAATCCCCATGGACAGAGGAGCCTGGCGGGCTACAGTCCATGGGGTTGCAAAGCGTCGAACAAGACTGAGCGATTAAGCACAGCACAGAACATTTAGCAGTGTGTCCCTTTGAATGCATGTACCTGCCCAAGTTCAAGGTACCTATATCTAAAAGTCAACAGAAAGATCTCTGACCTAGAAAACCTGCTTCAGTTCCCTCTACTGACCAACTGGTGACTTTGAGCTCATCCCAACTCCTCTCAGGGCCTCAAAGTCTCCTTTAAACACTGGGGGAGCCCCCCTCCAACATCCTCCCTGTATGGATCTCCAAGGCCCTTCCAGCCCTGACTCCTGGGATGTCCAGGACTGCAGGTGAGGCTGGCTCTGGTGGCAAGGAGCTGTGGCCCTGCCGGCCTCCAAGATGCTGACCAATCACTGCTGGATGGCATGGTGACAAGGCTCAGGGCTCTGTTGGCTTCTGTTCTGCATATTTTGAGGCCTCCCTGGAAATCTTTGGGATAGCCAGCATCGCCCCAACCCTTCCTCTGATCCCCATGGAAACAACTTAGCCACATCAAAAAGCATTTTTTTTAAAGATTTTTTTTTAATGTGGAGCATTTTTAAAGTCTTTATTGAATTTGTTACAGCGTTGCTTCTGTTTTTTCTGTTTTGGTTTTTTGAACTCAAGGCTTGTGGCATCTTGAGTCTCCAATTAGGGATCCAACCCACATTCCCTGCTTGGGAAGGTGAAGTCTTAACCACTTGACAACCAGAGAAGTCCTTTGAAAGGCCATTGAGGGAGATTTAAGGCTTCAAGTGGGCCTGGCTGGGCGTCCCAGGTGGCTCAGTGGTAAAGAATCCACCTGCCAATGTAGAAGATGTGGGTTCAGTCCCTGGGTTGGGAAGATACCCTGGAGGAGAAAATGGCAACCCACTTCAAAATTCTTGCCTGGGATGACTCATGTCAATGTATGGCAAAAACCACTACAATATTGTAAAGTAATTAGCCTCCAACTAATAAAAATAAATGAAGAAGAAAAAATAAAACAAAAATTCTTGCCTGTGAAATCCCATGGACAGAGGAGACTTGCAGGTTATGGTCCATGAGGTCACAAAGAGTGGGACATGACTGAATGACTGGGCACACACACACCTGGGCCCTGCCATCACCCCAGAGGTCCAGCTGCCCACCTGACCTCCCACAGTTCAGTCTGCATTGACGGGCCCCAGGTAAGCCTTCTGTTTCCACCTAATTATTAGCACTGCCTCACCTCACACTCAAGTGTGACCCATTTTGGAAGATAAATATCGCCAAAGAAGATATGACCTGCCCCTGAGATAGAGTGGCCTTCCCAAACATAAGAGTTCAGATCTTACTACACCAAGTGTGGGGACGCAGACCCACTCTTGATCAAACTGTAAGGACCTCTGTAGGGGTTAGGGTCTTCTGGGATGCCCCACCTAATTTGCAGACGCCCAATCTGAGGCAGTATTTCATACCCTTCCCAGGAATCGGTATCTCAAATTTACACTCTCTCCTGGAACAGAGTTCTCAAAGTGTGGTCCCCAGACCAGCATCAGCATCCTCTGGGAACTTGTTAGAAATTCAGGGTCCCCAGGTCAATTAGATGATGAGCTCAGGGTGGGGCCCAGCAATCTGGGTTTTAACAGACCCTCCAGAAGATGCAGACACCAAAAGGAGAATGAGGACCGCTGCCCTAGACAAGGTGAGAACTGACCTGGAAATTCCTCAGGCCTGTGTCTCCTCCACTTCCTGCTACAGATGGAGATGCTGGGGGCAGTGGAAGCAATGCTGCAGCCTGAATGTCCATGCAGTGCTTCCTGCACCGCTCCTGAATAGCACCTGACCACCTGCATTTCAGTCCCTCGGAAATAAGGTGTCCCCCCAGTCCGTTGAGCTAACTGTCACTCTAGAAAGACACTTTCTCCTTTGGGCCTCAGATTCCTCATCAAAACAACAGAAGTATTCGCTTGCTCTTGTTCAGTCACTCAGTCGTGTCTGACTCTTTGCAGCTCCATGGACTACAGCATGCCAAGCTTCCCTGTCTTTCACCATCTCCTGGAGTTTGCTCAAACTCATGTTCATTCAGCCATCTCAACCTCTGTCGCCCTCTTCTCCTCCTGCCCTCAATCTTTCCCAGCATTAGGGTCTTTTCCAATGAGCTGGCTCTTTACATCAAGTTGCCAAATTTTGGAGCTTCAGCGTCAGTCCTTCCAATGAACATTGAGAGTTGATTTCCTTTAGGATTGACCAGTTTGATCTCCTTGCTAACCAAAAGACTCTCAAGAGTCTTCTCCAGCACCTCAGTTTGAAAGCATCAATTCTTCAGTGCTCAGCCTTCTTTATGGTCCAACTCTCACATCCATACATGACTACTGGAAAAATCATAGCTTTGACTAGATGGACCTTTGTTAGTAGTGATGTCTCTGCTTTTTAATATGCCGTCTAACTTTGTCATAGCTTTTCTTCCAAGGAGCAAGCATTTTTTTATTTACTTAGATGCTCTTTAAGGTCCCTTCCAGTGTGACATTCTTTCTTTGTTCATAAATCCTCCTCCAGGCAGTGTACCCTTCACAGGAGCCTCTGGGCTCAGGCTGTGATGAGATGATTATAGATCATGTTTCAAGGCAGACAGTCTTCTAATGACCCCCCAGTTCATCTTAGAATCAGACTGGTAGACTTGAAAGAGGATCAAGGGCAGGCTAGGAGGATTCCTAGCATCCCTGGCCTCCACCCACCAGATGCTTCAGGTTGTGACAACCGAAGATGTCTTCAGGCATTGCCACATGTGCCTGGGGTGGGGGGCAAGGGATTGGGGGTGCACAGTCATTCTTGGATGAGAACCACTGCCCATAGGCTCTCTGAGCTTTGAGCACGCCCACCCTCCTCCCAAACCTCCCCCATCCTCACCTGCACAGTGTCAGCAGGGATGCTAAATGCCTTGGGAACCCTGCCCGTGCCACCTGCACCCCAGCCCCACCCAGGCGAGAATGTCTGTCCAGTCCAGTTCACAGTTGAGGGCCACATCATTGTGCCACCACGTCCTGATTATGCGATCCTGTACCAGTTCCCCAACCTCTCAGGGTCTCACGTTTCTCATCTACAAAATAAGAAACAATCCTTCCTACCTAGTTGGCAGGATGATAATAGTTTAAATGGGATGCCCATAAAGCACCTTCTGCTTGGACTCAACGATGGTGTAATAGATGAGAAAAGGGGAGTCCTGATACAATTTAGTGTTATTCTGTTCTTACTTTCTGCCTCCAAGTTACAACTTCATCTTCAATTCAAAAAAGTAGATTTGCCCCAGGAGAGATTCTGTTTGGTTTGGATTTTCCTCTTCAGCGATCATAACTGCCTGCCATCATTGACAGGTAAAGCTGGAAGGACATTTCTGGGCAGCTTTGGGGGTTAAAGAGAGTTTATTTATGTGGATCTATGCCTGGCCTGGGCTTCTCAGGTGGTGCTAGTGGTAAAGTACCTGCCTGCTGATGCAGGAGACATGAAAGATGCAGTTCAATCCCTTGGTTGGGAAGATCCCCTGGAGGAGGGCATGGCAACCTATTCCAGTATTCTTGCCTGGAGAGTCCCATGGACAGAGAATCCCAGTGGGCTACAGTCCATGGGGTTGCAGAGAGTAGGACATAACTGAAGCGACTTAGCATGCTTGCCCAGCCCAGCCTGAGGGAACAGAGGAACCCAGACCTTAGACTCAAGGCCTGGGGGCCAGATAGGATGTGAAGGAAGGATGCGCTCTGGGCAGGCACCGGGCATCGTTTTTAAGGGGAATCATCTCTAATCAGCTCCTTTGTTGTTCTACATGGGATCATGGACAGCGGTTGTCATGGTTCCTGCTTTTTTATGAGAAACTGGGAATCTGCATTTTGGTGTGAAACTTCCAGATTTAAAAATATATATATAGTTGACTCTTAAAGCCTCTGGTAGAGAGAAATCCTAAAATAACTCAGTAACTTAATAGTCACTTAAAACAATGAAATATACGCTGTGACTATCCCAATTTTATATTGAGGATACTGAGGCACAGAAAGGTTAATTCATGGCCCGAGGTCACACACTTCGAAATGGGAGGAGGGGAGAGCCCTGCACAGGCGGGGTCAAGGGGGAAACTATAGGCCCCGTGTTGAATAAAAGGAGACAGAGCCAATTTTTCTACCATAACAGTAAATTGGCCCCAAATTAAGCCAATACCCAGTTCTTATTGCTTCTGCAAGGAATTAATAAACCATGACATCTCCTGAAACAGGGGGGAGACCAGCTGCTCAGAGAAATGTCAGAAAGCCTTTTACAGGCCTGGAGCTGTTCAGCCCTTGCAAGTAAAACGATTCTGCCACAAACATGCAGAGAGGGGAACACAGCGGGGGCTGCCACCGCCGCTGCCCACCCCTGGCTCCGCTCAAGTGTGCCCACTGCTAGGAGACAAGGCTTTGCAGTAGCCAGCTCCTGGGTATTAATGGCTGTGGCCTCCCAGAGAACATTCTGGAAGATTTTCGGTTTACATTTTGCAGAGAGTGTGCCAAGTCGTTCTCTCATTCTGCCTATTAGATGGTTAGTTTCCTTTTTCTAGTTAAAGGATTAGCTAGAATTACCAGTCATCATGAGCTTCCCCCAAGGACAGGTCAAAGGAAATTAATGGAAACGGCTGCCGTGGGGACATGGGTTTGCTCCACTAGAGGGATTCCTGACTGGGGGGAATTGTCCCTGGCATGGGACAGGGCTGGAAATTCCTCCAGGCCCTGGGCTTGGAGAGGAAGTAACAGGCAAATAAGAAAGCAGAAAGGAAGCTGGTTAAATACTTTATGGTGAAAAGTTCTAAAAACTTGGAACTGGAGGGGCCTTTGAAATATTCTAGCCTGACCCCTTAATCTACAGAAGGGAAAACTGTCCAGAACTGGGCAAGGACTTGCTAAAGATCACACAGCTAAGTAATGATAAAGCTGGAATTCAGGGCCCCCTCTGGCCATAGTTTCCCAGGTTTGAGCTGGTCAGGTTCCCTAGAGATGAGACTGTAGGTTTCCAAGGTCCACCTCCCTTTGATATAAAAATTTATTTGACTTCCCCAGGTCTTAGTTGCAGCACATGGTATCTTCACTCTTCTTTGCAGCACATTTTGTAGTTGTGGCATGCAAACTCTTAATTGCAGCCTGTGGGATCTAGTTCATGGGCCAGGGATCAAACCCGGGCCCCCTGCATTGGGAGTGCAGAGTCTTAGGCACTGGGCCACCAGGCAAGTCCCACAGTTTCTCACTTTGTCCATCAATTAAATGGAGTGTTAGATTTAACCCATCACAATGCAATTATCTCCTTACACGTCTGTTCCCTCTCTAGGCTGGGGGTGAATGCCTCCAGGGAGGAGACCAAGACTTTCTCACCTGAAAAGGATGGGTGCCCTCCATATGGCCTGGCACACAGTGGTCCCTCTGTAAGTCTCACAGGATTGGGTGAAGAGTCAACTGTGCTGAGGCTCAGCTTGTGTGTGGACACAATCTCTCTGAAGTTCTGGACAAGATGGGATCATTGTTGCCATTGGACAGATAAGAAACCTGGGTTCTGGGAGCTACATCAACTAGAGCAAATGCTATTAATATTTGTTAAATCTAGGCAATGAGTACAAGAGCAATCATTTCACTCTTCATTATAGTCAAAATGATTCATTTTATTTTTCTGCTAATTTGAACTTTTTCCTAAAAAATAGTCCAAAAAGTTAATAACAACCTGTAGCTTATCCCTAAAAAAGTATACACCCATGAAGCTTGGTTGTAGAAAACAGGCACTTCATTCATTCAGTAAATGTCTATTGTTAAAGACACATGTACTGCAATGTTCATAGAAGCACCATTCACAATAGCCAGGACATGGAAGCAACCTAGATGTCCATTGACAGATGACCGGGTAAAAAAGTTGTGATATATATATATATTACTCAGCCATGAAAAGGAACAAATTTGAGGCAGTTGCAGTAAGGTAGACAAACCTAGAGCCTGTTATACAGAGTGAAGTAAGTCAGAAAGAGAAAAAAGCACATATATATTAATGCATATATATAGGCTTCCGTGGTGGTTCAGGCAGTAAAGAATCTGCCTGCAATCTAGGAAAATGGTACTGATGAATGTATTTGCAGGGCAGGAATAGAGATGTAGAGGGTGAGAACAAGCTTACACAGGAGGGGAAGGAAATGGGGACACACATTGGGAGTAGCATCGACATATACACACTACCACGTGTAAAATAGATCGCTGGTGGGAAGCTGGCATGTAGCGCAGGAAGCTCAGCTCAGTGCTCTGTGATGACCTAGAGGGTGGATGGGGTGGGAGGGAGGCTCAAGAGGAAGAGGGTATGTGTATACCTGCAGCTGATACACTTCATGTACAGCAGAAACTACCAGAACACTGTAAAGCAACTATCCTCCAATTAAAAAATAATTTTGAAATGCATTTTGTAAATGTCTGCTGTTGCTAATGGGATGAATGTTCCTGATTCGCTGGCGGCACCCAAGTCAATTAGACTCAGACGCTGCCCTCAGGAATCTGAAAGGAAATGAGACTCAGGCGACTTTGCCACAGAGCGAGACAGATGTGACTGCAGGGAAGACGTGTGGAAAGCCAGGTCAGCCAGGGTACAGCCACAGACTCACCCCCTGACCAGCAGGGCTGACACAACCCATCGCACACCCACAGTCACACCACAGGCATGTATGGTGGCAACCAAATGCTGACCAGGGTCCCCCCTTCCCTGAGGAAAGCTTGGGACCCTTTGCCTCCACCACCCCCTCCCCCCCCGCCCCCGCATCACTTCCCACTCTAGAATATTTGCACAGAGATCCATGAGAAGTGAAACAAAGAGGAAAATGAGCTGCAAAAAGGCACATGTGTGTGAAACAGGGGGAACAGGGTCACGGTCAAGGGGAGCTGTATTTCTGGGTGAATTATATGGTTAAGAATGCCACGGCCATAGCAGGACACCCCAGATCCAGGGAGCATATGTATGAGCTCTGGGCTGTGGTCTGAGGGCACAGAAAACACAGGTTTAGAGTCAGACAGCACTAGATTCAGATGCTAGTGCTAACAATTGCTGGCAGTGTCCAGCAAGTCACTTGGCCTCACTTTTCCCAGCTGTAAAATGGGGTTAACAGTGAGTATCGACCTCACAGGGCTGGTGCAGGCAGCTGCCTCACTCAGTCTTGCCTAGAGAGGGTGCTTGGTAAATGCTCCCTAACCACCCACTCTTGCCCTCAACAGGGGCAGCTTTGGGTTTCTTCAACTATCATATCAAGAGAGTTGCTATGACAGCCTCAGTTCCCTGCTCCATGATTTGTATGCTCTCTGCTACCATCCAAAGCCCCTGGCAGGCATTCCCAAAGATTGGTGAATGAAACATGCACTGCTCCAAGCCAGAGGCTCTATCCACTCCTCTGACTGGTGGATCATGAGACCCAGCTGGCCTCCCAGAGAGCAGCCGATGGTTAGAGGGCAAGAGGGCAGCCAGTAGGAGTGGAATGGCAGAGAACTGAACTTGGGGGGATGAAGCTGGGGGCAGAAAAGGCAAAGCCAGATCCCTGTGGACGGAACCCCCAGAGTCACAAAATCCATCCCACTTAAGACTGCATTATGGGGTCTTCCATGGTGGTCAGGTGGTTAAGAATCCACCTTCCAATGCAGGGCATGCAGATTCGATCCCTGGTCAGGGAACTAGATCCCACATGCTGCAACTAGGAGCATGAATGCCTCAACTAAAGATCATGCATACCACAACTAAGACCTGGTGCAGTCAAATAAATAAATAAATATATATATATATATATATATATATATATATATATATATATATGTATATATATACATATTTTTTAATTGCACTATGCCCTTCAGAGAAGAACACAGACTACTTTTAAAAACCTGCAAAGAACTAGACAATCCCAGACCTTTCCATTGTAAATTATCAACCATGCTGTCATGAAAAGTCAGAGACAGAGAAAGAAAAAGAAGCAACTGCTCTCTAGTTCCAAGCCAAAATGCCCAAGCTCCAGGTAAATGCACAGCTCACGGTTTCAGCCAGGACCCTCCAGGAACCACCCGCCCTCCTGGTGAAGGGTCAGAAGACCAGAAGTGGCCCAGAAGGCCAATCGCTCAGTCTCCCTCCTCTGGCTCCAGGCTCACTGGAGATGGTGAACAGCTGTTTGCTATTCTAAGTGGAGGAGACTTTAATATACTTGACGACATATTAAATCATATCTTAATGATGACTGGGAAGACTTCTTGTTACAGCTACCATGTGGATAAAAAGTGATGGTCCACACGGCACTGGTGTTAATTTCATCTGGGCTGTGGACATGTGGGCACAGGGCAGAGACTGAACAAGCAGAATGGTTTGGTTTTTAACACTTTGTCTTCAGGGACAGACGCTGTTTAAAAAAAAAAAAAAAAGTACATTTTTTGAAAAGACTAAAATATTAGCAGCAGTCTAGCTTGAGGTGGTAGAGAGATAGGTGGATTTCATTTCATTTCCTAAAATACCTACCAAGAGCATGCATAATTTTTACAACCTGGAAAAGAGAAACGATGTATGCTTTCAAACACATGCGGGTTTTTTGAGCAGGCTGTTAGCTTATACCTGTGGAGATTTTAATTCAGGGCTGTTTTTGAGATGGTGATGAGATAGAACTAGCAGAGAAACTAAAGGAGAAAGTCTAGAAGGAAAGGTACCAAATTCTTCAGGCAAGCACATAGTGGGCATGCAACAATGATTGGAAGGGAGGCTATTACTTACCCAGGGTTTCCCCAGTGGCTCAGTTGGTGAAGCATTTGCCTGCAATGCAGGAGACCTGGGTTCAATCCCTGGGTAGGGAAGATCCCCTGGAGAAGAAAATGGCAACCCACTCCAATATTCTTGCCTGGAGAATCCCATGAACAGAGGAGCCCGACAGGCTACAGTCCATAGGATCACAAAGAGTCGAACATGACTGAATGATTAGCTTATTACTTGCCTGGTATGTCTCTGTGTTTATTTGTTTTGTTTAACTTTTTATTTTACACTGGAGTATAGGTGATTAACAACGTTGTAAGTTTTCAGGTCGATAGCAAAGGGACTCAGCCATACATAAACATATACCCATTCTCCCCCAAACTCCCTTCCCATCCAGCCTGCCACATAACAATGAGTAGAGTTCCTTGTGTTATACAGTAGATCCTTGTTGGTTATCCACTTTAAATATAGCAGTGTGTACACATTCATTCCAAACTCTCTAATTATCTCTTTACCTCATTCCGCCCCCCACCCCCTGCCCCCGAAGAACCATACGTTCCTTCTCTAAGTCTGTGAGCCTGTATCTGTTTTGTAAATAGTTAACTTGTATCTCTTAACACAAAAGCTTCCCTTTATCTGAAGAGAATAGTAGTGGTAGACAGACACAGCATCTTCCGAGGAAACTTTAGAAGGAGCAGAGTATGTTAGACCTCTGACAACTCTTACCATCAAGTTAAAAGGTGTCTGGCTTCTGGAGTCTAACCGAGGTTTATGGGATACCCACATTTGCATGGAACAGAAGGAATTCCACAAACATGAATGCACTCTCCAAAACAGCATGAGTGCGAGAGAAATGTTGATAATAAAATGCTAAATGAAGAAAGCAAGCCATAAAATACTATGAATACATAGTGACCACAACTATGATAACATTGTATTCACAGAGATAAAGGGCTTTAAAGAGTCAAAACAGTTGCTGTGTTGGGGTAGTTGAATTATAGGTAAGATTTTTTTTAAGTTCTTAATGTAACTGTTAGCCATTTAGGGATTTCAGCCAACACTTTATTATGACAATATTCAAGTTTACAGCAAAGTGGAGAGAATTTTACAAGAATCCCCATTTATCTGCCACAGAGATTCTTTCATGCTGCTCAATTTTAAAACTATTTAAATTGTTTCTTATTGTGTGATATTTGGCACTTATATTAACATGTATCAATTATAAAGCCTAATCTTAAAATGAACACCTATAGTATCAGTTCAGTTCAATTCATTCACTCAGTCACGTCCGACTCTTTGCGACCCCATGAATCGCAGCACGCCAGGCCTCCCTGTCCATCACCAACTCCCGGAGTTTACTCAGACTCATGTCCATTGAGTCGGTGATGCCATCCGGCCATCTCATCCTCTGTCGTCCCCTTCTCCTCCTGCCCCCAGTCCCTCCCAGCATCAGGGTCCTTTCCAATGAGTCAACTCTTCACATGAAGTGGCCAAAGTATTGGAGTTTCAGCTTCAGCATCGGTCCTTCCAATGAACACCCAGGACTGATCTCCTTTAGGATGGACTGGCTGGATCTCCTTGCAGTCCAAGGGACTCTCAAGAGTCTTCTCCAACACCACAGCTCAAAAACATCCATTTTTTGGTGCTCTGTTTTCTTCACAGTCCAACTCTCACATCCATACATGACCACTGCAAAAACCATAGCCTTGACTAGACCGACCTTTGTTGGCAAAGTAATGTCTCTGCTTTTTAATATGCTGTCTAGGTTGGTCATAACTTTCCTTCCAAGGAGTAAGTGTCTTTTAATTTCATGGTTGCAATCACCATCTGCAGTGATTTTGGAGCCCCCCAAAAATAAAGTCTAACACTGTTTCCACTGTTTCCCCATCTACAGTATAGATGATCTTATTTGCAAAACAAATAGAGACACAGATGTAAAGAACAAATGTATGGACACCAACGGGGGAGGGGGAGGATGAATTTGGAGATTGGGATTGACACAAATACCATCAGTTCTATGTATAAAGCAGATAACTAGTGAGAACCTACTATACAGCTCAGGGAACTGTGGAGACCCAAATGGGGAGGAAATCCAAAAAAGATAGGACATACGTTAGCAGATTCACTTTGCTATACAGTAGAAACTAACATAACATTGCAAAACAATTATACTCCAATAAAAATCAATTTTAATATTTTTGAATTAAAAAAATTTTTAATTGGAGGATAATTGTTTTACAGTTTTATGTTGGTTTCTGCCATACAACAGTGTGAATTAGCCATGTGGATCACAATAAACTGTGGAAAATTCTGAAGGAGATGGGCATACCAGACCACCTGACCTGCCTCTTGAGAAACCTGTATGCAGGTCAGGAAGCAACAGTTAGAACTGGACATGGAACAACAGACTGGCTCCAAATAGGAAAAGAAATACATAAGGCTGTATATTGTCACCCTGCTTATTTAACTTATATGCAGAGTACACCATGAGAAACGCTGGGCTGGAAGAAGCACAAGCTGGAATCAAGATTGCCGGGAGAAATATCAATAACCTCAGATATGCAGATCACACCACCCTTATGGTAGAAAGTGAAGAGGAACTAAAAAGCCTCTTGACGAAAGTGAAAGAGGAGAGGGAAAAAGTTGACTTAAAGTTCAACATTCAGAAAACTAAGATCATGGCATATGGTCCCATCACTTTATGGGAAATAGATGGGGAAACAGTGGAAACAGTGTCAGACTTTATTTTTTTGGGCTCCAAAATCACTGCAGATGGTGATTGCAACCATGAAATTAAAAGACGCTTACTCTTTGGAAGGAAAGTTATGACCAACCTAGACAGCATATTAAAAAGCAGAGACATTACTTTGCCAACCAAGGTCCGTCTGGTCAAGGCTATGGTTTTTGCAGTGGTCATGTATGGATGTGAGAGTTGGACTGTGAAGAAAACGGAGCACCAAAAAATGGATGCTTTTGAGCTGTGGTGTTGGAGAAGACTCTTGAGAGTCCCTTGGACTGCAAGGAGATCCAGCCAGTCCATCCTAAAGGAGATCAGTCCTGGGTGTTCAATGGAAGGACCGATGCTGAAGCTGAAACTCCAATACTTTGGCCACCTCATGCAAAGAGTTGACTCATTGGAAAGGACCCTGATGCTGGGAGGGACTGGGGGCAGGAGGAGAAGGGGACGACAGAGGATGAGATAGCTGGATGGCATCACCGACTCGATGGGCATGAGTTTGAGTAAACTCTGGGAGTTGGTGATGGACAGGGAGGCCTGGCGTGCTGCAATTTATGGGGTCGCAAAGAGTCAGACACGACTGAGTGACTGAACTGACCTGAACTGATACATACGTCCCTTCCCTCTTGAACTTGCCTCCCGCCCACCACCTCTCCCGCTTTTCTAGGTTGTCACAGAGTACCAGGCTGTGCTCCTTATACAACAACTTCCCACTAGCTAGCTATTTTACACAAGGTAACGTATATGTTTCAATGCCTACTCTCTCAATTCATCCCCCCCTCCTCCCCCTACTGTGTCCACAAGTCCATTCTCTTTTAAAAAACAAAAATTAAAAAAATATTAATAAAATGAGCACCTAAAAACCCATCACCCGGCTTAAGAACCAAAACATCCCCTTCCCTCTTTCATCTCCCTGTGTGTTCTTTCCTGTCCCTTATCCACTTGCCTTCCCCCAGGAGCAGCCACATCCTCAACTGTGGGTTGATCATCATCCTCGCCTTTCTCACAGCTCTTGTGTGCATCTGCACCAGCCAGGACAGGCCATGTCCCATTGCAGTCATGAAGCAGGCTAACACCTCAGCTACTTAACACGTCAGCCACAGTTTGTCTCTGGGTCAAGCAAAATCCACTGCAGGTGCACCTGGATTTCCAGAACAAGTGTCCCATGTCCTCCACAATCCAGGATGCCTTATTCTGCAGGACTCCATCAAAACAGGAGGTTCCCCCAGAATTACCTCAGCTGCAAGCAAAGCCTCTGTGACTCCTAGCCCATTGACAGAACTAGTCACGTGGGCTGATTCCACTGCAAGGGGATGCTCCCATGTGCCCAGCGGGAGAGGATAACAGGACAGGGGTCAGCTCTAGAGATGTCCATATTACCCCCAAGCAACATATGATTTACGTTATACTTGGGGTTCTCTTAGTCTTTGAGTTGCTGCATAAAAAAGAAATATATATATATATATAAAATTATAAATTATATGTATTTTTATGTACGATATACAATACTCTGCAATCTGCTTTTCTCATTCATTATCATGTCTCTAGGGCTTCCCAGGTTGCACTAGCAGTAAAGAACCCTCCTGCCAATGCAGGAGACGTAAGAGATGTGGATTCGATCCCTGCCTGGGGAAGATCCCCTGGAAGAGGGCATGGTAACTCACTCCAGTTTCTTGCCTGGAGAAGCCCATGGACAGAGGAGGCTGGCAGGTGACTGGGTGAGAGGGTGACCCTATGTCTCTCTTTGTGTAATGTCACACATTACGTAGGGTCACAAGGAGTCAGACACAACTGAAGTAACAGTAACACATACATCATGTCTCTAAGATTTCTCCATGCTATTTCAGGTAGCTGTATTGTTGTTCATTTTCACTAGTGTCTAATATTCCATGGTGTGAATAACAGATCTTGATGTTTTGTTCATCCTCTTATAGGAATACTGGAGCTTCCAGTCTTCTGCTATGATAACAGTACTGCCAGGGACAAGGTTTCTGGTGCTCATTATTCTCAGGAGTTTCCCTGGGGCACAGGTTGTTTAGGTTTTTTACAGCTAAACTTTTTAACATGAGGGAGAAGAAAAAGCAGCAGCAAAAGGTGGGACATGTTGCATCGGTATCTTTCCATTTTGCAAAGGGAGGCTGTGACATAGGATTACTTAAAAATAAAGGCAGATGAAGACAGGCAAATGCAAGGGTACAGAAAGATCACAGTTTTTAATGCCCCTCTTGAACAAGGCACAGGTTGGACTGAGGAAGAGTGGTAAGTCAGAGATTGAATAAATGCCCAGGACTTCCCTGGTGGTCCAGTGGTTAAGAATGCACCTTGCAATGCAGGGGACTCGGCTTCAACCCCTGGTCAGAGAACTAAGATCCCACAACCCAAGGAGAACTAAGCCCATGCACCATAACAAAAAACCCCACATTATGTAAAAAAGATCCTGCATGCTGCAGCTAAGACCTGATGCAGCTATGCACACAATATATAATATATATAATGAGTAAATAAATAAATTTGTCAGCATAAAACTGCAATTTACGAGGAAGAAATAAATGAGGAACCCCAGCAGTTTCCTTTCACACAGTTTGGAGTTTTTATGGTGTGTTTCTCAGTATCAGGATGTCACCATTTCAAGAGACAACCTGAATTCTTGATTTCAATGTGAAATTAATTTTCATTTGCTTCCATTTTGAAAATAAATGCCACACTGTGATCTTTTTTCCCTTTTTGCTGGAGGGAGGCAAGTCTTGGAATCAAAGAAATAATGACAAGGTATTTCAACTCCCCAAAGATTGATAATCACCACCATATGACCCTGGAAGGAAATAAATGAGGCAGGGGAAACAAGGCTATCGGTGACAGATTTTGACATGACTAACTAAGGAAGAACGTTAATCACACAAATTTTCCTACCAGGTTCCTAGTAGGATCCCCCAGGTTGGCATTGACCATAAGCAAAAACAATGACCTTGATGAAATCTGTTTTATGTTCTATTTTGGGGAGGGAGGTAGCAGGGGGAACCTGGTGACCCACCTCAACAAGTCACAAAGAAGTTGAGGGTCATCCTAAATACCTCTGGAGTAGATACCTGCAATGCTGTGTGCTCAGTCACTCAGTCGTGTCCGACTCTTTGTAATTCCATGGACTGTAGGCGTCCAGGTTCCTCTGTCCATGGGATTCTCCAGGCAAGAATACTGGAATGGGTTGCCATTTCCTCCTCCAGGGCATCGTCCCGACCCAGGGATTGAACCCGCATCTCCTGTGTCTCCTGCATTGGCAGGCAGATTCTTTACAACACTGCGCCACCTGGGAAGCCCCTGGAGTAGATGGCCAATGGGCAAACTGGATGAATGTTGGAAGAAGTCTGGGAATCTGTCACCCTTGGTTTTGCTGCCAAGAAAGAAGCTGGATCTTAGCAATGACCTTAGAAGACCAAGACACAGGGTTGGCCTCTGACTGAGGGCAGAGAAGAGCCTCCAGAGACCTTTCCATGGGAAAGGAAAGATGATCAGCTGCCCGGGAATTAGTAGGAGCCCCAACTTGTCATTCAGTGATCGTGGTATAGGGCGCCATCAAGCTGAAACAAAAATAGATGCATTGTTCATTGTTGCTGCCACAAATGGGGCATTTCTAAGTGTCATCCACCATTCTGTTTCCTCATTGAGTTTTGTTTGGTATCTTGCTCCATTTAAAGTTTTTAATGGTTATAAAAGCAGGATTTCTCAAACTTTAACACGCTTAGGAATCACCTAGGGATCTTTTTAATTTATATTTGATTTTTTCTCTTTATTTTATTTATTTATTTTAATTGGAGGATAATTATTTTATAATATTATGATGGTTTTTGCCATATATCAACATGAACCGGCCATAGGTATACATGTGTCCCCTCCATCCTGATTCCCTGCCCCACCTCCCTCCCCACTCCATCCCTCCAGATTCTCAGAGAGCACTGGCTCTGGGTGCCCTGCATGACACATCACACTCACATTGGTCATCTATGTTACATATGGTAATATATGTGTTTCAATGCTATTCTCTCAAACAGAATGCAGATTCTAATTCAGTAGGTCTGGAGGAAATATGACAATAAGACCTAAGACGTTTTCTCAGTTGCTCTTTCAGTGCCTTCTTCCTTTCTTGTTGTGGGAGCCAGAAAGCATAGAATACAGAGAAGTCTAGGCAAGGGGGGAACTGCCATTAAGCTCTAAAGGGCACCAAGGCTTGCAGGTGAAACGGAAAGTTGTCTGTGCAGGAGGAGAACTAAACACTTGTCAACTGCTGCTTTACCAATTCCTTATAGTGGTTCAATTGCCTAATGCTTGATGCCTAAAGCACCTTCTTGAGCAGATCAGATCAGGAGCACAGCGTCAGGCATGAGCCTGTCCAACTCTAAGGTGATGATGACCGAGGCCAGTGTGGAGCCCTTGAACTGCAGCAACTGGTGGCCAGGGACTCAGGGCTTCAGCTGCCTGGTCAGGGAGGCGGCCTGGAAAGAAGGATGCTTACAAGGCGACCCCTGTACGCGGGGCCAGCCCAGGACCACCAGGGAGTGGAATAGGGCTGAGAAGTCCAGCAGTGTCCCAATTTAGAGATCCCAGTGTAGTTTGTCCAAAATAGCCTGCTCCATCCTCAGAGGCTCATTCAGGGAATAGCCAGTACCATTGTGCTTTATGAAGTCTCCTCCTCATGGAATTAACTCCTCTTCATCATTAACTTTGACAGCAAGTCTCAAAGAAATCTTTGTAACACAATGGAGTAATGCCTTTTATTTTTACTGAAACCATGAGGAAGCTAAAGATGGTGAGAGCCAGGTTAAAATGGGTCTGCTGCTACTGAGTCACTTCAGTCGTGTCCAACTCTTTGAGACCTCATGAACTGTAGCCCACCAGGCTCCTCTGTCCAGGGGATTCTCCAGGCAAGAGTACTAGAGTGGGTTGCCATGTCCTGCTCCAGGGGAACTTCCCAACCCTGGGATCAAGTCCACATCTCTTTTACATCTCCTCCATTGGCAAGCGGTTTCTTCACTACTAATGCCATCTGGGAAGCTCAGAATGAGTCTGGGAGAAGTCAAAGATGTTCTCAACTCTCAGGAACCACAACTTGATTTCCTGGAAGGTGTCGTGGATCTCCATCTGCAGAAGTTGACTTCTAAATATAGAAATAGGCTTTTCTGACCAGCTTCCAGAGGATACTGAGGCTGCTAGTCCAGGGACCACATTTTTTTCACCTTTCTTGTGGGGGATGCCGAGTCTTTCAAACCCAGGTGTATATTTCATACTTAAGGTAGTTTTCTTGTTTATTTGTTTATACTGCGCCATATGACACACAGGATCTTAGTTCCCCAACCAGGGATCAGAACCCATACACCCCGCAGTGGAAGCACCAAGTCTTAACCATTGGACCACCAGGGAAGAACACCCCAAGGGACCCCATTTTGAATAGTGAAGATTGAAAGGGTTAGTATTAAATAATAAGGTGATGAGCATTATGTGTTTTCCATCTGTATCACACAACTGCTTTATTTTAATAACTCAATGAGTAACTGTTTGTGGTATAATGGAGAATTCTATTTCTTCCAGGTTGTGATCATTCATGTTATTTTTTGACCAGTTTTAAAGATGGTCACTTGACGGGGCAAAGTATTGCACAAATGAAGTGGTTGCTTCGTGAAGGTTCTGGTCTAGACAGAGCCACAAGCAGAGGGTGACACCACAACTCAAGGGGCTGGCCAGGTTTGGAAATCCAGCCCTATGGCTCAGAAATCTGCCAGTCATCAAAGCAGGAATTTCACAGATAATGCATCTCAGCATGCAGCCCAAGAAATTCAGAAGCCTGTCTCTCATCTTAAAAGGAAAAATGCTCCTGAAAAGTTTATAAGCAGCCAATATCCTTGCCTGGAGAAACACAAATAGAAGAAAGAAAGAAGAAAACAAATCTAAAAACCTTCACAGGGAGAGAAGGCAGCCACATAACTCTGAGGGCCTGTTTGAAGAAGCAGCTGGACAAAACCCAACTGCCTCATTGGAATTAGGTCACCGAGAGCCCCGCAGAATAAAGGTAAGGGAACCGATGGAGACAGCTGAACAGGAGATGAAAACAATGCAAAACCTAAAGAAAGCAGAGGAGGGTCAAGAGAAACAACCGTCTCCTTGTGAAAGTAAACAAAGACAAAAAGAAAGAGAAGTGAAGGGCAAAACGAAACCAGAGCAGCAGTGTCAGAGCCAGGGAATGACAGCTGGGTACAGGCAGAGTGGACCCCAGTTAGGGAAAGGGAGTTGGCATCACCCAGCCCTCGACAGCCATGTTTGGCGACAGGGGACAATAATTAGAAAGCTATTTTTATGGTTTCCTTTGTCTCTCTGAAGCTGTGCCTATGTTCATTCATTTGGGCGCCTGAGAAAACAACACTGATTTCACCAAAACCCTTGAGTTCTTAAAAATAAGAAAAGAAAACACCCTTCTAAAGCTTCCACAAGTTTCAGCCCTTTTCCAAAATATGTATTTCTTTGCAAAAGGATATTACTACACAGTGCGGTTTCTCTTTCTCCTCTCTCCAACTTGATTGCCCCATGTTTACACATCAAAGTAGGAAAACAGGGGTGGAATATTTTTACATCCCTAAGTTGTAGCCTCTGAGGGTGGGGATCATGCTGGGTCTCGCCATTCTGAATGATGCTGTCCATCTCAGACAAGGCTATCTTTCCTCCCACAAACTCCAGCCTCCTCACAGCACCCCTTCCCAGCGGCAGGAATGCACACCCTCCCCAGCTCCTCATAGTGTGACCCTGGGCTCTCTGGATGGACTTGCACTCAGTCCTAAAGAACGAGCCACCTTCCTTCTCACGCTAAGCCTTTCTCTCCCCTCCTACCCCTCCCCATCCTCCTCCTGTGATGTTCTCATCACCCTTCTTGGTCCACACTTAGACAAGGTAGGTTTTTGCCCCCACCAACTCATCTGCAGGCCCTGTAAACCCCACTGATGTTCTTCAGATTTAATAGCTCCCAGTCTCTGCCTATAAGTCTTCCCTGGTGGCTCAGTCATAAAGAATCCGCCTGCCAACTAAGGAGACATAGGTTCAATTCCTGGGTTGGGAAGATGCCTGGGAGAAGGAAATGGCAACCCACTCCAGTATTCTTGCCTAGAAAATCTCATGGACAGAGAAGCCTGGCAGGCTACGGGCCAAGGGGTTGCAAAAGAGTCAGATACAACTTAGCAACTAGACAATAACAACTCTACCTGTAGGTCAGTACTGTTGGGTGTTATTGTCCAGATACTTCCTCAAAGGAAACTTTAGGCTTTTGTCTCAAGGGATCGGGGTAACAACTTCCCAGTGTAGCCTAAGAGGGTGTCATCCAGAGTATACTACGGGGTGTCATCCTATAGAGGGATCGTCACACCACAGAGGGGTCCCTTCCAAGTCTCTGCTCATAGCATTATTCCCATCTGCCCATGTTACCTGCCTCTTATTCAAAGCCTACCCATCCTCAAGGTCACCCTTAGGAGGTAGCTCTCTGAACCAGTCCAGTCCCTCCAAGACAATTCAACTCTCTGAATTGTAGAGTCTCATGTCTGTCCTGCTGGGTCTGCCTGTTCTGTGCTTCTGCATGCCTAGACTCACCTTTGGTCCTCTGGGTAGGAGACAGATCTGGGAGGGACTCTTTCTGTGTATGGCCCCTGGGTATTTCCTCTTTTCTTGCCTGATCATTGATAAGGGGAGGAAGAGGGACTGCAGAACTGGCTTGATCACCAGGGAGACAGTCAGGTGTGGTTATGATATACACTCTGGCTTTTTCCTTTCTGAATTCCATCTGTAGGCTGTAGAATGGCATGGTCTACTGCTGTCTGTCCAGCACTAGACAGACTGCTGTCCATGTCCACTCTGTCTGTCCAGCACCCACATCCTCCAGGAATCATCCCATGACCCCAATCCCCTGCTGGTTATGAACTGAACTCCCTTAGAGCAGGTGTAGGCAAAACCTGGCCCACCACCTGCTCTTTTAAATAAAGTTTTATTGGTACACAGTTACACCCATTTGTAGCCATTGTTCCTGGCTGCCTTTATGCTACAATGGCAGAGCTGAGCAGTCACAGCAGAGCCTATACAGCCCACAAAAGTCAAAATATTTTCTAACTGACCCTTTATGGAAAGAGTTGTCCAAGCCCTGCCTGGGAGTATCCTCTGTCACAATTTAACACTTAACACGTTGTAGCTTTCTGTGTAGTTATATCACCTCTCCAATAAGCACTTGAGAGCTCTGAGGATCAGGGACAACACATGGGCTTCATTGTTTCTCTCTCCTCAGAGCTTAGGTTAGTGATGGCAATAACAAGTACACAATCATTAAATAGGTGGATCAGAATGCTTCCTCCCAGGTAACAGAAACACTTTCTCAGACTCACTTACATAATCACAGCATTATGTTCCACAGAAGGAAGTCCAGAGGTAGGGAAGAGGTCAGTTGAGACAGATTCAGCCCCTCAACCCAAACTCTTTTCCAATAAGAAAAAGCTGCAGCCCAGTACTATTTCCCTTTATGGTCTCAAAACGGCTGCCGACAGCACCTGGCACAAACTGCATCCTTGTTCACATCCAACAAGGTGAAAGGAGAGGGGCGGTGTGACTGACTGCTCTTTCCCAGAAGCCCTGAGCTTCTCCTCTGTTCTCTCATTGACCCAAAATAGCTCATACCTGCCCAAGTCAATCCCCAGGAAGTGGAATGGAATTAGCATGACCCACTGAGACTGCCTAATTGTCTGGGTGAATGGATGTTGTGGAATCAACCACAGGGTTCCTACAACTGAAACTACAAAAATTGTCTTGTCACAGCTTCATGTCCCAGTATGCTGTGTTTTGGAATATTTCAGAACCAAAGTCAGACTGGAATTTAATCACAATAAGGAGGGTGGTGTATCTTATGCGTCACCTATTCCCTAAAGTGTTATTGAAACTGCTGTACACATTCACTTAGTCCCTTGATTCCCCAACATATGCAGGCTCTGCCTTCCAGAGTCACCTAAAATGACCCCAAAACATACATTCTTCCTATATTACACATTTATATTCCAAACCCAAAATACCTAATTCCAATGTATTCTAGAACTTTTAACTTACTACATGCATGCTAAGTTGCTTCAGTCGTGTCTGACTCTTTGTGACCCCATGGACTGTAGCCCACCAGGCTCCTCTGACCATGGGATTCTCCAGGCAAGAGTACTGGAGTGGGTTGCCATGCTTTCCTCCAGGGTATCTTCCCAACCCAGGGACTGAACCCAGGTCTCCCACATTGCAGGTGGATTCTTTACCATCTGAGCCACCAGGGAAGCCCAAAGTACTTAGTAGAGCATGCCATCCTGTGTCTTCTGCCTTGGCAGGCAGGTTCCTTACCACTAGTGCCACCTGAGAAGTCCCTTTAACTTACTAAGCCACAGCAACATCCCCCCCCCCCCAAGACTTTCATTTCTAGAACATTGAAATAGAAGCCTTCCATAGACCCCTATCCCTCAGCTAACTGGAATTCCAAAAGGACCTCTGCAACCATTTAAGGTCATAGGAAAATACCTGATATGTCTATGAATGAGATGTTCAGCCTGCTTTAACATTCTACTAACTAGCTCAGATGTTATCCAGAAGTTGCTGGAATTGTTATTTCATTCCCAGAGGGGAAAAAAAAAAAGAAACACACAAAAAATAAAATGAATAATTCCTTCCAGAAAAGATCAGAAAGGGCAACCCCACTATCACTTTGCATCCCCTGCATAAAAACATGAAGAAACGCAGGGCAATGGCTTTAATTACATGCCCTGATTTCAGATTTGTGCCGAGGAAGCTGCGGACAACTGTGAATGTCCATAAATGGTCAGTGAGGCCTTGGCCAAGCATTCATGTCCCTCAAGGAAGAACAAGGACCCACAAATCACAAGCCTGTGATAAGTACTGGTTGACCAAAAAGTTTGTTCGGGTTTTCCGTAAGATGTTTAAAATCCGAACGACTATTTTGGCCAAGGCAATAAATGGGCGGCCCTTGCCAGAATGCATTACTCAAGATGCTAAAAATCTGCCTAGAGGCAGCCATCTTGCCAGCAGACACAGATCGAGATTGAACTTCTATTTCGTCCTTAAAATCAGGCCGAGCTGACATGTACAAGAGGAGGGGAGCAGAGCTGCGCTGCTACTTGTAGCAACATGTCAGTAGCTGGCCCGGTGAATTTACAGGCTGGGGGACTGACAGCCGGCTTCTCATAGCGGAAGGGCATGAACGTGCCTCTGAGAGTCATCCCCCTCTCCCCAGGAAGCCGTATGTCTACCACCCCAGTGAAGCCCCATTCTGATGAGGGAGGAGAGTGCTACTAAATTATGTCACTTTGATATAGGGGCCTGCGTCTAGAAATTCACTGTTGAATCATGGTGTGCTGGGCTTTGAGCAATATCGAGGGGGGCCGCCCGCATCCCCTGGGTAGGTCAGCCCAGGTCTGGACTCCCGTGCAATGATGACATTGCTGACGACGTGAATAATAAGAGTGATTTACTTGTTCAAGTTCCATATTCCAGGCGGAAACGGCTTGTGGGGCTGATGACCTACAATCGGCAAAGCAGAAAGTTTATGGAGTTAATTTATGGAGAAAGTGAAGGGCCACCTTTCTACACAGAAGATAACTCGGTGCCTCCAAGGCAAAGTCGTGCACTTATCAGGCCAGCTTGCATCTCCTGGGTCCTGTCCGACCTGTAAAGGAAGGAAGCAGGTGACCACAGAGTCGCTTTAGACTATGACCGGTGCATAGTGCACGCCATGATTCCTCCCAAACTGTTGCCAACGTCACACTGGGGGTGTCCCCATCACTGTCATCATCACCCACCTCCACCGTTGCCTCTGTCACTCCCATCAGCGCTCTGGTCACCAGGAGCATTGCCCTCACCTTCAGTGTGACCCTGTCACCACCATCATCCTTTTTGTCCACCCTCCATGAACACTGGCAATACTGTTGTCTTTTCAAAATCTCCATCACATGGGACTTCCTGGAGGTCTATGGCTAAGATTCCACATTTCCAACACAGGGGACCAGGTTCAATCCCTGGTCAGGGAACTAGATCCCACACACTGCAACTAAGAAGTCACATGCTGCACCTAAGACCTGGAGCAGCCTAATTAATTAATTAATTTTTTAAAAAAGAGGGAGGAAAAAACCTCCACCACCACTTCATTGCCGCCTTCACAATTCCCTCAGTCCCTTTGGAGGGTTGTAACTCATCTGACCTTTTCCAGCGTGACTGAGTTAAGAATGAGCCATTCCAAACAACGCAGCCCCAAAGAGGCAAACACACGTGTTTCCACTTCATTTCTTAACAGATTCACAAACCTTGACAGCATCCCCCATTATGATTCACCATAGCAGGAATCTTCCTGTCATGGAAAAGATACTCTTTTTATTTTTATTCATGTTGAGAGAGGCTCCAGGAATCAAGGCCGTACACCTTTGGTGGGTCTCCCATGTTGCTAAGGTTGTCTATTGGCTCCAGGCCCATCGACCTCCCTGGGTTGCACAGTTGCTTTTCCAGGACCATCTCCTACTAATCCCAGGTCTTTAACTCTGCAAAGCCTAGGGGTGTCATTCATATACAGAGGACCTCTCTGACCTGGCAGCCCTTTCTCCCTAGGGATTTACTCAAGGTATACCTTACTACCCCCCCTCATTCCCAAAGTCCTTCTCACCAGTGTCCCCCCCATAACCATGACCCGGATCCTCATGATCACCACCAGCACCACTGATACCCACAGCACCTGGGCTGGACCGTCAGCATCAGCAGGACGGTTAATTATGAAGTTACACAAGGTACTCTGCTAGGTACTTCATGGAAAATTTGAGAATCCTGGTTCCTAGAAGAGTGGTCCCCAAAGAGTATTCTTCAGAAAATAATCCCAGAAGACTAAGCATACTTTAGAGAGGAAAACCAAATTCCACTACCAATTGAATCTGGGAAATGCTACCATATTGACAATGCACTTTTGCATGTTAAAGCCTCTGAAAAGTCCTGCAGAAGAGGACTCTGTTTAAGACTGTATGACCCAGTATTTCTCAAGTATATTTACCACAAAATCATGTTTCCACCTAACGTCCATTACCATCACAAGGAACTCTTGCTCCACAGAACACACTTTGAGAAGTGCAGCTTTAAAAGCTTAAGACGGTTCCAGAGGCAGTGACACAGACACAGAGGCACTTAAGGGACACCAGTGTGAATCCCCCTCTGGAGGCATTAGTTTCCTAGGGCTTCCCTGGTGACTCAGGGGTAAAGAACCCGCCTGCCAATGCAGGAGATGTGGGTTTGATCCCTGGGTGGGGAAGATCCCCTAGAGAAGGAAATGGTAATCCATCAGTATTCTTGCCTGGAGAACTCCATAGACAGAGGAGCCTGGCGGGCTGCAGTCCATGGGGTCACAAAGAATCAGACACAGTTTAGCAACTGAGCACACATGTTAATTTCCTAGGGCTGCCATAACTAAGTACCACACACTTGGTGGCTTAAACTACACAAATTTATTATCTCACAATTGTGAAGGCCAAGGGTCTAAAATCAAGGTGCCAGCAAGGCCAGGCTTCCTCTGAGGCTCTGAGTAGAATTCTTACTTGCCTCTTTCCAGTTGCTGCTGGTGACCAGTGATCCTTGGCGTTCCTAATTTGCAGCTGCATTAGTCCAATCTCTGCTCTGTCCTCACATGTCCTTCTCCCCTGTGTCTTCACATCATTTCCCTTTTCTCTGAGTGCAAGTTTCCCCTTTTCACAAAGACATAAGTCATACTGGATTAGAGGCCCATTCTATCCCAGCACGACCTTATCTTAACTACTTACATCTGCAACGACCCTATTTCAAAACAGGTCATATTCATAGGTACCAAGAGTTAAGATATCAACATATTAGGGGCAGGAGGGGGCGGGGGGTGAAGTGACAATTCAATCCATTACAGTGGGGTTTTTTCCCTAATGCTCTTACTGGGAAAAAGAAAAAGTTGGAAGCTCTCAAGCTAAACAGATGTTTATTTGCTTTCTGTTTATTTTTCTTGTTTTACAGGTGAGTGAAATCTCACTGTCTGGAAGCTTTAGGAGGGTACGTGTTCCTCGGTATCCACCCTCCCATCTCCCCACCCCACCTTGGCCGGGCCCCCACCCAGACCTCTCCCTGAGGCTCCTCGTAGAAATGAGGGCTGGTTTATGCCTCACTGCCTTCTCCCCGGGATCCCCAAGGGCACAAGCAGCCCCTCACCCTCCCCTGGCAGGTTCAAACAGTTGGTGCTGAGGATGGAATGGCTGCCCGCAGCATCCCTTCCAAGGTCCCCTCCCTGAAGGAGAAGGAGGCTCTTGGTGGACTCGAGCAGCTGACCTCTTCAGCCTTCTTGCAGTGACTCCTGCAGGCAGGGCCACACCCCACAGTGGCCGTGGGCCTCCCAGCTCCAAAGGTTGATGCCTGAGGCCTCGTCAACCAAGTGGGGAAGAGAGCCCTCCTGTCCACTCTGGGCCTGGCTGAGTTGAGAGTTGCCTGGCATTTAGTAGGTACTCAAGAAAAGCCTGTGGAATTCAACAGAATGAAGCTGAACTTCATTTTCCCCACTTGCCTTTCATGTATTTGAGGGGTCCTACTGCTCCCCTCAAACCAAGCCACACTGCCCACTTTCCCTGTGAGACTTTCTCAGTTCTAACTCCCATCACTTTGCTCATTGTACCTCATTCTATCTGCTACCTAGAACTTTCCCCCTTCCTCCATTTAGGCAAATTCCAGACACATTTGGAAGATCAGTGTAATGCCTACCACCTCCCCAACTGTGCTAGCCTCTGGAGTTGTGAAGCTCCATCCCAGTCATGGGCTTGCACAGGTCGCTATCTGCTTATAGAAACAAATTTTCTCCCCCCTTTGCATAGAAACAATGCTGATGGACAACTCCAGAAACAATTGTTAGCAGCAACAGGAATGCAACTAGAAATGACCATACTAAGTGAAGTAAGTCTGAAAGAGAAAGACAAATCCATGTGATAACATTTATGTGTGGAATCTAAAATATGACACAAATGAACTTATCTCCAAAACAGAAGCAGACTCATAGACGCAGAGAACAGACGTGTGGTTGCCAAGGGAGGTGGGCAGTGAGAGGGATGAACTGGGAGCTCGGAGTTAGTAGATATGAACTATTACACACGGAATGGATAAACAAGGTGCTACATAGCATGGGGAACTATGGGGTTGGCCAAAAAGTCAGTTTGCGTTTTTCTGTAATTACAGAAGCTGGATTTCATCTACAGAAAAACCTGAACAAAATTTTTGGTCAACAAAATATACTCAATATCCTAGGATAAACCATAATGGGAAAGAATATAAAGAATAATGTATTAATATATATATGGATAACTGAGTCACTTTGCTATAGAGCAGAAATTAATACAACATTGTAAATCAACTATACTTCAATTTTTTTAAAAAATTAAAAAGGAAACAAACATTAAACCTCACACTATTCTCCTTATTCCTCCCCCAGGCCCCTGGGGCACAATATCATGGGAAAGGCACGAGGTGTGGCTTCAAACAGCCTTGTGTTCTGCTCCTTACTAGCTGTGTGACCTTGGTGATTGTCATGCCCTCTATGAGCCTCATCTGTAAAATAAGGCTATGAAGATTGCCTTTGTAAATTGCAGACACAAAAATACAACTCCCAGCTCCCCCTTCAAGAACAGATACTGCCCTTGATTCTGGGAGTACAGTCAGCAGATAGCCCCCAGCTGTTGGTTCCTCAGGATCTGGCTCCCTACAGACAGCTGGCTCCCTAGAGTCCCCCTTCCCCAAGGTCACACCCCTCCCAGGACATCCTGCATCCGATTATGAAGCCAGATGTGGGGGCTATAGGCCCAGTCACTTTGGTCCAACACTGGACACTCCTAGGGGGCCAATATTGCTCTGTGCTTTCACCAGACCTGGGTCACAATTCACCTACTTCCTCTGCACATTCTGCTTCCCTACCCATTAATTCTAATCCCTCCTAAACATCTTGTTCCCCAAACTCCATCTCTACATCCATTTCAGAGAAACCAACCTGTTACAGAGAATGCGAATTGCAATTTATGACCCAAAAGCACCCATTACCATCACCTGACACACAGTAGATGCTCAGAAACATCACTCTCCTCCTTACCCCTGCCCTCCTGCCCACGCACCCACCCCCCACCGTCCTGTAAGGAAGAAACAGAGGGCTTTCTGGAGGCAGTTTGAGTTGAATCTCTCCAGCAGGATAGGAGAGCCTCAGCAACAGCACATGCCAAGTTCCCGGGGAGGCCAGGCAGGCGGGGCCCAGAGAGATGCAGGGCCCTGTGATTAAAGAGACAGAAGTGGATTCAGATGGCCAGGAAATATCAAAACTCATCACCGCGAGGAGTAGCCAGGGAGGAGTGGAAATCTATACGCGGAGTTAATGTTTTCCAGCTCCTGCAGATACCGCTGCCCAGCAGACTTCTGCTGTCTGCCTGGGAGTGGAGGTCTGCTCTACTTGGAGGAGTTTTTCCTATAAAAAGAGCCCCCGGGCTATTATTCTTTGCAGTGTGAAATGGAAAATTACCTGGATGGGGTTTCATGTGAAGCAGCAAGCCGTTAGAAACAGTTGGACAAATGTCTGAACTGAGAACAAGATACGAAGCAAGTTCTTGAGGCTGCAGAACTAAAGAGAAGAGCAGGGGGCAGGAGGAGACAGGGAAGGAGGGAGATGTGGATCTGACCTTGGGTGCCTGGCGCCCAAGTCTCCTTGGCATGAGAAGCTGAGATCTGACTGGTAACAAGCCCCCTCTGCCCCTCTTTAAAGATACCCCTTCATCTGCCCTCGCATCAACTCTCCAACCTGAACGACCAGTGGGGTGGTTTCTAACGAAGACTCAAAGGAGTGCAAGAGACCCAGGGAGAAGACACAGCCAATCTGAGCACAGTGCTCAGAGCCAGGCAGCTCCAATCCAGCTCAGCTCTGCCACTTTTTCACTATGTAACCTTAAGCAAGTTATTTAACTTCTCTGGACCTCAGCTAGCTATTACTGCCTTTATTATCATGTTATTCTTGCATCAAGAGTTATAACCTCCAGGCAGAAGATGAACATGTCTTGAAACAAGACAAATATTGTGCTCTTCCAAAACTAGTACAGGCCAGGCTAGAGCAGTCTAGGTGGACTTCATGCAGGAGGTGGCATTGGAGTGTGACCTTGAAGGACAGGCTTTAGGTGGACCTGGGAAGAGAGAGAAAGCAGGGGGCATAAAATACTCAGATGAAACCATAAAGGCAGGAATGGGTGTGTTTGCCACTTTGTGTGTCTGTAATGACACAAACAGCTTCAGTACCACGTGTATAGCTATTTCAATACAATTTTTTTTGTGTGTAATCCTTTACTTTTTTATCTTATGCTTTTGAAAACAGTGTTCTGAGAAGCATCCATAGGATTGCTGCAAAGGGACCCTTTGTCTTACATCTGATTTCCCCAGAAAAAGGCACTTCTGTCCACAGACTTACATCCTCAGCTACCGGGGGTAGAGGCAGCAGGCAGCCCTCAGTTGCTGGGAGCTTTCTCCCCAAAGTTGAGCCCCGTTCCAGGCAGCCCACATCGATGAGTGACCCACTTGGGGTCCTGGGAAGTGAGAAGACTTCGGCCAAAAGCAGGTCTACTCCAACCCGGGCCAAGCTGGCTGTAGAGCCTGCCATGGGGTCACTTAGCCTCTGCTCATGCCTGCTTCTGCCTTCTCCTCCCATCCCAGGCACCCAGGGCCCTCCTCACTCCACATCCTGCGCTCAAACATCTTTTCAGAGTCTGCTTCCCTGGGAACACGGCCCACAGCAACTCTCCCCCAAAGAGGTGGCAGCATTTTGCATCTGGTGTGGTGGCTGTTCCTGCGAGCAGCTGAATCAGAAGTGGTCCCTGCTTTCTCAGAGCAGAGTTTTGTGAGCGGCCAGGGTTTAAAGGACAACAATAGGCATGTTCTTGGGAGCACAGAGGGATGTGTTTGTCCAAAGGGGTGAAGGGGAGCTTCCACAGAGCTGAACTCAGACTCGAAGAAGGAGGAAGAGTTCACAGGCAGAGCAGAGAGGGAGGCCAGGGTGGGAGGTCTCCCGCCCCGCATGTTTGCATCATCACAGATGCACAGATGCATGAAGAAAGGAGGCCTGTTCAGGAAACCATGAGATGATCAGGGAGATGTTTCCAGAAGCACCTGAAACCACCAGGGTCTTATCTGGACTTGAGTTTCTGGACACTAGGGAGGCTCTGGCGAGTTTCAAGCAACAGAACATGAACAAACGGTTTGTTTCCAGGGAAAATAAACTAAGGTGGCAGAGATACCTGGAAGGTGAGGACCCCATCATCAGAGGACCTGAGAGAGAACGAAAGTGGCAGAACTCAGCAGTGGGGGAGGGTTTGGGGTCTACAGTGACTGCTGGTTGGCAGGTTTTATAAACTGGAAGCCTGAGTAGGAGCCCTGCCCCTTTTTTTTAATAGTTCTGTGAACTTGGACATCTTATGACCTCTTTGATTCTACATTTTTTCCCTCCTCCCTGAATGTCCGCCTTGTAGCCAGAGGTCAGGGTCCAGTGGGCTCCAGAACACAGTCAGTTCAGTCACACCCCGGGAGTTGCCTTCTGGCCTGATCTGTAGCCCCAAAGTGTGTATTGATGGGAAAGTTTATGGGCACAGGTATTCAGAACACAGAGAAAGCAGAACCAGGGCAGGGCGGGGGAGGAGGGCGGGGAAGGCGGGGGAGAGCGGCCCCTGCCACTGCCTATCACCAAGTCGAGGAGCCAAGGAACAGGAGGGTCCCACAATGACAAAGAACAAGGGGAAAAATCAGAAGCAAAATGTGAAGTTAATAAAAATACTTTATTCAATCAAATTCTGAAAGCAGCTGCAACCCTGTAACAGCAGCCAAAGCCGGGCACCCTGATTTTTCACTTTGGTTAATTACCTAATGGTTTGCAGAGCTCCCTGCTACTTTACGACTCGCACATTTTTTTCTGTCTCTTCCCTCCTCCCACCTCCACCTTCCTGCTCTATTCTGGTCTTCCTTCTCTGGAATCCACTTTGCCGGGAAACCATAACATCTTACAGAAAAACCCAAATGGACTTTTTAGCTGACCCAATAGCTTTACCCCATCTCCTGTTGGTTAAGGGGTTGCTGAGTCATCAATGGTCATTTTCTGGACCCCAATCTGTTCAGATTGAGCAGATGCCTCTGGGGAACACAGAGAATTAGGGATCTGGGCCCCGTCTCTCCAGAGCTGGTGACCAGGGGAGATAGTCTCTTATGCACACGCCAGGTGCAGACGGTGACTACGTGTCCATAACCAGCCTGGTGGTGAGACCTCAATGCTTTGTGAGGGGCAAAAGGGCATCTCCAACTCTGACTGCAGCCGTGGGCACCATCCTGGAAGAGCTGCTGGTCATGCTGGGTGCTGTGGGATGTTCTGGCCAGAGGAGTAGAGGCCAGGGGTGGGGGTGGGGGGGGTCACATTGTTCTGGGAAGACTGAGCAACTCTCGTAAAGAGGCCAGGGAACCAGATTGTATGTTGATGGGGATGGTGGAGCCAGCACTAATTACAGGCTGGTGGTCAGAGAGGAGGCCAGAGCAAAAAGATCTTTAGCCAGTTCACCCTTGCAAAAGGAGCCAAACCACCAGCCTGGAAACGTAGTTGTGCCAGGCAAAAGATTTGGGTCTTTACTGGCAACGAGAATAAGACACTGCCTTGGGCTGAGTTCTCCTGGAAGTGAAGCTTGAGATGAGGATTTGGGTGCAAGTGGTTTACTTGGGAGGTGATCCCAGGAAGCAGGAGACAGGGTGTAGGGGAGTGGAGCAGGGAAAGGAAGGGGTATAATAATGAGAGGTGGCTTCTAGAGGCATCTGGGGCTCGATGCCACTGGGACCTCAAAGACCCTGAGTAGGACACGTCTCAGAGTTGTCCCACTGAGGGGCGAGGGAGCTGGGGTACTTATATACCACTGGCATCAACAGGGGTTTCTCTGGTGGCTCAGACGGTAAAGAATCTGCCTGCTATGTGGGAGAACTGGGTTCAACCCCTGGGTCAGGAAGATCTCCTGGAGGATGGAATGGCTACCCACTCCAGACTGCTCCCTGGAGCACAAATGCCCCAGCATTTCCGGCCCAACCCTCGGGCAGCAAGTTGTGGGTAGGTGCTGCAGCCGGCCAGCAGTGCATGGGAATGGTGAGTGCCAGGGGTGGGGGGCAGGGCACAGATTGTGTCCCCTACAGAGGCAACCAAAGAGGAATTCAGCTCTCATTACCACCCATGAGAGGGTCAGGGGTGGGGGGGCAGGGGCTGCAGGGGAATCTGAGCTGACTGAAGACATGCAGACACCAGAGATGTGGGAGGATAAGAAATTCCTAAACAAGAGTGACCATCATTTTTTAAAAGGCCTGGACCGATGGTGGAATGTACAAGACAGTCAAGGGAAAGACAATTCATGCTCCATGCACAGAACCACAGTTCACCCCTCCCATTTCTACTCAGTGGATAAACTCAAGTTCCCCCTTCTATGTACCAGGCACCACAAGGAATACAGGGATGCAGCCACAGGATGCAGAGCAGGAAGTTGGAGATGATGAGCTGCCACCAAAGTAGAGAGGACGCGTATGAGGGATCGTGAAGCTTCCCGGAGCTCGGCCCCAGCGATGAGCTGGGAGGATGGTCTGTTCCCAGCACTTGCAGCTCAGACGTGGGACCAGTGGGCATGGTGGTGGAAGCAGGGTTTGGGGCACCTTCAGGAATCAGCAAGCAGCCTTGAAGCAGCGGGTGGAGCAGAGGCAACGTGGAAAGGAGGATGGCAGAGTGGATAGGTCCAGCTTGCAAAGAGTCTGGAACTCCAGATGAAGCAGCGTGCATGTAATTCATTAGAAAACGAGGAGAAGATGAAGGGCTTGTTTGGGGAGGGTTGTTAATAGAGAGACAAAATAGACTCAGTTAGAGACATGGGGAATTGCTTAGGGAGCTCTAGACCTTGAATGGCTTCCTTCTCAACTGGTCAGTGTGGGTAAGGAGAGATTTATCTCCAGTGGAAGCCAGATTTGTCTCCAGTGGAGAGATTTGTCTCTCCAGGGTGGGGAGGAGGGCACGAGCAGAGACAGAGATGGCCAGACTCTGGGGCCACATGCTGGGGAAGGCTGACCTACAGGGGAAGGTCCTTCCCCATCCCAGCCCCAGACATCCTAGACAGTCCTGGTGGGAGCTGACTGCGTGGCAGAGAATGGGGGCGGGGCTGGGAGGAAGCAGCCTCCAGGGAGCACTCATCACACCCATTGAGTAAGGAAGCCAACCAAGGCTCAGCAAAGGATCTCAGGAGCAGGGACCCCAGATGGTGCAGGAAGGACGGCCTGAACAGCCATGAGAGATGCGTGAGGGACACCTCCCGCTCTCTGGAGGGAACAGTTTCTCCCAATCCAGCCATGAGCCCCAATACCAGCTCCTTCCAGCTCTCCCCATCACGCACCTCTGGGCAGGGGTGGCTCCGGGGACTCTGGCTGGGCCCACAGCCAGGCTCCGACCAGCACATCAAAAACCCACAGAAGATGATTAGAATCTGTATTTCACATGCCATGCCTCCGCATTTACGCCTGCAGGTAACCCTACACCTTATGATGTCTGCCTTATTATGCTGAAAGCGAAATCCAGTCCTTTCCAGCAGCAAGCAGATGCTTCCCAGGCAGTGCACAGGAAATGGTTACCAGATGCAGGTACAAACCACCCGCCTGGCCAGGTCAGCAGCCCCCGGGCCCCACCCGCACTGACGTCCACCTGCACGTCCCTACGGGCGCTTAATTCTCACGAGGAGAGTTGGGGCCTAAGGAGCCCCTGGTTGAGCACACGGTGAAGTCATGCTTAACTGTTGCTACAATCCTAAGCCCTGATGTGGCCAGAGGACCCATGGATGTGAGCTCTGCAAGAAACTACTCTAAGTATACAGTCTCATCCATGGGTTAAAAGAGACTTTTTTTTTGTTTAAAAAAAAAATTAATGTTATTTACAGTCCCCAGGGTATAAGACAGAAAGGGAGGGACTTCCCTAGTGGTACAGTCAATAAGAATCCGCCTGCCGATGCAGTGGACACAGGTTTGATCCCTAGTCTGGGAAGATTCCACATGCTGTGATGGGGGCAACCAGGGCCACGTGCCACAACTACTGAAGCCCGTGTGCCCAGAGCCCGTGTACTCAGAGCCCGTGTGCCCGGAGCCCGTGTGCACAGAGCCCGCGCTCCACAATAAGAGAAGCCACCACAATGAGAAGTCCACTCACCACAATGCAGAGTAGCCCCCACTTAACACAACTAGAGAAAGCCTGTGTGCAGCAAGAAAGACCCAGCATGGCCAAAAATAATAAATAAATAAATTTTTTAAAAAGACAGAGGTGGAGGCCGTCTTCAGGAGGGGCACAGGTGGGTTCCGCCCACACTCAGCAGGCCCAGGGGCAGCCAGTAAGGAGTTGGGGCGACACTGTTTCCTGCACGGCTCAGAGAGAAGACTGAACGGCTGTGATCACATAGCTGGTTCATAGCAACCCAAGAACACAGACGCAGGACGCTGCACTCCTAGTACCAAACCCTGTTGTTTCTACCACCCAAGCTCCAAACCAGGCCGCTGAAAAGTCACATCATGCTGCTTTGTTCCTTGGGTCTGAGGGACTACGGGGCATCCAGAGAAGACCAGCTTTAAACAGAAAGGAGGTGGAAAATGGTGAGTACAGAAGTGTATGGTACACCGTGCCTCCAAAACCAGAAATGACAATCATTTCTTTTTTTTTAAGCTTTTTTTATGTGGACCATTTTTAAAGTCATTATCGAATTTGTTAGAATATGTTTTGATTTTTTTGATGGTGTGGCAAGTAGGATCTTAGCTCCCCAACCAGGGCTTGAACCCCCTGATTGGAAGATGAAGTCTTAACCACAGGACCACCAGGGAAGTTCCATGACAATCGGTTCTTAGCCACACCACTAATTGATCACTGTGGTTTGATGTTTTGCTTTTTCTTGATTTCTTTATTATTATTACTTTTAACAGTAGTAAAATTCAGGAATTTTCCTCTGTCTTTCCAGGAAACCACCTATCTAAAAACTGATAACTTTGTGATCCTCGCTTTCTTTTACCTCCTGTGTCCAGCTGATCACCAAATTCAAGAAAACCTTAAAAAATAGCCTTCCCCCCATCCCTCACTACATCCTGGTAGCTGCCCCAGTTTGGTTCCTCGTGTTCTCTAGGAACTCACTCCAGTGTCTTCCATGGCTCCCCACCCCACCTGTCCTGTGTCCAAGATTGGTGGCTGTCCCTTGAGGCATCCAGCAGTGTCTAAGCATCAGTAAGAACGTATGCCTCCTGCCCTCCTCACACTCTGGGACAAGGCTGTACTCTGTGGGGGGAGCGGGGGATTCTACCTGGTGAAGGAGGGTATCCTCCAGGATTCTAAATTCAAAAGGTGTAGGCACCTCCTTCCCCATAGCACCCCTTAATACCCCTTATAGCACGTTTGTGTTATCTCAACCAAGCCTTCTTGGAACTATCTCCTGTTTCCAGCCTAAAGGTCTTGTCAAGGCAGTAAGTTCTGAACATTTACTCTCACATCTGTGTTAAAACTGTACAAATGCACCTCCTCTGAAGTTTAGGCAGTGCAGGATCTGGGTGGAGTTGAAGGTCCTTAACTCCAGTGAACAAGTTCATAGCCCCTTATCCATTCCCTTCATGATCACTTCCACATCTGTAAGATGGAGACGTGCACAGCCGTGTCCCAGAGTGCAAGGCGGGCAGGAGGCATACATTCTTACTGGTGCTTAGACACTGCTGGATGCCTCAAGGGACAGCCACCAATCTTGGGCAGAAGACGAGTGGGGTGGGGAGCTAAATATTAACAGTAGCTACATCTTAGGATGATTGTGGGGCTAACTGAGAGTAGGCATTCTAAGCACCAAGCATAATGCCTGGCTTGGGATCAGTGCTCAATAAATGTTAAAGAAACAGGGAATTCCCTGTCAGTCCAGTGGTTAGGACTCCATGCTTCTACTGCAGGGGCCCGGGTTTGATCCAGGTCAGGGAACTAAGTTCCCTCAAGTTGTACAGTCAAAAAAAAAAAAAAAAGTAAATCTTCTACTTAATAAACTTTTTTAAAAAGAAGAAAGAAACAGCACCCCAGATGCCTACAAGGCCAAAAAGGAAAGAATATTAATATTTCTTGAGCTTACCTACTGGCAAGGCATGATGCCAAGTGTTCTCATAAGCTACGTCAGTTCATCAGCTTGCCTACCCCTACTATACATTTTCATCCCAATTTTACCATTTTATAAATCAGAAAACTGAAGAACTGTGAAGTTCCTTGCTCAGGATTTCTAAACAAGTCAGTCTTCTTTGATATGCAAATGATTAAAGCCAACTCGGCCAAACTTTACAGGAAAGGGACTCAATGTTTCCTAAGACACAAGTTCCCCTCACTGTCCAAAATTAGTACTAAAGCAAAGAGGCAATTACCTTGGGACTCATCTTCCTTAAGGATGCACAGAATAAGTCGATATAAAGCACAGACACTCACAGACACAGCTCAAAGCTATGGCGGTATGCTGCTGAGCTGAGTGTAGTTCCCAGGGAAGGAGCTTGGTGGAGCCACTCTCATTGGTACACTCTGCCTCTACAATTTGCCTCTGCAAAACAAACACTGAACGCTATTTTTGCTTTCCCCCTTTTTCATAATAGCAAATATCCTCTTCAGATTTCTCTTGGTTAGCAAGAACAAGTACTAACGCTGTGCTTTCATAAAATCAAAATACTGTAAAGTGAACTTTCAAAAAGCAAGAGACACCTGTACAATCACGCCTTTAAGAAGCAAACCATGCAAGGAGTGGCAGCCTGAGAGTGACCAGAAGCAGGGCTTCAGAAAACCCTGGGCCTTTCTCTCACCTCCGGTTTTTGCTCCAATGCACGTGACAGCTAGCATCTGCCTACATTCCCTCCTGGCTGTCATCCACAGCACTGGTCAGCAGAAGACTGACTCCATTACTCAGTTTCAGTTTCAGAAATCCCAGGGAAAGACTCTGATTGGCTCAGCTTGGGCCAGATACGCGTGCATTAACCAATCAGCTGTGACCAGGGGGGGTGTGGCCATATGTGATATGCAGCTTCCCACTGAACCACGGGAACAGCCTCCAGAACCGCTCCCACAGGAAAGGGGTGTGGGGCGCGACGCAAAGTAGTAGCGGACTGAAGTTACCTCGCCAGTAAGTGGAAGAGTCTGGATTTATGCCTAGGTCTGTTGGGTTCCAAAGCCCACATTCATTCTCTGACGCATGCTGCCTCTCTGAGGCGCTAAGTGTGCACTCCTATATTAGGAAATCAGAGTTGGTCAGTCTGACTCTCCAGAAAGTTAAAATAAACGTACTGTCTAGGCAATAATAGCCATGGATACTTTTGGCATCCAAAGCCAAACGAGGAGCAGCCCCAGACTGGGAGCCATATTGTCCATCTTCTATTTCATAGTCATGGTTATCACTACCTCTGTGACTACTTTATTTCAATCATCTTTTTAAATTTTACTAAACTCTGTCCTCAGCCTGGATGAAAAGTGAGGTTTTCTGGTAAATAGAGAATTTCTTTAGGTATTGTGTTTAGAGTCCTGATTTTCTGAGTATGGACAACACAGATGTGTGTGTGTTCTTTGTCACTCAGTCGTGTTCAACTCTTGCAACCTCATAGACTTTAGCCTGCCAGGCTCCTCTGTCCATGGGATTCTCCAAGCAAAAATACTGAAGTCGGTTGCTATTTTCTTCTCCAGGACAACATAGATTGTTAGTGTTAAAAAAGAGATTTAAAAAAAAATGGGGAGGTAGACCTCAAAATTATTGAATATCTCCTTCTCATTTTACATGAACAAATGATGACCAGGGTGGAAAAGCAATTTCCCACAGCAAGTTGGTGGAGAACTGGGCCACTGTCCAGGTCTCCTTGTTTCTGGTCCAGTGGCCAGCCCCTCTCTCACTCTGTCTTTTCTGGAACACACTACAACACAATGTTGTATTGTGTTATGTTATACCAGACACAGTTCTGGTGCAAAATTTTATTTTTAATGATCCAATAAGCACCTCTGTTTTTAAGATTTTATTTAATTCTGCTTTTAAGAATTTATTTAATGGGTAGAACAAATTCCATAAATTCTTAATTTTCTCATAGAAGTTCATAATATCCTTCACCTCCTGGCCTTACTTAAAATCCTGCTGGCCTCTGAGACCATCACTTCCTTTGAGTCTTGTAAAGTAAAAGCCATTCTTCCTCATACCTGGTGGACCAGAGGCTTGTATGTGTTGATAGTCCTCCACGGATCTTTCATCTTACAGAACATCTTTCCAGCACTGTCACTGACTCCCTTCCTTCTGGACTTTCTTTTCAAGATGTTTGTGTGGTGACCAGAATCTAACAATAGAGACTGTGTCTGCCTCCAGAGAAGAAGGCAGGCCAAGCTATGACTTATTATAAAAGATTCAACCTTTAAACTCAGTGTTCCTCTCTTGAAACATAACTTACTTCACATGCATGTATCACTTGATGGTCTTTGCATCACCCTGTAGGAACTGGGGCTCAAAGAATCAATGCAAGTGATAACCTTCTGGTTACTGATATTGCTGTGAGTAATAAACTGCCCTCTATCTCTGACCCAGGAATTTCAAATGTTCTGCCAGCATTCATGAAGCTGTGTCAGTCTTAACAGTTTATAAGTAGGTAAAATCGCAGACCGTACATAGTTCCTGACACAGAAATGAGATCCACCTCCTCACTCACCAACACCACTCCCTGATCACTCCCGCTCCACTCCTGTTAGAATTCCTTGATGGGTTTCCATCTCATTTGGCAAGACCACTCTAGCTCTCTTCACTCTGTCATCCAATAACTATCCTCTCATCCAGTGGCATCTGCCTCCCCACCCCACGTCCTGCCACTAATTCTGGATGAGTTCACAGGTCACATGAACAACCCACCCACCCTCCTTGCCTCTCAGCTCCTTCATCGCCTCAGCTCCTCTGAATGACTCCTCCATTAGCCACAAGCACACTCTGAACAATGTCAACACTAATAACCACTCTGCCTCAGAAGGTAGATCATTCTCTATTTTGATTACTCTGTTCTGGTCAAACAAATCATGCTGTAATATGGTTATTGTAGTTTTTAACTCTAAGAATTCTATTTGATTTTCAAATCTGTGTCCTTTTTAATGGTTTCCCATTCCCCGTACTTTTCAGCTAATTTTTTACTTCTTTAAACAAAATGAGCAGAGTTTTTTTCAAAATCTGTGTCTAATAATAATAATATCTGAAATCTGTTACATCTATAGGTTGCTTCTGGTGTATTATTTTTATGTTATTTGGCTATCCTTGTGTGCTGGTCATTATATAATACTTGAAAAATTATTTATAGAGGATATATATATATCTGGTAACCTTAGTTTAGAACCGAGATTTAATCCAAGGTCAAGGTTTGAGTTTCCCTGGACTACCCAGGTAGTACAGATCTGAGCTGCAAGACTGTGTAAGAGATGGTTTAATTCAGTTCACATGCTTAAAGCTTCTTAGGAGGCCCAGCTCATAATGGGGAAAGCTTTCTGTTAGACTCTACACTTTTGGGGGGCCTTTGACTTAACTTTGTCAAATAAAACAGAGGTTCAGATTTGCTAAAATGTCAAATTCCCTCAGGGCAAAAGCAGATTCTTTGCTCACTTACCTTTCTGGTTTCTTTTTTTCCTTAAATGTTGGCCTGGTAATTCCTTACAATCTTGGACTTTTTACCAATCTTGTTACTTTTAAGAAGATGATTTTATATTTTATCCAGCATTTGCGGTTGTTTTTAGCAGGCAAAATAGTCCCAAAAAACCTAACTCACCATTACCTGGAATCTAAGTTCTTAATAGCCCATTCTCTATCAACAAACACCTATTTCTTCTAGGAGGAAAACACCTATTTTCCTCCACAAATCTCACAGCATCTGTTTTTAACTTTATTGAGACCTCTAGATCTTTAGCTCCTTCATTTCTTCTAATATATCAGACCCTCTGTTTCTAGTCCCTTCTTTATATCATGATTCATCACTTTAGCCTCTGTCTTACAAAAACTCTTAATCCATTTGCCCCACTTTTTCCTTTCTTTAAATCCACCTGGAAAAAACTAATCCTAGGTTGAGACAAGCTGCCCTGCTTTTACCTTTTTCTAATATTTATTTTTACTTATTTATTTTTTGGGCTGTGCTTAGTTGCAGCCCACAGGATCTTTAGTTGCGGCATGACAACTCTTAGTTGTGATGTGGGATCTAGTTCCCTGACCAGGGATCAAACCCAGGCGCCCTGCACTGGGAGCATAAAGTCAGCCACTGGACCCACCAGCAAAGGGTCAAGTTTCTTTGCTTCTAAACTCATGCTGCTGAATACAGTGAAACCCACCAAACCACTCAGTTTGGTGCCACTCTTCCCTCCTAATCTGTGACAACAGGGGGGCCCCCTTCACCATCCAGTAGACATCCTCTATGTCTACCTCGGCCACCATGACCATTTTTCCCAACAGCTTTGTTAAACTTTCCCCTCATAGAAAGCCCTTCACCTTCTCACACCTCCTGGTTCACCCAAGGCAGTCACATCTTCCCATTTCTCCACCCATGGTTCCTTGTCTTGCAGCTCACCTGCATCCATGTGTGCCCTTATCTCTTTCTTATCTGTGTCACAAGCAAGAGTCTCCTTCCTCCTAAGGCTCTTCCTTCCACCTGGCTCCACCTTCCCTCCCCTTCCACTTTCTAGGGAAAACTCAGAACAATAACTGCCCTCCATCCTTTCTCTTTTCCAGTGGCTCCTTCCCATTATCGTGTATCTCTCAAATTCTTCCTTTTTTTTTTTTTAAATTCTTCCTATTTTAAGAGGAACTCTTTCTTTCAACTCTACAGTCTTTTCAAGGATGTATTCTTGGCTCTGCTCCTCCAATATGGAGTAGTTAGTTCTCCTACCAATCCCCACTGCACCCAGGATTATAGTCCATTTACTTTCAATTAGCAATAATCACTAAAACCTCATTGGCTACGATACTGCCACTGCGCAAAGCTAGTCCATTTACTTATATTGCAATTTCTCCCCAAAAGATGAGTTCCTGGAGGGCTGGTGGCTCAGATGGTAAAGAATCCCCCTGCAATGCTAGAGACCTGGGCTTAATACCTAGGTTGGGAGGTTTCCCTAGAGAAGGGAACGGCTACCCACTCCAGTATTCTTGCCTGGAGAACTCCATGGACAGAGGAGCCTGGTGGGCTACCGTCCATGGGGTTGCAAAGAGTTGGACACGACTGAGCAACTTTCACTTTACTGGAGGGCTGGGACTTTGTCTTAATCACTGTTACATCCCCAACATCTAGCATAGAATTTGTGGGAGGAGCAAAAGAGTAAGCTGGGGTCACTGTTAGGCCCAGCAGCCCTCACTAATCACTGTGTACTGGTTACCAGGGAATTCTGCTTTGATAGGAGGCCAATTGGCTGAGTGCTAACTTCACAGTATTACTGATGCTGTGTGGTTCTTTTCAGTCTGTGGAAATTCTGGCTTCATTTAGTTAGTATCTAATTTGCGGGTTAATAAGTCTTTGTCTGAAGGTCTTGGTGCACAATACAGGACTAGGATCACCTTTCTCAGACTCCCCTGGGGCATGGGGTGGGGGGGGATAAGTGTGTTTTGAGGCACTGACTCTTTGTATAATTTACAGGATCTCAGTCTGGGCATATTACTCATTAGGGTTTATTTACCTTTTGTGGTGGCCTAGAAAAAGCCAAGCTTAATGAAGTGGTTACCAAAAGCCTTTAACATCATATTTTCCACAGAGTTCATAAAAATATTGACAGTGGACTTTGCTGGCACACAGCATCTTTCAAAAAGATGAACAAAAATGATAGTAAGCATATTGAACTGGCTTTTTATAAAGTCCTCATAGTAAGAAGCCTGATGGGGTTTATTCTCCAGGACAACAATAGGACCTTCCAATGGATGGTGAGTAAGTTGACTGCAACACTGTCCTCCTCTGGGTCTCAGCTTCCTCACTCTAAAATAAGAATCTTGGATAAAATAAGGTTTTAAGGTTGTGTGTGTTTCAGAATGGAATGAACTATTCTTTCTAAATTCACCCCTAAGACAACAATTGTCTTTGCTTTCAAGGGAGGGACAATGAGGAATATAATTTTTATCTCTAAAATGCCCCACAGTCAGCAGAGATTGCCATAATGTTGAGAGACATGATGATGGTCCTCAAGACCCAAGTCCTATGTTCCCAGTAGGATTTCTTAGCTGCAGATTTCCTGGGTCTCAGCCTGATTTGCCCTAGGGCTAGCTTGCATTGAACCTTTTCAACTCCTCTCACTTCCTGCTGAGGTGTTCTGCCAACCTTCTGTGCATACTCCTTGGTAGGGAGAAGAGAGAATGATCAGAGACACCTAAAACCTCAGTGCTGGATAAACCTTAGTGATCATCTGGACTGTGGTTTTCAAAATCACCTGAGATAATGATGATGACAATGGAGAAGAAGGAGAGGGAAAGGAAGAAAAGGAGGATCAGATGAAGAAGCTGGTGTCAATGATTATGATGATATGGATAATGACGTTGGTGATGACAAAGATGGCAACATTGATGCTATGCTGATGATAAAGACAAGACCACTATGAAATGACATAAAAAGTAATAGCTGGGGGACTTCCCTGGTGGTCCAGTGATTAAGAATCCACCTGCCAGTGCAGGGGACATGGGTTCAATCCCTGGTCGGGGAAGATCCCGCATGCCTCAGAGCAACTAAGACCATGTACCACAACTACCGAGCCTCTGCTCTAGAGCCTGTGCTCTGCAACAAGAGAAGCCACTGCAGTGAGAAGCCCTCGCACCACAACAAAGAGTGCCTCCCGCTCACCGCAGCTGGACAGGGCCCGTGCAGAGCCATGAAGACCCAGTGTAGCCAGAAATAAATAAATAAATAAAATTATATTTTTAAAAGTAATAGCTGTTAGGCATGTGTATCAATTAGGATGCATTTGGCTGCAAGTAATAGAAGTCTTACTTGGAGATTTAAATAATAAAATTGTAATGATCTCACATCATAATAGCAAACCGTTATGCAATACTTACTGCCTACCAGCATTTGTTCTCTATGTTTTCTTCAGTTTAGTCCTAACATCCTTCCTACAAGGGAAGTGCTGTATGGTCCCCAAATTACAGATGAGGAAACTGAGCTTCAGAAAAGTTAAGCAGTTTGCCCAAGATCAAGGGAGTGATAGAGCCAGGACTTGACTCGTTCCAAGGTGGTGTGGTCACAGGTTCTAGAGCCAGGACTTGACTCGTTCCCAGGCGGTGTGGTCACAGGCTCTACCCTCTCCTGCTGCTTTTCATGATGGAGGTTGAGGTCTGGGTTAGACAGGAGCTCAGCAACATCAGAGTGCTGAGTCAGCATCTCTACGATTTCCTTAGCCTTCCCCTCAAGGCCACCATAGCTCCGTGCCCCTCTCCCCTGCCCAACAGCTCCCGGATTAGAAAGCTGTGGGTGGAGGACACAAGCCTTTTCCTCATGCTACCTTCCCTTTTGCCAGGAAGGAAAACCTCTTCCCAAAGCACCCAGAGAGTTCCTCTTACATCTCATTGACTGTAATAGGGTCTCACAGCGTCCCCACACCAACCCTGCAAAGGGAAGTAGGGTGGCCGTGAAGAGCTGGTTTCAGTTGAAACAGTTTTTGTCTCTGAGAACTTAACATGCTGTCACCTAAATAAAACCAGCCTCGTCATCTGGAGGAAATGGGGATGGATGGTTGGTAGATCCCCCCAGGACTGGTGCAACATGGGGAAAATGGCAAAATAATAGCAAATTGCATTGAGTGCTATGGAGGACCCATGCAGGATGGTGTGGTACATATTTAAAGAAGGGATCTCACTTGGAAGAGTCAAGGAAGACCACCAATGGTCACATTTAAACTGAGACCTGGAAGGTGAGAAGGAATTAGCCAATGACCAAATGGGGAGAATGTTGTAGGCACAAGGAACCATTTGTGTAACAGGTTCTGAAGTGGGAAAAAAGATTCACTTATTTAGTGACGTGAAAGTCGCTCAGTCATGTCCAACTCTTTGTGACCCCATGGACTATACAGTCCATGGAATTTTCCAGGCCAGAATACTGGAGTGGGTAGCCTTTACCTTCTCCAGGAGATCTTCCCAACCCAGGGACCAAGCCCAGGTCTCCCACATTGCAGGCAGATTCTTAACCAGCTGAGCCACAAGGGAAGCCCTTCGCTTATTTAAGGAATCCAGAGAGAGCAGTGTGCCTGAAGCATAGGAAGGAAAGGAGAAAGCTGAGGGCCAGAGCAGGCAGAGCCCTGTGGGCCATGGTGAGGAGGTCAGCTTTTCTCCCAAGAGCAGCAAGAATCTACCAGTGGGTTTCCCAGGCTGCAGACAGCCAGCCTTTGGGTGGAAAGAAGAGGTGGTCTTTTAGCAGAAGGCAAACGTGTCAAGAAAGAAAATAAAAGCTAAAAGACTATATGGGATGGTCTCTTGAATTTTAACCAAAGAATTATTCATAAAGTGCTTAAATCTTCCAAAGGACACAGGAACTGTAATGACTGGGCTATTTTAAAGCCATGTATGTCTATGTCTGTGTCTTTGTGTATGTGTGTATATGTTCCAGAAAATCCTTGGTAATTTTAAGCACTAATAAAAAGAAAAGATACTCCGGAATTTTAGGAGACTTGAAACAGCTTGCACAGTTAAAATCCACCCTCAAACCCAACACCCACACACTTCCTGATAAATGTCTGCTGGAAAACAATTCATATCAAAGCCATACCTGAGTAAGAATGGGAGGGGTCAGTTGAGCTTGGATGGCCATCCACAGACACCAGACAAGGCAAACGACGGGGCCTGGGTGGCCCAGAGAATCATGCAGGAGGGCTAATGCTGCTCCCCAACAAACATGAATATAGAGTCCTCCACCCCATGACGCATGAAAAGTTCAGTGAGAGTTTGACGATATTACGCCAGGATTTCTGGAAGCCAAGTAAAAACGACCTTGAAAATAAACCACATGCTGCTGCTAATTAATCTTAGTTCCTGGCTCTTTCCAATCAGACCCTGAACTATAATCCATCTTCATTACACTTCTTTTAAAGCAAAAACGGTGCATTTCCGCATGTCTAATTAAGGAAGGAACATTATAAGGCCTTGGGTCATAAGTCTCTTTCTGTCATATGTGCACACATCTGCTACACACACACACACACACACACACACACACATACACATACAAATGTTTTAAGAACCCTTTATGGACTGTTTATTTGCAATCACAGGCAGGCCACTCTAGAGCCCAGGGATGAATGAGATAGCTAAACTGCGTGCCATCATAGTTGTGTCAGCCACTGAGCCCTCCTCACTCATGTCCCTACCTTGCACACATGTATCACAATATTGCCATGTACACACCTAGTGGGCAGCCTTGGGTTCAGAAGAGGGCTGCCTGCCCCCAGCTCCAGGAGATGAAGTAGGATTAGCCTGAGTTGGGAGTGGCAATCCAGGGCCCTTTGACACTGATTGGTTTTAAGGTGACGTTTAACCCACTTTTTCTGACCAATTAGACAAAAGGAGAGGTCTGTGAGAGTTTCTGGGAAAGATTCTTTTCTATGATTAAAAAAAAAAAAAATGAACCTTGAATGTAGTTGGGTGTATGAGAGTGAGATGCTTGTCTCTGCCACAGCCAGTATAGTGAAAAACTAGTGACCATAGAGAGAAAACTTTCCTACTTGTGTGGAACTACCAAAGATGTGACTTTGAAAGTTTGGAGAACTTGGGGAGAAAGTGTTGGGTATAAGTTGTGCTATCTCTGAGGACCTGTCTGGTTATCATTGTCTAACTACATGATTTTGACTTGGGATCCCAAGTCAGGTTAGAATGGTTCAAAACTCAGCTTTGAGTTGGACTACACCTCGTAGGTGGGAACCAAAGTCATGTTTGAGAGTCTAGTGATAGATGTTTCCCAGCTTGAGATGGGTCCTTTCCACTGACACATTCCTCACCCCCATTTCCATCACCTCCTCCACAACCCTAAATGAAAAATAGGTATGGTAAATTTTCATTTTCCCAATTGTTGATGGGATTTCCCAGTTGACTCAGTGGTAAAGAATCCGCCAACCAAGCAAGAGACCTGGTCTCTATCCCTGGTTGGGAAGATCTCCTGGAAAAGGAAATGTCAACCCACTCCAGTATTTTTGCCTGGGAATTCCTCTGGACAGAGGAGCCTGGCAGGCTACACAGTCCATGGAGTCGCAAAAGAGTTGGACACATCTTAGCAACCAAACAACTGTTGATGTTTAGAGGGTTCCTCCAAGCCTCACAAATATTTTATTCACCTAAGCCCATGTATCAATATCTATTGACCCTTAAGGGGCCTCTGAGATTAATTGAAGTCTCACTCTCATTCATCCCATCCTCTCTGTCTGAAACCCATCCACACCTCTTCATCCCCTATTTACTGCTACAGTTTGTATCCTGGAAGAACCCTTAATTCCAATCTGAGCCTAAATTACACCAACAGTTACACATCATGAAGAGAGATTCACCAGCCCTTGAATTTCCTGCCTGGAAAATTTAACAATCCATCCATACGACCCCCACCCCCATCACATGACCAGCTCAGCTCAGGACTAGTTCATTCACATTAAAAGAATATACACCCTGGCAGTTTAGAAGGTGTTGATGATGTCTTCTTAGAGACTATATTCACACACATATATTTGTGTGTGTTCACATGCACAGCATGGGATCTTCAAAGCCAGGCAGGAGAAAGGGGGCTGTTGAACTGCCAACAAGTTAAGTTACAATTTAAAGGGACGATCCCTCACTAGACAGATGAGAAGCTAAATCCCAAGAAGGCAAAGGTCTTGGCCAACATCCCAAATCTCCATGCTTAAAATAAGTGAAAACAAGTGAGTTAATAGTGGTGTTAAGGATGCTGGTTTCCTGTGTAGTAAAGTGGTAGGAATGACTTTGTACATTATCCAAGGTCAAGCCTGGCTGATGTGGCGGAATTTCACAGAGCACCATAGACACCTCTTGGGTGACTCCCTGGAACGCCCCTTCAGAGGCGGACACGGCCAGACATTTCAAGGCGAACCCCAAAGGTCATGACTCCGTTACGTGATCTGCCCACTGGTCACAGCCATGGAAGGATGCATGACGCAAAGTGGATCAGAGACAGTCTACTTCCCCAAAATTTGAACCTGTATCAGCACACACTGGCCAGCAATCTTTGAGGCTGGGTGATCTTAACGGGAGCCTACCGAAGAGAAGATCCAGAAACTCCAGCTGCTGAGCCATTGAGGGCAGCCCCATTTCATTCCAGATCTTAATTGTTCAAGTCTTCCCTTGAGTTGTGAAGTACCCCATAGTCCCTCTAAACAATTATCATTTTTCTTTGCTTAAGCTAATCAGAGGGAGTTTCTGTAGCATGCAACCAAAAATCAAAACATCAAAAAAGCTTAACTAGCAGAATGACAAGCTTAGTGTTCCATGGACAGAGCATCTGAGAGTTCCATGGAGTGGAATTACACAGAGTCACGTGTCTTTAAGTCCCCCAGGGCTGTTTACTGGGGCAAATAAATTAATTAAATGAATAAGGCTATAAAGCATCTCCAACTCAAGGTTTTAAAGAACAGCGTTGGGTTTTATTGAGAATACTTAACACTGTACATAAACAGTGTCCCAAATGGATGACATTTTTGTCTAGACAATGATTAAGTTCAGAAGGCAAACACTAGGGAATGGGTCACTCATTCAGAGACCTTGGGCCAAATGTCTGGACTCCAAATCCAGGGTTCTATCCCTGTCCCAAGCACTGCAGGCCCACAAGACAGGAGACTGGATCTTTGGTCTTTATTCCATCACAAACTCGCCCTCTAGCCAGAAATAAGCCATTCTGTCTCTCTGGAAACAATTTCCTCCTCTGTAAAATGGGAGTGTAGAGATCAATTACTTCTAAGTTCCCTCATAACTACAAAATCCCCCAGTTCTATTAAACCAGTCATTAGAAATCTGTTTATTCATATTTAGGTACTGATTCCAAAAGTGGCCTTTCTGGAGCTCATTGAATGGGTTATGTCTCAAAACAGATCATGGGTTTTTTTTAATATTTATATATTTGACTGTGCCAGGTCTTTGTTGCGGCATGCAGGATCTTTTAGCTGTGGCAGGTGAGATCTAGTTCCCTGACCAGGAATCAAACCTGGGCCCGCTGCCCTGGGAGCATGGAGTCTTAGCCAATGAACCACCAGGGAAGACCCCATCCTCAGTTTCTTGGTAAATTCCCATAGGTGAGTCTCGATGCTTGCTCTCAGCTGAACTGGGAAGAAAACAGAAAAGGAACTTTTTCTGCATTATGTCCAGAGGATAAAAGAGGGTGGTCTGCAATGTGATTCAGAGTGCGGAGATCTGGAGAAACCCAAAAGGAAGGGACGGGGACAGTCTCCTTTGCCCTCAGAGAGCGGGGTGACTTCTTGGAGGCTGGTTTCCTCACCACCTCAAGCTGCTTGTGCCAGTTTTATGAAAGAAAGAATGTCATCCCAGAGAGAGTGTGGCCCCAACACTCAGCAGGAGGAATTCTGGAAGGTTCTGTTGCTATGTGCACCCCACAAGGAAGATTCCACCAGGACACTCAGCGGGTGGCTCCTTCACTCACGTGCTAGGCTTCCTGCTCACACTCAGCCAAACCTGAAAGGCTGGAGCCCTAGCTCTGGGTACATTTGCACTGAGAGAAGCAAACCTGCCGCCATGAGGCAGACGTGCGGAGAGCGGGGCACTCCCTGCTTCTTAGCGCAGGAGAGAGCCGGTCTGACTCCCACCTTCCTAATGAACAAAGGCTGCCTGGGTGCACACCGTGGGCACGTGCTGTGCTTTAGGGTCTCGTGGGCTCGTGGTGGAGACAGGATGGGATGATGCAGCGGTAAGGCAATCAGGGGACGGAAGCTGTCTCCACATTGAGCGCCCAGCAAGGTGATGTCCCGTTACTCAGACAAGGGGAGCTGTACCTGGACACGTTTTCTTCTTCTGAGGTGGGCGGCGTCCTGGTCACCTGGCCCATGGGGACAGGAACCGGCCTGACCAGATACAGCTTCAAAGGGCATTTCCGGCAGGGGCCAGCCCGAATGGCCCAGAGGATGGGGAGCCCCAGGGCATAGAGATCCCCACCAGGGCCATCAAGTGCCAGCTCCAGCACTTTTCAGAAAGACCCCCACCAAGCTCCAGGGCGGGCAAGGACACAGCCCCCAGAGAGATGGTAACCACACCATTGCACTTCATTACAGAGATTTACGGGAGGCCAGGGAGTAGGCCTTCCACGTGGAGCTCTCTCCCCTATGAGTAATAAAAAACGCCCCAACACGAGAGTCAGCTGTGCTCTATGTTAGGAGTTTTCCATCTGCCCTCAGCCTCTGAGGCTCCGCCAAGTCCCATAAAGTAGACAAAGGTCTCCAGGCTCAGGAGCCACGGAAGGAGAGTCAGCAGCAGCCAGAGCAGCCAGCCCAGGGAACAGGAGGAATATAAGCAGCATCAGTCCGGCCATCCCTGAATCTCCCCAGCCTCCCTCAAGGGGATCTGGGGCCATTCAAAGCTCTCCAGGGTCGTGATTTTCAAAGTGTGGTCCCCGGACCAGCAGCTAGAAAGGCAAAGTCTCAGGCCTCGCCCCAGGCCTCCTGCATCTGTGACTCCCGGACTTAGACTGGCAATTTGGAGCTGTGTGTTAGTCAGCATAGGCTTACTCTGTGGTACCAAAATCTCAGGGCCATGAACACCTACAAGCTTGTCCCTCCCTCCTAGATCCTTCCTCATGGGACACAGAAAGAGAAGGAAAAAAGGAGTCTAGGAGAGAAGACACAATGGAGTCCTAATAACTGAAGCTGAATCACTCACTCACTGCTGGAACATGTGAAGGAGTAAACAAATGAGACAAAATAAGAAAGGGACTGAGGGGATGAGGGGAGGATGGGCCTGGCTCTCCTCTGCCTCCCTGGTGTCATCTAAGTCCCTCGGCAGCAAGGAGTAGAGAGATGGGACTTCCCTGGTAGTTCAGCGTTTAAGACTCCGTGCTTCCACTGCTGGGAGCACAGGTTCGATCCCTGACCAGGGAACTAAGATCCCACATGATGCTCAGGGAGGCCAAATAGTAGGAAATGAAACAAAAAAGGAGCAGACAGCCCACTGGACGCAGGGTCAGCGGGGCTGTGGTGGTGTCCCGGCTCTGCCATCAACCTTGCTGTGTGGCTCTGGACAGGTGTGAAGTAATAGAAACAAATATATCAGTGTCTGTCCCTGGTTCCTGGAACAGAGCTCCTAAAATCCTTGTAATTTTCTGAGCCACAGGAGCATCTTTTGTTCTAACAAGGTGACTGTTAGCCGTCTCCTGGATGGGGGCTGAACCCAGGAAGACCACATCGTTTGAAGGTTGGAACTTACAGCCCCACATCTCATCTTCTGGACTGGGGAGGGGGCTGGAAGTTGAATTAATAATCAATGTGGTGAAACTTCCATTAAAGTCCCGGAAGTACAGAGTTTAGAGAGCTTCTGGGTTGCTGAACCCATGAAGGTACAGGTGGGACTCCAAGTCCCTCCCATAATCCGCCCTGTGTATCTCATCTTTGAGAACCTTTATCATATCCTCTATTATACAATAAACTGATAAACATAAGTGTTTCTCTAAATTTTGTGAGCTGTTCTAGCAAATGATTGAACCCAGGTAAGGGGCTGTGGGAACGCTGATTTATAGTCAATTGGTCAGAAGTACAGGTGACGACCTGAACTTCGACTGGAGTCTGAAGCGAGCCCTTGCTTGTGGCTTTGGATGCTAACTCCAGGGAGAATATGTTAGAGCTGACCTGAAAGGTGGGACACTCGGCTGGAGTCAGAGACGTAGGGGCTGGGGAAGGAAACATCCACACATCTGATGAGCAGAAGTGTCAGTACTTGCCTGTGGCTCAGCGGTAAAGAATCCGCCTGCCAATGCAGGAGATGTGGGTTCGATCCCTGGATCAGGAAGATCTCCTGGAGGAGGGCATGGCAACCCACTCCAGTATTCTTGCCTGGAGAATTCCATGGACAGATGGGCGTGTCGGGCTACAGTCCATGGGGTCGCAGAGTTGGACATGACTTAGCAATGAGCACAGGGTCAGTGCAGTAGGAGCAGAGAGTCAAGGAAGAGACCTTTCTCTTTACAATAAATGGCTTCCCTTCCCCAGGTTTCTGCTTTCTTAACAGTAGACGGATACAGCTGGACTATCAGAAAACAAGCCCTGGCACTTCCCTGGTGCTCCAGTGGTTAAGACTCCACACTTCCAATGCAGGGGGCAGGGGTTCAATCCCTGGTCAGGGAATTAAGATCCCACATACTACATGGTACAGTCAGAATATACATACATATACATATACATATATATATATACATATACATATACATATATATATATATATATTTTAAGTGTTTGGAAAACAAGTCCTAACACTCTGTCAATCCACAACCATCCACAATCAGGAAGAAGCCACCAGGTGAGTGCACAGTTGGGTTTTCAGAGGAGTGAGTATAAAGATGTGTATTTGGGGAAAATGACCAAATTTTCTATATTAGTCATCAGTTATGACTCAAGAATTCCCAAGAATAATGGTCAATATGTTCTTTGCCCCAAAAGGCAGACTTCACTTGAAGGGATACTAGAAATTGAAGCTCTCCTGGTTCAAGCGCCTGGCAGGGGGTGTGCTTGGAGGGAGCTGGAGAGCGAGCAGAGGAGGGCCCCGGGCCTTCGTTTACTGCATCCCATGCACCCTGCACCCCTCCCCCTGCCCCAGGACCCAGGGAACCACCCCTGGGCTACCTCCATGCCCACGTGCCCTCTGGCCTCTGGTTGGGTTCAGCCACGAGAGGCCCGGGCAGGAGCAGAGCACAGGAGAGAGTGAGGCTTGGGGCCCCCCAGTGGTAACAGCGGGGCTGTCCTAACACAATCCCCATCACTCCCCTACACCCACACCTCCCCACGGAAACCCTCCCCTCATGTCCTATTCTTAGCGTGCTACCAGTTTCCCATGGGAATGATGGGAAAGGCCACCGATGATGCAGATGGACTAAAGAGAAGGGCCTCCCGGCCGGGGGCAAAAAAATTAGAGGGGCAAGTGGGAGAAGCATGAGGGTCTGCTGAGCTAGAGAGGGCTGATCCTGGGGGTCACAGACCTGCTCCCCAGGCCCTGAACCATGAGATCAAGGGGAAAGTCTCCATCAGCAGAACACGGGTCTGTGACCACCATGAGAAGATGTCATGCAGACAGGCCCCTGCCCTTGGAGCTGCCCCTCCCCAGGACATCAGCTGCAGACAGCCTAAGGGGGTACGTCTGGCTGTACAACCCGGCCCTCCCACCCTCACCGCCACCCCTGGACCAGGCATGGACAACTGACCCAAGGGAGCCAGTCGTATTTACTCCAACTAGGAATTGGAGACCCAGCTGATGAGACAGGCAGGAACCGACAGATCTGATAGGATGCAGGCTATCACCTCGGTTGTAAACTTATTAAAGTGATCACTCTGGAAGGGGATAAAGACCAAAAACACAGGAGGAGGGGTGTGTTGGGAGTTAGGGATTAGCAGATGCAAACTGTTACATAAAGAATGGATAGACAACAAGGTCCTACTATGCAGCACAGGAAACTATATTCAATATTCTAGGATAAACTATAATAGAAAAAATATGAAAAAGAATGTGTATATATGTATAAATGAATCACTTTGCTGCATAGCAGAAATTAATATGACAGTGTAATCCACTATACTGCAATTTGTTTAAAAATGTAAAAATAAATAAAATTTTAAATAAATAACTCCAAAAAAAGACCAAAATTATAATGCAAGACAAAATGTGAGATAGAGCCAGGATCATTTACTAGAAATAGTTGGGATTCTACCCATGTCCTTTTATAAAGAATAAAATACATATATAATTTTTAAATACATTATATTTTAATATGTTAATATTTCTGCATTATATAATTATATTTATGTATATAACTGATATATATAAACTATATAATTTGTTCCTAGACTTTCCAAAATAGATTCTCCAAGCAGCCAGTTGCTAGAAGTGAGTGGGTGTGCGGGGAAAGACCCTCAGGTTTACCAAGCACTGCTCTGCTCCAGGTTCGATGCCAGGTGTTGTATGTAAGTGTTATTATTTAGTCCTCACAACCCCCTGAAAGTGACAATAATCTCCCTCATTTTGGAGTCCAGAGTCTGGGGCTCAGAGAGGGGGGAGGCTGCAAGAGGTCGTTGAGCTCCTCCGGTGTGCCCAGCCTGGCTCTTCATGTCTGTGGACAAAGCTGACCAAGCCCCGCTCCCTCGGAATCCGCACTGCTGTGAACGAGGGGCAAGGACTAAACACCACGACCGTGTGACCCCCTTGGCTGGTGCCTGTTATGAAAAGGCATCCGGAGCGGCAAGCAAGGGGCATGGACTGGATGTGCCCAGAGTGGGGTGGGTGCAGCAAAAGAAGGGTTTCAGTGGTGCCAACTGAATCTGGATTGTGGGGAGGTGAGCATGTGAGCCACACAGCCCTCTGGGCAAGAGCATCCCAGCAAACAGGAGCCGGACATGCAGGGCCAGAGGCCGGTGGAGGAGCCACAGGGAAATCAGTGCATCTGGCCCAGAGCGAGCAAAGGAGGGAACTAGGAAATGAGGTCAGAGATACAGGGGCCAGAGCAGGGTGGCACCCTCGGAGGGTCCCAGAGCTGAGGAGCGACCGGGTCTAACAAGGTCCAGCTTGGGTTTTTCAGCATCCCTGGGCGGCTCTGCAGAGAGTAGATGGAAGGAGGCACATAGGAGGCTGCTGCAGCAACCTGGGAGAGAAATGAATGCGCTGGCAAGGCTGAGTGAGGGCTGGGGAAGCGATGAAAAGTGGTCGGATGCTGGATGCAGTCTAAAGACAGATGCAACAGGAGGTGCACACAGACTGGATGTGAGCGAGAGAGAGAGAGCAAAGTCAAGAATGAGTGAGGAGGTTTTGGTGTGGCAATTGGGAAGAGGGTGTCTCAGCTCCCCATTGCTATGAGACAAACAACCCCAAATCTCAGGGGCATGAAACAGCCACTTGTGTTGATTGTGGGTTTGTGAGTCGGGAGTCAGGAAAAAGCTGGTTGGGTGGTTTGTCTCTGCTCCATGCAGTCCAGCTGGGAGGCTGGGAAATGGCACCACATCTCAGATGGCTGCTTCACTCATGCTGACCGCTCCTTGGTCTGTCTGTCTGTCTATCTGTTTCTCTCTCAAACGTACACAGAGAGAGAGAGAGAGAGAGAGAGCATAGTAGACCCTGGGGAGTCTTCTTACATGGCAGCTCCCCTCCATGGGTTGTGAACTGCACAAGGCTATTTAAGGGCTATATCCCAAACTGGCACATTGTCCCTCCCACCCTATTCTATTACTCAAAGGGATCACAGGGCCTGGTCCATTTCAAGGCGATGGAAAATTAACTCTAGTTTTTTGGGGGGCAGGCAGCATGTGTGATCCCCAACCAGGGATCGAACCCGCCCTTCCTGCATTGGCCGCACAGAGTCGTAACCTCTGGACCACCAGGGAAGTCCTTAACTCTACTTCTTAATGAAGATCACACTGCAAAAGAACACATGGAATGGTAGATATCATCGTAATCATCTTTGGAAAATATAATCTGGCACAGATGGCGTTAGTATTTTCTAAGACTAGGAGGGCAGCACAGGTGAGGAGTTGTTATTTAGTCGCTAAGTCATGTCCAGCTCTTTTGCGACCCCATGGACTGTAGCTCACCAGACTCTGCTGTCTATGGGATTCCCCAGACAAGAATACTGGAGTGGGTTACCATTTCCTTCTCCAGGGGATCTTCACAACCCAAGGATAGAACCCTCACCTCCTGCATTAGCAGGCAGATTCTTTACCCACTGATCCACCAGGGAAGCCCATACAGATGAGGACATGAGAGCTCAGTTTCAGACGTATTGAGTTTGACGTGGCCGTTGGTTACCTAAGCAGAGATGGAGGCTAAAGCCCCAAATCTGCATTTACCCGCCCACCCAGCCGCCCATCCATCTGCCAGTGTTTGGGGAACAACTTTTGACCTTTCAGTGGCCGAGCAGTTTCACAGAACTTTCTCCTGGGGAGGACGAGAGATGGAGATGAAAGGAGAGACCAAGACAGCTTCCTCCCAGGCAACTTCAGGCCCTTCATGGTTATAATAAACCTTTCTGCTGGCTCCATCCAAGGCCCCAGCACCAAGGTGTTGTAAAAAAAAAAAAAGAAAGAAAAAAGAGGCTCAGAGTCAATGAGAGGCAGCTGGTTGAAGCATTTCCCAGTTTCTCATATGACTCATAAATTTGTTACATGGTGAGGAAATTCCCTGAAAGCTTTTTGGCAGGCTCATCCAGTCTGACCAGTAGCTAAGAAACACATAACCTTCCAGTTAAGAGAAGGAAAGAAAACATACAAGGCTTTGACACCAGGCTTAAATGGAGGGTCACTCTAAAAGCTTTCCTTCCACCGAGTTCACAACAGCTTTCTGGGAGAGATGGGAGATTTATTAGGAAGCTTGCAGTTATAACCAGACTTTAAATGGTAGATGGATCATGGGGAGAGGTGTGTGTGTGTGTGTGTGTGTATGAATGCATCCACATGCCTTAAAGTATAAGGCCTGGCTGAGATAGATAAAAAGAGAATTCGTTCCCTGAAAGACCTTTCTCCATTTACTGAGAATGCATAGCCCCAGGCACACAGACGTCCAGCCTACCCTTAGTGAAGTCAGGGCCAGGACAGAGGCAAATTATGAAGTCAGCCCCACCTCTCCTATCACTGCCCTCAGAGAAACACTGCCCTTTCTAGGGGCTCATATTCCAGTGGTAGAGACAGCATCAGTCTCTTTACCCAGGATGTGTTATTGTTGCTCTTAAGTCGCTAAGTTGTGTCTGACTCTTTTGCGACCCCATGGACTGTAGTCCACCAGGCTCCTCTGTCCATGGGATTTCCCAGGCAAGAATACTGGGGTGGGTTGTCATTTCCTTCTCCAGGGCATCTTCCTTACCCAGGGATCCAACCCTTGTCTCCTGCATTGGCAAGCAGATTCTTTATCGCTGAGCCACCAGGAAAGCCCACCCAAGATGGAACTTCAGGCAAACTGCCTCACCTATCTGTTAGAAGCCAGGATGATGATTAGCTTGGGGAAGGAGGGTGGGGCCGTGCCCAGAAGGGGCACGAGGGGGCGGGCATTCCTGGGGCACCGCTAATGTTCCACATCTTCTGGGTGGTGGTCGTCAGAGGTGTTCACTTTGTGCTAATCTATCAGTATTTTCAATCAAATCTAGTGACTCAATTATTTTTAGACAAGTAGCATACTACTTGATATCTGGCAGCACATGAGTGTCAACCGATCCCGTCTCCCAGTTTCTGAGGCAGAACTCTCTCCATAGAATGTGTTCTCTATATGTATGTTATACTTCTATTAAAAGTCAGTTTTTTTCAAATACCTTTTCTACATGCTCCTCTATTTCCTCATCTAGGGATAGAAATAAACACCTCTTGCTTTATGGAAGTGTGGCAAGGATTAGAGATATTGACAGAAAGTGTCTAGCATGATATCATCATGTAGTAGACACTGCAGATGACAAATTGTGCTCAGGTGTTGATCTCCTGTGATAGGAAAGGCTTGTCACAATAAACCATGGCGTCCACTGCCCTGCCCTCTCATCCACTCCCAACCATTAACTCCAAAGTGTCTGTCGATTGTTTGGCACTGGTGTTAGTTTCAGCAGAAGGAGAAGGGGGAGGCAGAGGATGAGATGGTTAGATAGTATCACTGACTCAATGGACTTGAATTTGAGCAAACTTCGGGAGATAGTGAAGGACAGGGAAGCCTGGCATGCTACAGTTCCTGGGGTTGCAAGGAGTGGGACACGACTAAGCAACCGAACAATAACAATTATTGTCAAGGTTAGATTTTCAGAATTAAAATCAGTAAGCCAATTATTAGGAATGAAGGGGAAAAATAAGGGTTTGAACATATTGGTTACTTACATTGTATTAAAAAAATAGGAACCTTTGAAAACCCAGTGGGTGTTGCCAATGTTGAATAAAAAACAGTGAAAAAGAGTGGATATAGGTATAACTGATTCACTTTGCTGAATAGCAGGAACTAACACAACACTGTAAATCAACTATACTCCAATAAAAAAAAATTTTTTAATGCAAAGAAAACAAAGGAAGCAGTGGGGATAGTCTAGTGGAAAGAATTTCTTGTGTAGGGACTTCCCTACAAATCCAGTGGTTAAGGTTCCATACTTCTACCGCTGGAGGTGTGAGTTCCATCCTCAGTCAGAGGAACTAAGATCTCACAAGCCTTGAGGCATGGCCAAAAAAAAAAAATTTCTTTTGCAAGGGCTTGGAGACATGGAGGCAAGAAAGGGCCTGAAACACACAGAGACAGTGGAAGAGCATTAATCAGAGCAGAAACTGATGGACACAAGGGTGGATAGGTGTTGTTGTTCAGTTGCTAAGTCATGGCCAGCTCCTTGCAACCCGATGGACTGCAGCACACCAGGCTCCTCTGCCTTTCACTATCTCCCAGAGTTTGCTCAAAATCATGTCCACTGAGTCAGTGATACTATTTAACCATCTCATCTTCTGCCACCCCCTCATCCTTTTGCCTTCAATCTCTCCCAGCATCAGGGTCTTTTCCAATGAGCTGGTTCTTCGCATCAAGTGGCCAAAGTATTGGAGCCTCTACTTCAGCATCAGTCCTTCCAATGAATATTCAGGGTTGATTTCCTGGTACAGAGTTTGGATTTTCCTCTGAAGGCAGTGGGAGAGATTCTGGGTTTTCAAATAAGTGTCAGGACCAGAGCTTCATTTCAGAAAGAAAACAGGGTGGTAAGTGAAGACTGAGGGGAGGGGGCAGGGTCAGGAGATGCTTAAATCACTTTTTTTATGTGGTAACATAGGCATATAAAATTTACCATGTTAGGTATTTTTAGTGTGCAGTTCATTACTGGTTCAGTGCAGTGCAATGCAGTTCTGTTGGTCTATTCACATTATTGTACAACACATCCCCAGAACTTTTTCATCTTGCAAAACTAAAACTCTATACCCATTGATCAACCAGTCAATCCTAAAGGAAATCAACCCTGAATATTCATTGGAAGGTCTGATGCTGAAACTCCAATACTTTGGCCATCTGATGCAAAGAACCAACTCATTGGAAAGATTGGGAGCAGGAGGAAAGGGGGCAGACAGAGGATGAGATAGTTAGATGGCATCACTGATTCAATGGACATGAGTTTGAGGAAACTCCGGGAGATAGTGAAGAACAGGGAAGCCTGGAGTGCTTCGGTCCATGAGGTCACAAAGAGCTGGACACAAGCTTAGTGACTGAACAATAAATACCCATTGAATGACAACTCCCCTTCCTCCCTCAGATCACTTTGATAAGACGTTGATTTACCAGATGTGGGTTAAGGAGGAGGGAGGCGCAAGGGGTGACTCCCAGATTTGGGGGTTAGTAGACTGGTGAGACAGAGAAGGCAATGGCACCCGACTCCTGTACTCTTGCCTGGAAATCCCATGGATGAAGGAGCCTGGTAGGCTGCAGTCCATGGGGTCGCTACGAGTCGGACATGACTGAGCGACTTCACTTTCACTTTTCACTTTCACACATTGGAGAAGGAAATGGCAACCCACTCCAGTGTTCTTGCCTTGAGAATCCCAGGGATGGGGGAGCCTGGTGGGCTGCCGTCTATGGGGTCGCACAGAGTCGGACACGACTGAAGTGACTTAGCAGCAGATTGGTGAGATGGTGGTGCCATTAACCACTTCCAGATACATAGGATACTTCAGTTATCTATCGCTCATAAGCCATCCCAAAACTTAGTGACTTAAAACAGCACAGATTCATTATTGCTCAGGATTTGGAGGGTGAGCTGGACGCTTCCTTTGCTGCTGGATCTGGGCTCACTGGCTGGGCTGCCTTCAGCTGGAGGGTCCGTTGGGCTGGCACATCCAAGCTGGCCTCACTTGCGAGCCTGGCAGTGGGCACTGGCTCTCAATCAGGGCACCTCCATTCTCAGCCCCTCTCATCCTCCAACAGGCTGGACTGGCTTCCTCGCGTGGCAGCTGGCTTTTCTTAAAGACTAGGCTTCAGAACTCTCACAAAGTCAATTCTGCCACATTCTATCCATCAAAGCAAGCCCCAAGGCCAGCCCAGATTTGGAGAAGGGGAGCTAGACTCCACCCTGGACAGAAGCTGCAAAGGAGGTGGGGCCATAAAAAAAAGGGGGGGCCAAGTTTAGCAGAGAAAACAAGTTTATGGTCATAGAGAATAGAAGAGAAATTAACATTAACGCAGAGGAAGAGAACTCCCAACCCAAAGGGAACCACAGCACTTAAAGGAATTGAAAAGATAGATAGAAGGGCCTCCCTGGTAGCCCAGGGGTTGAGAATCCTCCTTGCGATTCAGGGGACACCAGTTCGATCCCTGGTCTGGGAAGAGTCCACATGCTGTGGAGCAACTAAGCCCATGTGCCACTACTTCTGAGCCTGTGCTCTAGAGCCCGCGAGCTGCAACTGCCGCGTCCACACGCCACAATCTGTGATCACCGCAATAAGAAGCCTGCATACCACAACTGGAGAGCAGCCCCTGCTCTCCACAACTGGAGAAAACCCACGCGCAGCAGTGACGCTCCAGTGCAGCCAAAAAGAAAGTAAATAAATATTTTTAAATGAAATATACTTTCTTTAAAAAAAAAAAAAAAAGGAAAGAAAAGATGGACCCAAAGACAAAATAAGGTAACTTGAGTAGAAAGTCCCAAGGGAAATCTCTGTTCTAGAAGCCGAGAGGAGAGAGTTGTTGACAGAATCCTATGCTGCCAAGATATTGAGCTGCATGCAGTTTGCCTTTAAAAAAAAAAAAAGAATTATTAGGCATGGTGACTGCAAAGACCCCAATGAACATGTTGAGAGCCTCAAGGCAGAGTGAGAAGAAAAGACACGCGACGGCTCTGGCTGGTGAGCCCGAAGGCACTCTGTCTACACACCCAGGACATCACACCCATGCATGGAGATGCTGAGATTGACTCTTCTGGCAATAGGATTATTCTTCCCCGCCCCATTGACCAGTAGGCTCCTGACCGGCTTTGGCCAATAGGATGTAGACAGAGTCATATGTTAGGATGTAGACGGAGTTGTATGTGCCACATCTGGGCAGAAGTGTGAGAGCCACAAGGGGGCCCCAGTGCTCTCTTCCCACCCCCCACACCGGGAGTCCCGCACGGAGACTGCTCCTTCAGCCTGGATCCCAGAGGAACAGACAGTGTCACAGCCAACCTGCTGCTGACATGGGGGCTATTTCTGTAAACCACTGGGATGGCGGGGCTGTTCGTTAACATAGCATAACCTGGCAAAAGCTGACTGATAGGATACTCAGTGAATCCAATCAACTTGAGACAAATTGATGGGAGCCCAGAATTGGGAGTGCTTAAGTACAATTGCACCCCCAATTCTGGGCTCTCATCCATTGGACGTGTAATCATTCTTGATCACCCCAAATCCTAGGCTCTCATCAATTTCTTTCAAGTTGATAGGATTCAGTTGGTGACTCAGATGGTAAAGAATCTGCCTCCCAATGCAGGATACCCGGGTTTGACTCCTGGGTGGGGAAGATCCCCTGGAGAAGGGAATGGCTAACCACTCCAGTATTCTTGCCTGGAGAATTCCATGGACAGAGGAGCCTGGTGGGCTACAGCCCATGGGGTCACAAAGAGTAGGACATGACTGAACGACTAATACTTTCACATTTTTTTTCCCCAAGATTGAACGACTAACACTTTCACGTTTTTTTTTCCCCAAGTATGTTTGAGGTGATGGTCAAAAAGGAGCCCCAGAGAAGGAAACGTTTGTTCTAAACCTTGAAGTCTGGTCAGAGCTTAAAGAAGAAGCAGGACTTCCCTGGTGGACCAGTGGTTAAGAATCTGACTTGTAACGCATGGAACTCAGGTTCAATCCCTGGTAGGGGAACTAAGAATTCCACATGCCTTGGGGCAACTAAGCCTGTGCACCCATATGTCACAATGAAAGACCCCATGTGCTGAAACTAAGACCTGACTCACCAAATAAATACTTTTTAATAATTTTAATAAATTTAAAATTTAATAAATAATGAAGGAAGAGGCATGGGGGGATGTGGGGTGAAAATGTCCTAATAATCAAGACCACGGATACCTGGGTTCTTTTTTTATGTTATAACTTCTGCAGAAAAAGTTTCTACTTCCTACAAATCATTGTTTTATAGCATGCTTTGGTTCTCTCTTGAAATACACTTCAAAACCTGTAACCACAAACAGGGGCAGCGTATGAATGGCTTGGTCCAACCCAGGCAGGGCAAGAAGGTCCAAACAAAAGTGGGGTTTCAGAGCCGAGAAAACAGAGAGGGATATGAAAAGAGTTCCAGATTGTTGCCTGCAAAACAATTCTCCTTTTAAAAGACAGACATCTGACACCCAGGAGACATTCATCCATAGAAGCTGAGCCCCCTTGGGAATATAGAATTAAGGTCTTGCGGGGGTGGGAGGGTAGCTTGACAGGGCTTCCTATGGTTCCGCTGACAGCCTCTCCCTCCCTCCTCAGGGCCTAGATGACTTCAAAATGAAGCAGGAAAAGGCAAGCTGTGAACAGGTTGGGTTTAAGCCGTGTGGAATTCTGAGGCTGAACCAAACCCTTGGAATGGAGAGTATGTTCCAAGGTTTTGGGTGAGCAGCTTAGGTGGGGATGAATGTGAGCATGCGTATGTATGTGTGTACACACACACACACACACACACACACACACATGTTCAATTTAGCAAAGGAAGTCAAGGCAAATAGTTTAATCACAACCATCCCTGGGGGCAATTTGGAATAATTTTCTCATTAGAGACTATAGCGTGCAGCATGACTAATGTTCAATCAGACAGTAGCTTCCCGCCCCTCACTCATTGCCATTATTCGCTGGCTCTGATTAATGGGGGAGGAGAGTCTGTCCTTCCTCTCGGGGCAGGGATGGTGGTGATAGTCCAGTGATGGAGAGGGGGTGGTGGGGAAGGGGAGATTTTTTTTTTCGAATATAAACATGAGAAATAAAATAATGGGACCCCTCAGGGCTTGAAGCAGACCTGATTAAAGCTGGAGGCAGAATCAACGCCCCCCCCTCCCGGGGGGACCAAGATGCCAAGAAGGCAGGGCTACCCTCTGCACACTCCATCCCGATGGAGGCAGGGTTGGGAACCCCTTTCTCCCTTTGCCTCCATTATTCCTCTCCGCTCTCCTCAGCTGTCTCCCTCTCTGTCCCCAGGCCTCTCCTCCTGTCTTTTCCCCCATTCACAGCGTCCCTCACTGTGTCTGTTCCTGGCTGCATGGTACTCACTGTCTCTTTTCTCTGCCTACCCTGGTGGGATATGTGTGTGAATTCTGGGCCCGGGGCTGTTAGTTTGAGGAAGCCCAGCTTCCATGCTCTCCTTTCAAAACTGCAGCCCGAGGACATCCCTGACAGTCCAGTAGCTAAGACTCTGCTCTCCCAGGTTTGAACCCTGGTCGGGGAACTAGATCCCACATGCTGCAACTAGGCATTCACAGGCCGCAGCTAAAAACCCCACATGCCATGGGGTCGTGACAAAGATCTCAAGTGTGCCACAGCTAAGAGCTGGCACAGCCAAATAAATATCTTTTAGGAAAACTGCAGCCCGTGACGTTCTTATTAAAAGGGCTCTCGGTAATTTCTAGAACTTTGCTCCTCCAGGTGTTGTTCGTGGACCAGCATCGGCATCACCTGTTGCTGGTCAGAAACACAGACTCTGAAGCGCCTCCTCAAACCTACTGAATCAGAACCGGCACTTTGTCAAGACCCTCAGGGGATTCGTATGCACAGCAAAATCTGAGATGGGATAGCCTCACTCCTCACGTCAGAGGAGGTGCCTGAGGCCCAGAGTGACACGGCTCATCCAAGTTAAAGATTGTCACAGCTGCAAACCCAGGACCCCTGATTCACTGCAGTCCACACCTCCCCCCCGGTAATAAGAAGCTCTACTGTGGTCGAGGTGCCTCTCATTTTAAGATAAGCAGTTTTCAGATGTCTCCTTCAGAGGTCACTTTAGAGGTCTGCCCCCCAAAACACGGGCTTCCCTGGTGGCTCAGATAATAAAGAATTTGCCTGCAATGTAAGAGACGCAGGTTTGATCCCTGGGTGGGGAAGATGCCCTGGAAAAGAAAATAGCTACCCACTCCAGTATTCTTGCTGGGATAATCCCATGGTCTGTGGAATCTGGCAGGCTATAGTCCATGGGATCGCAAAGAGTCTGACATGACTAAGCACCTAACACTTTCACCTTCTTCTTTCCCTAAAACATTCACTTTGCAGGGGCACCTGGAGGTCTGGAGTTGCAAAGTCTCTAAAATATTTACACACTGCAAACATCCCTGTTCTCCAAGTGCACTAAGTTATGGGCCTTCAGAAAACCTAATAATGCACACATGCTCTGATGCCCCAGCGGAGTGCAGCACAGGCTGCACCTGTTTTCAGACCATGACAGAGACCAAAAAAATTCAGAGCTTGGTTCTTGTCCCCAAGAAATGTTCATTCCCAAGGCCGATCACCTGCCCCAAAAGATACGCAAGCCTCAAGTCAGGATGGCGGAGTCCCCAGGTGCCATACACACGTGTGTATAATTATGCCCATTTACAAAGGCTTGCCATTTCCTTCTTCAGGGGATCTTCCCAACCCAAGTATCAAACCCAAGTCTCCTGCATTGCAGGCAGATTCTTTACTGCTAAGTCACCAGGGAAGCCCCTCCTGGAAGTTGCCTGGGGGCCAACGCCTCCTTCCATGCCCCAGTTTTCCCAATGTAAAAAGGCATCAGGAGGGAGTGACTCAAGGTGGCATCCTCTTTCCTCCCTCCCAGGAATGTGAGGTTTAGTGCAGGGGTCCTCAAACTCCAGGCCTTGGATTGCTACCTCCTGTCAGATCCGTGATGGTATTAGATTAAAGTGCACAATAAATGTAATGCACTTGAATTATCCCAAAGTCATTTTTCCCACTCCCAGTTCAGTTCAGTTCAGTCGCTCAGTCGTGTCCAACTCTTTGTGATCCCATGAACTGCAGCACGCCAGGCCTCCCTGTCCATCACCAACTCCCAGAGTCCACCCAAACCCATGTCCGTCGAGTCGATGATGCCATCCAACCATCTCATCCTCTGTCGTCCCAGAGGCACAGGTAAACGCTGGGGTCTGCTGAGTTTTGATTTTCATTAAATAGTGCTCAAGGCCTCAAAGTTTTTCCAGGAAGCCTCTCTTCCAAGAATCAGAGGCACAAGAGCACAGCCGTAACCCTCACAGCCACCCCAGCTCCTGCAGGCTGGGGTGCGAGGTGAGACATTGATGCCAAAAAAACCACTCCAGACCACTGGTTCCCACCAAAGCCGCTGGACAAGTCCATACATTCAAGCTCAGATGCAAAGGTCGGGGGGGGCACCCATGAGGTGAGGTTAGCCCCCCACTCCCTTCACTCTCACAACACCTCGCACTCCATTTAAGCAGCTGCCCTTCCCCTCAACACACCCATCCAGAACCTCCAGGCCCCCCAGCTGCCTGGACACCCACCTGCACTTCATGGGGCGCTCAGCAGCCCTCACAATCCATCAGAGACTAGAGTAACCACCAGTTAGTGAGGGACTGCCCTTTTACCTGCCTCATTCAAGGTAATTACCGCAAAGTCACAACTTTAAAACAGCATTTCAGCTCTAAATGGAGAGTTGGACAGTGGGAGGCCAGTGGGAGAGGCGGGTGGAGCAGGCAGGATCCAGCAGGGACAGCAATCCGCAGCTGGAGGTCAGTTCTCAGGCTCTGAACGGGGCAGGGAAGTGGCCCTCAGGGGAAAACAGGCCCCAGTCCTGCCCTGCCCTCACTGGCAGCAGGACTTTGGGCAAGTATCTCCCCAATGTGAGCCCCAGGCTCCTTTCCTTGCCCAGAAGGGACTAGCAGGTTCTGAAAGGCTGTTCCCCCACCAGCCCCACACACTTCAGATCCTGAATCACCTGGGCTCTGAGCCTCCAGCTATGTGAACTCCCCACGGGAGCTCTGACGTGGCTTCCAGGGCCCCTGTGTCTCTCCTCCCTCCCAGGTACCCATCCACTCAATGCCTTTAACATCTCCCCTCACAGACCACCCCCAGGAACTGATGGAGGAGAGCAAAGTGGTCACCTGGATGCAGGTCACTCAGCTCAACCACCATCTCTCCCAGGAGTCCAATCTCTGACTTTGAAGACTAGATGAAATGGAAGATGTGAACATGACTGGCATCTTGAGCTATCTCTTCCTCTTCAGGGTAAGGACCCTCCTTATTCCTTCATCTTTTCATCCCCCTACAGTTTCTAGGGCCATTCCAAAAGATATTTGCTGGATGGATGAAGGGATGGATGGATGGGTGGACAGATGGATGGATGGGTGGACAGATGGGTGGGTGGGTGGGTGTATGGATGGGTGGGTGGGTGGGTAGATGGATGAAAGGATAGATGGATGGACAGGTGAATGACTGGATGGATGGATGGATGGATGGATGGATGAGTGAGTGAGTCAGTGGCCCCTAAACTGGGAGACTACAGCAGGCATGCTGCCAGGCAGAAGACAAAGAAGCATTGGCTGCCAAACCCAATGAGTAGTCAGGCCCACTGCAGACAAGGCCTGGCAGTTGAATCCAGATAAAATCTTCGATCAGCAATCTGTTTGGAAACCAATATGAATATTTGCCATTAAATCCATATCAATCTGTTTCCCAAGGCCTCTTTGCACAGTAAGGGGCACCTTTGCTGTCTGAGGCCCCAGTCATCTTTCCCAGTCAGCTCTTCAAATCAAGCTCTGCAGCCACAATGGTGAGGCACAGGAAGACATAAGAAGAAGGAACTCAGATGGGGGTGGGATGGGGGTTCAGCAGCCACTGGCCTCCTGGGGCAGCCAGGCCCCAGGCTCTCTGGACCCACCTACATGGAAAGGCCTGAGTGGGCTGCAGCATCATGGCCTCTGGCTCACACTGGTTCCCACTCTGAGCCTCAGTGTCCTGAACCAGCTGGCCTCTGGGAGCCCTCCGAGCTCTGACACTGGGTATGCTATGGGCACATCTGGTGCTTACAGTGATTATGGTCAAAGTGCCCACCAGACTGGAGGTCAGTGATGGATACACTGCAACTGTGTCCCCTTGACTCCTCCCATTCCCCTTAAAAAGCCTCCAGATACTCAAGATGCTAACTAAGGAAATCTAGCTGCTCAGGCGTGGTCCAGACCGTAGCATGGCCACCACCTGAGAGCTCGTTAGAAATGCAGAATCTCAGGTAACCATCCCAGACCAACTGGATAGGGCTCCCCCATTTTAACACAATCCCCTTGGCACATGCACACACAAAGAAGTGGGGTCTTGGGCACTCTGATCCCAGGAGGAGGCTGCCATGAGGATGTTCATTTGAAGCACAAATGTAACCAGGCATCCTGTTTGGTTTTATGTCATGTTGTTTGTTTGCTTGCTAAATCTGGCTAATCTAAACCCAGAACAACCTTTGGATGAGCAAGCAGTGAATATGTCATTATCCCTACTCTGCCGAGAGGAAAGAGAAGTCTGGGACTTTCCACTGTGCCCACACTCCCAGAGCCGGTGAGTGATGGAGTTGGTACAGGACCTTGGGTTTCAGATTCCAGCCTGTCCCTTCCCCACACCAACAGCTCCTCATCTGCCCCAGCAGAGAACTTACTAAAAATAAGAATGAGATGGAAGAGACAGGGACGCACCCAAACTGATGGTGGGGCCTTAAAGGGAAACAGGAAGGCTGTGTTTCTGTCTCACACACCTTCAAATTGTCTGACTGGTTCTCCTTGGGAATGCCTTGCTTTTGTGATTTTTTTAAATTATTTATTTATTTGCTTTTTGTCTGTGCCATGGGGCATGTGGGAACCTTAGTTCCCCGACCGGGGATCAACCCTTCCCCCTGCACTGGAAGTGCAGTCTCAATCACTGGATGGCCAGGGAAGTCCCACTTTTGTGGTTTTTAAAACAAAGGAAATAAATGAGCAAATGCACTCCATTGAGTCAGGGACAGGAGGTGGGTGGGTTTGGGGGAGTGGAACCCAGCACAAGAGAACAAACTATTTCAAAGTCTCCTCTGGAGCTTTTTCACACACCCGGGAACCCAGCTCAAGGAAGCAATCAGACATGCAGACAAAGATTCCTTTATGTACAGCCTGTACAAACCATGCTTTCAAAAAATATTGAATGTCACGAGAAAATGCTCATGATGCTCAAAAGGAAAAGGACACCAAAGTGAGTGTGTGTTACTGTTACTGTTCCAGAAAGGAATGTATGTATAATGCTAAAGATTAGAGTTGTGCAGAAATGTTCCGTGTGATTTGGGGAGGGAGAAACCATTACGGTTGATACTTTCTTAATTCTCTAAATGTTCTCAATAAACACGCAGCCTTCAAGATTTTTTGAAATAAAAATAAACATGCTTATTGGGACTTCCCTAGTGGTCCAGAGGTTAAGACTCAAAGCTTCCAATGCAGGGGGCATAGGTTCAATCCCTTGTCAGGGAACTAAGACCCATATACCTTGTGGCAAGGTCAAGAAGAGAAAAAGATACTTGAATCCGACCTCAGACTGAACCAGAATCACTGAAGGCTGTGAATCCCAGAAATCCAGACTTCTAAAGCATTTGGGTGTCCTCCATGCCTACACCATGCCAGTGCTTTAAATCTTCACTAACAGACAGTAAGGAGATCCAACCAGTCCATCCTAAAGGAAATCAGTCCTAAACATTCTTTGGAAGGACTGATGCTGAAGCTGAAGCTTCAATACTTTGGCCACCTAATAAGAACTGACTCACTGGAAAAGACCCTGATGCTGGGAAAGATTGAAGGCAGGAGAAGAAGGGGACAACAGAGGATGAGATGGTTGGATGGCATTATCTATTCGATGGACATGAATTTGAGCAAGCTCCAGGAGTTGGTGATGGACAGGAAAGCCTGGAATGCTGCAGTCCATGGGGTCGCAAAGAGTTGGACACGACTGAGCAATGAACTGAACTGAACAACCCAGACCAGAAAAGGTCCAGCTCCTACCCGTGCAAGACTCCAGCCACCTGACTCCAACCACCTCCAGGTGGTTCTCAGGAAGGAATGGCTGGGCAGAGAAGGGAGCCTGTGGGCGAGGACGTGCACCTCCCAGGCAAATGCTCACCAGCATGTGACTTCCTCTGACTTGAAAGAGAACAGAGCTCTGTGGTTCTATGGAAATCACTTTGCAAATGAAAAACAGGGCCTTGGAGGCAGCCAGCCCCACAGCACATCCCTGGAGCCCCTCGTTTGGAAACACAGTTATAGCCAAACAGGTGGCGCCACCCTTCTTGTAACTCAGTCAGAATCTTCTCTACAGTTCACACGTCGCTCGGTCACGGGGCCCGCCATTTTGGATTTTGGACGCCATTTTGGACGTCAGTCCAGGACGTCCTTGTGCTTCAAAAGTGGAAAGGTGCTTGGACACCATGATACCAAGTCGATGATTAGATCAGGAATCACGTTAGCCAGGGGTCTAGTGGCACTCAGACTGAACGGGAGGCGGAAGAGACCAGCTTGGCTGGCTGAGAACAGGTTGCCCGGGAGGTCTCCTCCCACCTTGGTGTTGCTTCCCTGCCCCTCTGTCTCCCCCTCTCCCTCCCCCAAAGTGCCCAGACCTCCTCCTGAAGGTTCCACCATATCTGGGCCCCAATGAAGATCTGTTTTAGTCAAATGCCCTTTCTTTTTTTTTTTTTTTTTTATTTACTTATTTTTGGCTGTGCTGGGTTTTCCTTGTTACATGCGGGTTTTCTCTAGTTTCGATGCTCAGACTTCTCATTGCATTGGCTTCTCTTGTGGACCATGGACTCTAGAGCTCAGGCTCAGTAGTTGCAGCACCCAGATTCAGTGGCTCCACAACAAGTGGGATCTTCTTGGACCAGGGATCCAACAAACGTCTCCTGTATTGGCAGGCGGATTCTTAAGCACTGGAACACCAGGGAAGTCCAAAATTCCCTCTTTCTAAATCAATCTTGTCCCCCAAACTTCTAACCCCTCAATGGGCAGGACTCAACTACCTACTAAACAGGCAGAAAGTGATTAGATGAATTCACCTGAAGGTGACGAACCAGTGGACTGACCCCTGTGAGCCACATGAAATGCATGAGCCGTGGAGAACGTCTTGGCTCCCGATCTCACTGGGAGTTGAGACGCCTGTGTCCCCCCGAAGGGGTTGGGAAGACAGTGAGGTCCTTCAGGATGACTTCCGCCATCAAGGAAGGATGCTGCTTCGAGGGCCTGCCTCTGTGAACACCAGCAGACCTGGAGCCCTGAGGAGCGACTCAGGGGGCAATTACATCAGCACAGGACGCCTTTGTTTTGAGCTGAGGCTGGTTTTCCCACAAGCAACTGAAATAAATTAGAGCGTTTTCAACGAGGGCGGTTGAAAGCGGCACTCTTGGAAAAATCTCAGCAGCTGGCCTTTATTGGATTATAACTAGGAGCAAAACACCCCAAACCACACAATCGCCTGCAAAGGGGGGAAAGAAATCAAATCAAATGCAACATTGTTGTAGGCCCTGGAAAATGTTTCCCCAGGAGAACCAGCTTGGGAACCTGGTCAATGTTCTCTAGCTGGGCTGCTCAGGGAGACAGACACTGCTCCGCGGGGGTCAGACGCAGTTTGTCTACATGCAGGCGGCCAGAGACACCAACAGACAGCCACACACAGGCTGGCCGGGGACGGAACAGGCGCCCTGGGGCAGGCTGCCGCCTTGGGGTGCGCAGAGGCCCCAAGAGAGGGTCCCCCTTGCAGAGGCCTGGGACAACACCCTCTTTGCCAAGTCTTTAAACACAGGTGCAACCGCCCTGCTTGTGGGGTGAGCAAATCCCACTGGGTCCTGGAAGCCATAGGTGGGTACATTCCCTATGGAAGCCTGTGGAGGCATTAAATCCATTGTTGAGCACCTGGCTGGGAGATGAGAAAGCTGGGTTGTTCTAACCCGGTGACTGCCTGGCTCTATGAGTTCAAGGAAGTATGTGCATTTCTCTGATCCTCAGTTCTCTCATCCACAAAATGGGTACTATCATATTTGTCCTTTTCTTTCCAGAGTGGAGGAGGAGGGTTGTTTAGAAACCTCTAGCAAGAAGCAAAGGGGGACAGATATGAGAACAGGTTGTGGGGGAGGAGGATGGGGATGGGTCAGGAAGGGAAAGAGGGAACTCTGTGGGACAAATGTCCTGTATTTTGATGGATCAGGGGAGCTCCGTGAGTACATGCATTTGTCAAAATTGACCAAAGTGTACATTGAAGATCTGTGCGTCCCGCTACACGTAAATTATACCCCAGTTATTCAAGATGAGAAGCAAAACTGGACAAATGAAAGCTACCATCAAGGGAGCGCTACTAGCCTGCTGTGTACAGGACAATCTCAAGCAAATAAAGTCTCACTTCGCCCTCGGATAGCTTATTTTGAAGTTCAGGTTCAATAGTTTCAGAAAACACATATGTTTGTGTCTAGTTCCAACTGGTTTGGTCGGTATTTAAGAAAAAAAAAAAAACATTAGTTCAATTCAGAGTTCAGTCAAAAAATAATAATATTTGGATTCGGTTTTGGGTTCGGTGAATCAAGGCAGTGTTTTTCCAATTCGGGGTCATGGTTCGGTTCAGTTGAAGTTCTTGTTAGAACAGCCCAGAGTGGGGCTCAGCCCCTGGGACATGGCCAGCCTGGCCCACTAGCCATTGTCCACACAACTTCAGCCTTTCCAGATCAGCATCGGTCAAAGAAGTCCTTTCCAGCCTCCTTGCTGAGCCTTCCAAAAAAGTGAAACTAGAACTGAAGAGAAAAAGAAAATAGCAAAATTTGTTGGCTCTGTAAAAACCAAATTTGGTCTACAGTCTGGCACACATGCAAACATGGGCAAGAGGTGGGAGCTGGCCCCTAAGACGCTGCCACCCAGCCAGAGGAAGAAAAAAGTAATCATGACATCCGGGCAGTTTATGTCCTCTGGCTGGGTGGGAGCTGCTATGCCTTCTTGCAGGTGGCAAAACCCAGGGCAGGGTGTGTGGCTCCCCCAGGTCCACACACACAGCAGGCAGGTAGGAGAAGTCTGTCCAGATCACCCCAACCAGAGGGACTGGCTCCTTCTAAAACCCCCACCACACCGTCTGGACTCTGTAAGTCCCAACAGACACACATGTGGGGTCAGGGCTTTCTTCTTCAGACTTAGCATTTTTTGCTTGAGAGGAAGGCTCCCAACTTCTGTTTCCAATGCGCTCGGCAGGAACAAACACTACGGGCAGAAGACAGAGCTCACAACACTGGCAGAGGTCTCCAGGGATGCTTGTCAGTGCTATGGGAATAAATATCAGGGGAGTCGACAAAGGCAAGGGCCATCTCTCCACCTGGCTTTCTCTTGCTGCCCTCTTTTCTCCAACCTGGCTCATCCCATCCAGGCTCTGACCACAGAACAAAACCCAGAAGCCCAGGCCCCTACCTTCTACCTTTTAGCCCCTGCTCACCTCGTCCCCCACTGTCTCCACCTTGCTCACTACTCCCCAGGCAGCCTGGGGCTTTCATGCCTCTGTGCATTTGCTATTTCTTTGTCCCTGAGGCCCTTCTTCCTCTTTATCTTCCTGAGTAACTTCTCCTGGGTGCTTCCCAGGCAGAGCTAACCCACTCTGTATACAGAGGGGAGCCAGGTGCAGAGAGCATCACCAGGTCTCAGATACTTCCAGCTTCACTCCTAGGCCCACTCATGCCCAGTACTCTCCTCCTTTCTGATGAATTCTCTCCCAAAGGGCTTCTCCATCCCTGACACAAACAGGCCTCTGTTGGCAAGACCGCCATGTACAGTTGTGCAGTTTGTGCACTGCACAAAGGGATCCAGCAGCAGGAGCTAGTGGGGACTTAACTCCACTTGCAAACTGTGCTGCTGAGAGCTGTGCCCACCCAGAGGGGATGCTTTTCTCTAACTCTTGCCTGAAAAGGCAGCAGCAGCTCCATTCAGCAGACACATACAGATCCCAGGAGCAGAGAGTTGACACCTTGAGCAACTGGTTCAATAAGCTTGTCGCTCATCCTGGGTGCAGTGATTTTCAAGAGGATTTTCGAGAGGACGAGAGAGCTAGGGCTTATCTCTGTAGCACTATCCTGAGCCCTGCACCCAGCCTGGCTCACAAGAGTCAGTTCTACCGAATGAATCTGCTGCTGCTAAGTCACTTCAGTCGTGTCCGACTCTGTGCGATCCCATAGATGGCAGCCCACCAGGCTCCCCTGTCCCTAGGATTCTTCAGGCAAGAACACTGGCGTGGGTTGCCATTTCCTTCTCCAATGCATGAAAGTGAAAGTGAAGTTGCTCAGTCGTGTCTGACTCTTCACGACCCCATGGACTGCAGCCTACCAGGCTCCTCCGCCCATGGGATTTTCCAGGCAAGAGTACTGGAGTGGGGTGCCATCTCCTTCTCCGACCCAATGAATCTAAAACTATGTAAATCACTTCATTTGGGTTTTCATGCTCAGGTTGAGTATTTCTGCAACTTCTGTGTCAGAATCTGATAGCATTTCAAGATGAGCTATGAAGGTGGCTGAGGCCGCTCCAGGTTGCCCAGCAAGGGAGACCACAGTGAGCTTCCATCAAGGGTCTGCTCCTTCCTGCCCACCCCACCCTTGCCCAGCACAGCCAGACAGGCGGAGTCGGAGCCCCTGGGTTCCCCTACCCAGGGCCTGAGCTCACCGGGCTTGGGGCTTTTATTCTTGTACTAGAGGATATTCTAGATAAATGTCTGGGCTCCAGGGAGGGTAGAGGAAGTCATCCCAGGGCCTTTTTGGTGGTGTGGCCTGGCCTCTCTCCATCTGGTGGTATCAAGCCTTGTCAGCCCAAACGTGCTTCCTCGGCCTGACTCCGTGTGCACTTCTCTGCTGCCTTGCGCCCTGCCTTCCAGAACCACCCAAGTCCCATCTCCAGCCAGTTTCCAAACAGGCTGCCTCCCCAGAACTCCAAGCCCTTAAGGAGCTCCTGGGCTGCCGCCCCAGCTCAGGCAACCACCGTAGCCCACGGTGTAATTATCTGTGCCCACGACACACGGCTGCCTACCGTCTGGGCCTCACAGACTGGCCAGTGAAAGCCGCTGCTCGGCTCCCCACCTCAGAGGCATCAGGAACCAGGGGGTGCAGAGAAACACGCCCATCAAGTGGACCTGCTTTCAAACACTGGTTGCTCCCTTCCCATCTGAGGCGTGGGGCAGCTTTTTTGGGGCCTCTCTGACCCTCAGTATCTTCTTCTGTACAGTGGGCATGATAAAATGACCATCGATGTGGAGTAAGAGAGATAATGCCTAAAAAGTAGCTGGTACCCAGTTAGGATGATGGAGTTGTTCCCGCTGCCCTGGAGTTTCCGGGTTTTAGCACCAAAGTCTTGCATCCTAGGAACTCCTCCCTTGCTAGACAAAGGTGGTCACCCTATAACCCCATTCAGGTGAACCATTTCCTTTTCTCTTAATATTCAGAGAAATGACTGAAAACCTGAGCAAGACCCTAGGGACCACCTCTGGAGACTGTGAAGGAGATGGACTCTGTCCACCAGACCTTGGCTGGGCCCCTTCGCTGTTACACTTACTAACTGCCCTTCCTGATCCCATCTGCCTTCTGGATTATCAAGTCCCAGGCCCCTCCTTCTGGGCACCCACCCCAGCGGCTCCCAGGGCAGAGCAGGCAGAGGTACCCTGGGGACCAGCCCCTGAGTGATGCCACACGCACTGACCAGTCTGCATGAAGTCCTCCTCTACCTGCACCTTTCCAGCCTTTCGGGGGAAAGAGGAGAGGGCATTTCACTCCTTTGCTTAGGCAGAAATTGTGGGGGAGGGATTGGGAATGCGAGCGGTGAGGCGCAGGTTTCTAACCCCGTCCCTTTAGAAGCAAACCCTGGGAGGCGGGCACAGAGCCTGCGCGCCCGGCCCTCCGCTGGGGCAGCAGTGACACCTACTGGCCGGGGCCGCGGTGGCTGCGTCAGCCCTGTGCGGCCCTCTCGGAATTTTCTGAGTGCCACTGTTTTGTTGCCCCAGGGAGCCTCCCTTGGACCCTCACTGGCCGCAGAGGGGAGGCTGAGCCCGCCTGAGTCCTGGCCCTGGGACAGCATCAGGGCACGCAGCCCCTGGGGTGAGGGCGCCACAGCCAGGCAACTGGGCTGCAGATGCTCACAGAGCCGGGGCCTTGCGGTCTTGGGGAGGGAAGGACCAGGGGTCTGGGGAGACCAGCTCTCAGGGGCCGGGTCTCCCACAGCCTCGAAGCCACAAACACCCTCCCCCCATTCACCCATTTCCTCTTCAAAGCTCTCCCAGTGACCCTAGACCCTATCTTTTCTCCCAGGACACTTCTTGTGACAAAGAACCTGCACTGTCCCCGAATCTTCATTTTCTCTGTGCCTCAGTTCTAGACCCGGTAGCTGGTTTTCTTCTCAGGGCTTCCTCCAGAAATCATCATTTTGGCTGTTCATGAGCGGGCCGGGAGGGTGCCTCCCAGCCTGCAGCCACAAGGCCGTGTTGAGGTGGGGACGCTGGCCATCCGCTGCCTCCCCAGGTGGCTAAGGGCCACGGCCCGCACTCCAGCCTCCCAACAGCAGCTGTTCAAAGGTGAGGCCTGAGACTTCCCTGGTGGTACAGTAGGAATCCGCCTGCTGGTTCAGGAGACACGGGCTCAGCCCCTGGTCTGGGAAGACTCCACGTGCTGTGCGGCAACTAAGCCAGCACACCACGATGACTGAGCCAGCTCTCCAGAGCCCGCGAGCCTCAACTACTGAAGCCCGTTGTGCTCCGCGATGGGAAGCCACCGCGACGAGAAGCCCATGCACCGTGACCAAGTGTAGCCCCCGCTCTCCGCAACTAGAAAAAGCCCACAAGCAGCAACAAAGAACTAGCGCCGCCAAAAATAAAAATAAATAAACATTTTTTAAAAGGTGAGGCCTCAGCAATATCACAGACCATCCTGTGCCTCTGAGGTGAATGACTGATAAAAGATGCTATTCCCATTGGACAGATGGGGAAACTGAGGCTTGGGACAGTGAGGCGCCTAGTCCAGGGCCTCACAGCTCATTTCCACTGTTCAGTGCTATGCTTTAGGCTCCTGGAAGAAGTCATAGGTATGACTCGGAATGCCAAGACATCAAAAAGAAAAACTGAGCACACTTTAAATATTCATCAGTAGGGGGGCTAGCTACATAAATAATGCATATCCACTCAATGGGATACTATAGAATACTACACTCATCTTAAAAAGTAGATTTAGAGAATTTCCTGGTGGTCCAGTGGTTAGGACTCAGCACTTCACTGCCATGGCCGGGGTTCAGTCCCTGGTCAAGGAACTAAGATTCCACAAGTAGATTTACATAAATTTACGCTACTACTTTGTACACACACACATATACACATATATATGCAGATTACAAAGCAATATACTATTACCAGTCAAGGTCCTGCAAAACCAGAGGGGAGTGGTTTGAGGAGTGTTTAATAAAAGAGTTTCTCTATTGGGCATGGCCGCTGGGATATTTATTCCCAGCTTCCCTGGTGGTTCAGACAATAAAGAGTTGGCCTGCAATGTTCAAGACCCAGGAGACCCAGGCTGGATCCCTGGGTTGGGAAGATACCATGGAGAAGGAAATGGCGACCCACTTGGGTATTCTTGCCTAGAGAATTCCATGGACAGAGGAGCCTGGCAGGCTACAGTCCATGGGGTCACAAAGAGTTGAAAAAATAATAATAATAAAAGAACTTCTTTATGGGGTGTAACATGAGTTTGGGTAAATTCCGGGAGTTGGTGATGGACAGGGAGGCCTGGCGTGCTGCAGTCCACAGGGTCGCAAAGAGTCGGACACGACTGAGTGACTGAACTGAACTGAACTGATGGGGTGTAAAGGATGATGAAGCATACGGGAGCCAGTAGCCATTTCCGAGGATGAAGGGTGAGGGAGAAGGCAGTCATGGGAATCCGAGGGGAGAAGCTCCTGACGTGAGTTCTGCCCCACAGTGCAGCCAGTCGAGGGCTGCAGCCAGTGTTTGACCTGCCAGAGAGAGAGAACCAGCCAGGGAATAAATATTCCAGTGGCCACACCCATCCCCTACAGAGGCAGAGCATCCATCAGGGCAGCGGGGAGTGGGTCTGGGGGAGCACCCAGGAAGAGACCCACACAGGTTGGACACATGTGAAAATGTCCAAAAGGATACCCAGCAAAGTGTAAAGTTTTAAGAGTGTTCATTACTGGGGGAGGGAGCCAGAATTGCAGGAAGTAGGGGAAATGACATTTTGACATTTTACTTCCTATGTTGCTGTATCTGAATTTATAAGAACTGCCAGGTATAAAGGGTTTCCCAGGTGGCTCAGTGGTAATGAATCTGCCTGCCAAGCAGGAGATGCAAATTCAATCCCTGGGTTGGGAAGATCCTCTGGAAAGGAAATGGCAACCACTCCAGTAGTCTTGCCTGGGGAATCCCAGGGACAGAAGAGCCTGGTGGAGGCTATAGTCCATGGAGTTTCAAAAGAGCCGGACACATCTTAGCGACTAAACAGCAACAGCAGCAGCCAAAGATAAAACAGATAATCTCCAACGATAAGTTAAGTGTTGCATTTGGGGAACTGCTTATAGAATTCAGTGAGCTTGAGACTTCCCTGGTGGTCCGTAGTTAAGACTTTGTGCTTCCACTGCAGGGGGCACAGATTCTATCCCTGGTTGGGAAATGGTTGTTTTACAGTCACTTTGATTTACAGCCAAAGCATACCAAAAAAAGAAAAAAATTCGGTGAGCTTGATGGAAGAGACTTACAGGAGAAAGAGGGTCACCTTCTTCAAGAGGTCTGCCTGATTCCCACCTCCCTCATCTCTTCTTGCTCAGAGCTCCAGGGGCAAGGATTGGAGCTCAGGTTGGACTGTTCTGGATGGTTCCACTTCAACCAGGCGTGTGTATATCCTTGGCCAGACAGTGGCCACCTCAAAGTCCTTGCCAGCAGCCCAGCACTGGGCACAAGGGTGTTGGCTGGCAAATACGCAGTCATGACAGATGGAACATGCCAGCTCTCTGTCACCAGCGGGGTGACCTGGGCTGTGCGTCATTAACTGCAGAGCCCTCTTCTCTCAGGTGCAAGGATTGATGGAGGCCTTGCTCACCTCCTGGGGCTGTGGTGAATTGGAAACATTCTGAAACAGCAAAAGCACATGTAAACCCAACGTGTCAGGAGTAACACGCTTGGCTTCATGCACCTTTGCAAATGCTTTTCTTTTCATTATTTTTTTTTAAAGTGTGTTTAAGAAGAGTGATCACCTCTCCTCATTTCCTGCCCTCTCCCCTTCCAAGGGGCAGAGACGTTTCATTCAGAGTTGCAGATTCTGTTTCCGTCTGGAGGAGGCAGGCCTCAGGGGAATGGCCCCCGTTAGGAATTTATACCGGCTGGGAAATAGAATCCAGTGTTTTCCAGCCATCATTTAGCAAAGAGTTGTCATCGGAATGGTTCCCTCCCGCCTCCCTCCCTCCCAGCCCCCGCCAAGGAACGACATGGTGACTTCGTAGTTATGAACAAGCAAATCTGCGAAAACTTAGGAGGCCTCGGCTGAACCAAAACGTTTTTCAAAGAAACACTTTCCAGCCCAAGAAAGGTAATATCCTGGAGGGCTGCCTGCCTTCCTGCAATTAACTAGAATACCACCCAACGGCGCTTTTGTTGGCTACCATTTCCCATGGAAATACCTCAAATGCTTTTCCTCCTGGTGGTTGAGCAACTAGAGACATGGAAACAGACAGGGGCCCGAAAATGGGACCTTTGTCTCTTTCCTGTTCAAGCCACAGAAGGGCAGCCGGGACCAGCAAGCCCTTCCTCCGCCACCCACCGCAGCCCAGGCGCCTGGGCAAGGGGCGAGGGGCCTGGCTCCCGGGTGGGCTCTGGAGGCCAGGGGCCTGAGGGAGGTGCAGGGCAGGGAGAGGAAGGGATGCTATCTTGAGGAAAGGTGGGGGGTTGAGGCTCTACCTAATGTGCTTTCAAGGGCAGCCCCATTGAGAGGCACCAGTTCTGTGCCCTTGACCAAGTGACTGCACCTTCGAAGCCCCCAAACCTCCACTTCCCCATCTGTTAGTTTGGCGAGGGGGGGTGCTGGGTGTGGGGGAGGGGGGGTGGATGGGGCGGGAACCTTCCAGGGTTGTTGCAGAGCTGAAATGAGGTGACGGTCTGCAAGTTCCTGACATGCCTGGTTTTTATGGCATTCTCTGGGTTAAAGCACTACCCTCTCCAGCTGCTCCTCTGTCTCCTTTGGAAATAGAAATGCTCCAGGAAAGGATGACCTTGGAGGGTCTCCAGGAGACTGTCAGGAAAAGGAAAGGGGCTGGTGATGCCAGTCAGAGGGAGCCAAAGGCGACGTGTCAGAAAACCAAGCTACAAAGGAGCGCATCTCCCTTATCAGGGCCAGTGGCAGAGAGGTTTCCCCCAGGCAAGTTTTGGGGCACCTGAGCCCCCCAGACGCCTAGAAAATGCCGCCTCTGGTGCAAGGACTGCAGGAGCCTCCTGTCCCCTGGCCTGGGTGTCTACAGGTGCCATCGGGGTTCCACCACTAACAAGGTCCAGAAGGGGGGCTGACGTGAAGGTCATGCCCCTCCAACTTCACGCCTGCCCTGCGCTTCCCTCGAGGACCCCAGCATCTGCCCACTGCCGCCTTCCCAGACCGTCCCCTCTTCTGGTCTGCTGCAGCCCTGATGCTGGGTTAGGGGCTCCGGGCCCTTGTCCATCCAGTGCGGCCTGACCCATGCCGAGAGGAGCCCTGCCCAAGTGCTCTGTCCAGCTGCACTGTCTGCCCCTGAAATGACGGCACGGCTGTTCATTTCCTTAAGCAGGAAATAGACAATTTTTTGAAGGATAGTTGATCTATAACATTAGACTAGTTTCAAGCATACAGCATAGTCGCTCAGTATTTTTACAGATTATTCTCTGTTCGAAGTTATTGTAAGATAATGACTATAATCCCCTGTACCCTATAATATGTCCTTGTGGCTTATTTATTTTATAGTAGTTTGTACCTCTTAATCCCCTGCCCCTATTTTGCCCTTCTCCACGCTCCTTTCCCCACTGGAGACCACTAGTTTGTTTTCTGTATCTGAGTCTGTTTCTGTTTTGCTCTATACATTTGTTTGTATGATTTTTTAGATTCCATATACATGGAATGTATATTCCACATATACATGATATCATACAGTATTTGTCTTTCTCTGACTTACTTCCCTAAGCATAGTATTCTCTAGGTCCATCAATGTTGCTGCAAATGGCAGAATTTCATTCTTTTTATGACTGAGTAACATTCCATTGTGTATATATACCACATCTTCTTCTTCCATGCATCTGTTTCAGGCACGCATCATTATGATTCAATACATTACAAAATGATCAACATAATAAAGTCTAGTTACCATCTGTCACCATGTTATTATAATATTATTGACTACATTCCCTATGTTGTACATTACATGTCAGCAACATTTTTTTATTATTAAATTTTTAAGTTAATTAATTAATTTAGTTTTGACTGTGCTGGGTCTTTGCTGGGTGGGCTTTTCTCTGTTTGCAGCAAGTGGAGGCTATTCTCTAATTGCAGTGCTCAGGCATCTCACTGCCTTGGCTTCTCTTGTTGTGAAGCACAGGCTCTAGGGCAAGCAGGCTTCAGTAGTTGTGACTCCCTGGCTCTAAAGCACAGGCTCAACAGCTGTGGCACCCAGGCTTAGTTGCTCTAAGGCATGCTGGATCCTCCCAGATCAGGGATGAAACCTGCATCTCCTGCATGGCAGGCGGATTCTTTACAAATGAACCACCAGAGAAGCCCCACTTATTTATTTTATAATGGAAAATCTGTATCTTTTAATCCCCTTCATCTATTTCACCCTAATCCCTACCCCTCTCCCCTCTGTCAACCACTAGTTTGTTTTCTGTATCCATGAGTCTGGTTTTTAAAGTATAATTTGGTCAGAAAATAACAAATTTGCTAACTGAATTGCATTTTTTTTAACTGCATGTATATGTGTGTCTGTGAATATCAATTCCTAGTCCTACCCAATAAACAAGTGGGTTAGATTTTCACAAATGCCGTCTTGCTAAATGTATGACTCTGCATCCCATTTTCCTCAGTAACTTCTTTCAGCTGTTGCACAGCAATTCCTCTTGAGACCTTCCCACATCCCATGCATTTTCCCTACTAATAGACATTCAGGTTGCTCCCCTGTACACAAGCTGAAGAGTTTCCCCTGGGTATAAATGCAGACATAGAATTCTTGAGCAGCAAGATACACACATTTTCTATTTTACCAGGTTTTGTTGAGTCTCTCCCTCTGTCAGTGTCTGAGATTATTATTTTTCTTTTGATCCTCAATACTTGATAGGATTAGACTAATATTTTCAGTCTAATGAGTGAAAGTGGTATCCCAGTGTTGCTTTAATTTCCCTAATTACAGGTGTGGTTAGGCATCTTTCCTGTGAATTAGTCAGTGAGAGGGCTTCTTCTGTAACCAGTTCATATCTTTTTTTCTATTAAGTCACCTGTCTTTTTCTTTAATTGGAGGAGTTCTTTATGAAGACTGGTTACCCTCTTTTGCCTTATATGTAGATTACAAATTTGTTCCTTGTCTTTTCAGTTTTCTGTGTCATCTCTGGCCACCCTGAAAATGACATCAAATTGTTCTTTTTCTTCATGGTTGGACACTGGGGCAGTGACTAAAAGCAGCCTCCATACCTAAGTTCTTGAAGATGATTTTCTATTTTTTTCTAATAGTTTCAGGACTTAATCTTCAAGTTAACTCCTTATGGCATCTGGAATTTATTTGTGTGAGCGGTGTTGGGGGGAACACAAGGCAAGGAGACACACAGAAGCGGCTTTAGGAGACAGGATCGCAGCCACCAAAAATAACAGTACAGGGGTTTCCCTGGAGGTCCAGTAGGTAAGAATCCACCTTCCAAGGCAGAGGATGCAGGTTCGATCCCTGGTCAGGACACTAAGATCCCACATGCCACAGGGCAACGAAGCCCACGAACCACAGCTACTCAGCTTGCGCCCTGGAACCCACGTGCCACAGCTAGAGAGAAGCCTCATGCTGCCCCTAGAGAAGCCCAGATGCCACAACTAAGACCCCATGCAGCCAAATAAATACGTGAATATTAAAAATAATATCAGTAAAGGAAAAAGTAATGGCATGAAAAGATTTACCGTATTATACATTTTTAAAGCCAATGACAAATTGCACATACATTAGTCTTGCACTTTTACTAAACGATATGCACATTTTTGAAGAATGTATCAGATCAGCCTCCTCCCTCCTGGTGGTCCTCATCTCCCACCAGTGTTTGCTTTCGCCTCCACCCAATCCCACGATTGGTCTTTTCTAGCCTCTGGGAAAAGAAGAACTGCTTCCTAAGAATCATCCTTTGACCTTTGCTCATTAATAAGATGGCCAGTTGACCTCGGACAGCCCAGTTTCCCTTGACTTCTCAACTATTTCAGGCACCTCTCCTCACTTAGCATATTTGATACCCATAGTGAATCACAGTTCCCGGTAGCGCTAGTGGTAAAGAGCCCCCCTGCCAATGCAGGAGACATAAGAGACATGGGTTTGATCCCTGGGTCGGGAAGATCCCCTGGAGGAGGAAATGACAACCCACTCCAGTATTCTTCCCCGGAGAATTCCTTGGACAGAGAAGCCTGGCAAGCTGCAGTCCGTAGGGCCACAAAGAGTCGACAAGACTGCAGTGACTTAACAACAAAAACTTTTTACATACTAAAACATTGATTGATCTAACATTTGCATATGTCAAACAAAAATATTACAACACACCATCTACACTTATACTGTTTAATTTTTTAGTATTTTCTTGCCCATTCTACACAGCATGTGGGATCTTAGTTACCCAACCAGGGATCAAACCCATGCCGCTCACACTGGAAGTGCAGCGTCTTAACCACTGGACCACCAGGGAAGTTCTTTCACTGTATAATTTTTGAATACAAATAAAAACTCCAAACGGTCACAGTGTCAGAACTGAGCTAAATTGTAGGACACCCAGTGGGTGTCTGGAGACTTAGAGAACTGGCTGACGTGGCAGGGAGAAAACTACACATTTGGTGCCATAAATGTAAGTAGAAACAATGCAGAAAGAGTGATGGACACCCCCTCTCATTTTAAGAACATGTCTCTGACATTTCTGCTTCTGCCCCTCTGGCCAAAACTGAGAGACATAGCTTTTTTATAAGGGCTTTGAAAACTGACTGTTAAAGAGTGCTGAGAATGTTCACTGAGAGAGTGGTAGTTATTTTGGAAAAATGCAAAACAGGCTTAGAGGCTAGGCCATGTGTAGGAAGTTTGGGGTTTGTAACTTTGGATTCCTTTTCTAAGCAATGTGGGGAATTTATTTGTAAGACAAGTGCATTAGCCGGGATTAAGTTCAGCTGTAACAGAACACCCCAGAGTTAACAGTGGTTTCGTTTTGTACCCCATTCCTGACTGTATGTAATGACAGTGAAACCTCCCGCTGACTGGAGGCCCACTGTGTACCGGGCGAGGTCCCAGATACTTTGATTTAACCTTCACAAGACCCTATCAAGGAGCTCCCCCACTTTACAGGTGAGAGACTGAAGCTCAGGGAAGGTAAGTAACTTGCCCAAGGTCACACAGCTCCTTTGAGGTCAAGCCTTCATGAATCCAAAGCTCTTTCCACCCCACTGCCCGGCCCCCAGGGGACGACAGGTGCCAGCCAGCTGTCTCCCCCATCAGCCTACAGAGGAGGGACAACACCCAGCTTCCGTGCCATCCACAGAAGCACATTTTCCCAGACCGGCTTTCAGAACATATGTGTTAATGGTTGAAAATGAAAACTGAAACGTGTTTCCACACTCATCACCACAGTTCTCTGTTAATTTGTTTAAATCCCACAGAACAACATATTTTGGTTGTGCCTCTGGCTCACCAAGTACAACTAATCCACTGACTCAGATAGAAGCCGATGCCAAGGACATGTGGGTCAAGTCACCGGGGATAGTGGGTCCGCAGGCGCTCTGGGCCTCCCCAGCCAGCGCCGCCCCCTCCACAGACCTCGCTGCAGCTCCGAACCTGGTGTGAGGCTCTCTCTAGGTTCCTCCTCCATAAGCTCCAGTCAAGAGGTCATGAAGAGCCCAGGGAACAGGAAAGCTTTGCCGGTTGTGGGCGCTCGGCAGCTCACCAACCACACCAGCCTGACTCTCAATGTGGTCCTTCAGGAGAGCAGGCAGAGCTGCCTTTCAACAACAGAAGTTAAGTTCAGAGACATCAAGTAACTTGCCCTACGTCATACAGCCTAAATACAACAGAGGCAAGACTTTAAACCCAGAACTTCTGATTCTGAGAACACGGTGTGATCCCGTTCCCTGGAAGGTCCTCCCCAATGCTTCCCCCTTTCCCATACCCGGCTGTCAGGCAGTCATTTCCAGAGTGAAGGCTCATCCTGTCGGTGTGGGTACCAGGCGTGGGGAGCTGGGGTTTGTGGTCCAGAGGCACCTAGAGATGAGAGGGGAAGAGAGAAACACAGAGAGACAGATTGAGGGAGCAGTCTTCATTCTGGGCAGAAGACATGGTTCAAGAAGTCTAGATTCTAGCTAAGGAGCAAAAACAAGACACAGGAAGAAATCGAGAAGGAGGTGGAAAATACACGAGACCAAACACACATCAGTACCGCAGGTGACAGAGAAGGGCTGAGTGGGGAGGCTGGGCTGGAGCCGGGCTGGCTGGGTTTGGACGGAGCCTGGGAGGAGGATGGAGGGAAGACCAGCTGGGTGAGCAGGGGAGGGCCCTCCACGCTGGGTGCGGGGCAGCATCGTACCCCAAGGTGTAGCTGTTGCCAGGATGAATCGAATCCGTGGACGAACGTCTAGATTGTTTCCAGTCTTTCACGTAAGCAATATGTACTGGATTTCCCTTGCGTTGTCAGATAAATCTCCTAGGAAGACAGGGGTTTTCCTGTAGGAAGACGGCCTCGGAGCTGCTCTTCTGTTTCTCCCCAGCTCAGGGACGTGGTCATCTGCACCCTGATCGTGTATTTGAGGAAATGCAGGGAAATGAAGGTTTTATAAGCAATTCTAACCTTTCAAAGTGTATCAGAGCTGTAAATTCCACACTGACTCAACTATAGCGAACAACCACTTTCTCCTTCATGTGCTTCGGGAAAACATCCAGGTTTTCAGATGGATTGGTATTTGCAGGGCTTATTTAGAAGGTATGGGAGGACACTGTCCTCCAGAAGTGACCTACACATCCCCAGGCCTAAGAGGGTGAAGCAGCTGCCAGGCTGGGAACTGAGCAGTCACAGATGGGGGCTGGATCGTGACAGCCTTTTAGACTGTGGCCAAATTAATCGAGGAATCATTGTTTCCAGGGACTGGGAGGAGTGGGGATTGGGGAGGTGTTGTTTGTTGGGTTTAGAGCTACAGTTTTGCAGAATGAAGAAGTTCATCGAACTTCCCTGATGGTACAGTGGATACGAATTTGCCTGCCAATGCAGGGGACACAGGTGTGATCCCTTGTCCAGAAGGATTCCACATGCAGAGCAACTAAACCCGAGCACTACAACTGCTGAAGCCTGGACACCCTAAAGCCTGTGCTCCACAAGCCACCGCGATGGGAAGCCTGCTCACTGCAACCAGAGAACAGCCCTGCTCGCCACGAGGGAAAGCCCGCGCGCAGCAGTGAAGACTAGAACAGCCAAGCTTAAATACTTTTTTAAAAAATGGAAAGTGAAGATTTTTTTTTAAAGTTCATCTTGCACATTGCACAACATGAATACACACCAAACACTGCTGTACATTTGAAAATGGTTGAAATGATAAATTTTGTGTTATGTATTTTAAAAAGACCAGCCCACAGACATAGGATTATTTCTTAGACACTATTTTACTTACACACAAGAGAACCAATCAACAGTGCTAACAAGTTACAAGAAAAAAACTTTCCCTTAGTGACCGAGAAAAACTGCAGGACGAGGTGCTTTGAGTTTTAGGCAGGAAATCAGACACATTTTCTATGTGCAAACCCTTACATTAAATGTTGAGCTATACAAGAATGCAAATACCATTGTGTCTTAAAATATCATTTTGCTGAACTGCCAAACTAAGGTTTTGTTACACAAAACAGTCGGCATCAGGGTTTATTTCAGACCTGTTAAAAAGCAATACTTTTAAGTTTAGCAATACTAAACTTCTATGGCATCATATTTTGATACCATTAAAAAAGCTCACTGATGCCATGTTCACCCCTGAGTTCTCTTCTAAAGGGAATAATACACACATTATGAGAAGTGCAGGGAGATGAGTGTATTTTTTGCTGTGGATATTGTTGTTTAATTTTGTTGCTGCTTTAACTAAATGAGCAGTCGTGAAGCATTCTGTCTTCCAAGTCCCATAAGCAATTCAGAATTGCACTGTCGCCCTTTCCAACACACAAGCACACTGCCAGTCAGAGACAGACACCATCCTTGCATGACGAGACCACTAGTGTTAGCATCTGTCCAGCATGATGCAGAGCAGACAGTGATACTGGGTCTTCTGGCTCCAGACTCAGTACATGGCCCGCAGCTTCTTGCCACTTAAAGAGGAAATGGGCAGAGATATCTTTGTTCACTTTCTTTTTTGCCTTTTTTTTTTTTGGCTGCACTGCACAGCATGTGGAATTTTAGTTCCCTGATCAAGGATCAAACCCACGCTCCCTGCACTGGTCCAGAGTCTTAACCACTGGACCACTAGGGAAGCCCAACCCTTATTTTACTTTCTATCTTTTAAAGTATCACAGAGTCAAAAGGTACAACCACCTAAGCTTAGGGAAAACCATGCATACCCTTCCTGTGCAGTTCAGTTGTGAATTAAAAATAAATTACTGCATCTTAGCAGCTGACATGCCTTTCAACTCCACATGACTTTCAAGAATAGCACGGCACAACAGAACTCTCCTGATGGTGGAAATGTAGCTATTGAACATAGGGTAATGTAGGTAGGGTAAGCAAATGTAAATTCACATAATTTTGCTTAGATTTATGTAAATTTGATCAAAATGTTCGTTTTAACTGCTGTATGTAGCGAGTGTCCATGTCAGACAGCAAAGTTTTAGGAGAACCAGCACAGTTCTGAATCTTCATTCTTTCTTGGATTTGTCCACCTCTTTCTCAAAGTACCAACTTGGGAACTAAGGTTACAGCAAGAGCCCTTGTTCTCCCCATCCTCACCCCTAACTCCCTCTGCCCTTGCTACCATTCCCCCTTCTACCCAAGTTCTCTAGAGGCTTCCAGGACCAAATATTATTTCTAATAACAGAGTTCTCTCACTCCAGTTATAATCGCAAATCTCTCTGGGGAGAAAGTCTTAGAGCAAAACAAATGGCCTATCCAAAGCTTTCAGAAATTACTTTTTAAAAAACTCTTTGGAGTGGACGATGCAGGGAAATGAAATAAGTATCACGTTGGTTTAAGTAAGTTATCACATATGCCCCATGAGCTTCAGGGCATGTTTTGAGAAGGTTTTTTTTCCTCCAGCTCCCAAATAACGGACAAATTGTTGATATAATGAGTGATCGAAGGAAGGGCTGGTTGGCAGCCTTTAGAGCAGGAAGGCCTCTGCAGGGAGGAGAATATTAATCAACGTTTCCCGAGACCAGGGGGCAACCAGGAGAAAAACAAGCATCTCCTTCATGTATAAGGCAGCCCCTGGACACGGTTCCAGCAGTGCTTCCCAAATTTTAATGTGCATGTAGGCCACCACGGGGGGAGTCCTGTTAAAATGCAGGTTCACACTTAGCAGCAGCGGGAGGGGGTGCTGGTGGTACTGTAGATGCGGGTGCAGAGACCACACTGCACAGTGAGCCTCTAGGCCTCGAAGCTCCTGAGGTCCGCTCAGAACATCTGGTAGTTGGCCGCCAGAACCCTGACTCCCAGCCCACTCCTGCCTGCCAAGGGCTTGTTTCTCTTGAAATGATCGGCTTGAAGCCTGTCTCCGAGGAATTCACTCCTGCTTTGTAAACTCACCTTCAGCAACCAGAAATCAAAAGACCTTTTCAAAGTTGTCAGAAGCCATCATACAGGACCAAACATATTAGGACCAGAGCCCCGAGAGACCAGTGGGAGGCAGCAGTCTGGGTGAATGCGACTGCTCCACAAATTCAGACCAGCCCACGAGGGACGCTGCTCTGAGGCCTGAGAATCACGGGAGCACCTGGGAGCACAAATCTAACCTCCATACTGCATTCTGGTTTCACTGATAATAACATTGATGTTTTCATTTATTTCTTCTTGCTCCCTACTATGGTTCACTTAATTCAGCCTTAACTGGGGATGAAATTGGTACCATCTGCCCTTTCAAACCATCTATCTCCATCTACAAAGTGCAGGTAATGAGCACACACACTTTCCAGTTTTGTGAGGATAAGTTAGGGCACAGAGGGGTTCAGCGCTGTCCACAGCATGACAGCTGCTTACTAACAGCCAGCTGTTGTTATAGGTATTTTATGATGTTTGTTCCATGAATAAGTAACGATCGATCTCCAATAACAATCTCCTTCTTAACCTCCACACCCAATGCCCGCTTGACATCTCCACCAGAAGCAAACCTTTCATCTTTTCTTCAAAAACTGGGAAAATTTTTGGAGAAAATTCATTCACCATGTTGTCAGAGACAACTAACCCATCACCATTTTTTGCCTCCATATCCAAGCACTTTTCAGTTCTGACTTCTCAAAGCCTCTTGAATCCACCCTCTTCTGTCTCCACTGTTCATACCTTGTCACCTGTTCTTAGACTCCTTCCATCAATATCTTCTCATCGATCTTTCTGCCTTGGCCTCTGTCCTTTCCAGTCCCATTACATGAACTGTCTCCAAGTCAGTCTTTCCCAAGCACCAATGGAGGTTTCAAAACAATCCCAATAAGCAGTTCCAAAGAGCTTTTTTTAAAGCAGTGGCAGCATTGTTGGAAAAGGGGCATGACTTCTTAGGCAAATACTTGGGGAAAGGCCTCACACACACCCTGATGTTTATGAAATTGTTCCACAATCAGTGTGGTGCTTTACAGCCACATCACAGGTAGTTAGAGACGCTGATCTTCACTTCCTCATCCACACTCAGGGACCTTCCTACAGTAGCTCAGTCTATTGAGGGAGATTTCAGTCTCAGGTGGATGAACCTATTTCTCAAAGAGCACTGGTTTTGTTTAGGTTTTTCCCTCTACGTGTTTGCTGTGGTTTTGTCATTAAGCAAAATTTTTTATATTATTTCCTCATTATCTGCTAGGGATGTTGTTTACTCACTAAGTCTTGTCCTACTCTTTTGGGACCCCCATGGATTTTAGCCCACTAGGTTCCCTTGTCCATGAATTCTCCAGGCAAGAATACTGGAGTGGGTTGCCATTTTCTTCTCCAGGGGATCTTCCCAACCCAGGGATCAAACCCACGTCTCCTGTGTCCTCTGTATTGCAGGTGGATTCTTTACCACTGAGTTACTAGGGAAGTCCCAAGAGGAATGTTAGAACCTAGTATTATTTTGGAATCCATCTAGTTCCAAGTTCAGCAGTAAAGAATCCGCCTGTAATGCAGGAGACATAGGTTCAATCCCTGGGTCCTGAAGATCCCCTGAAGGAGGGCATGGCAACCCACTCCAGTATTTTTGCCTGGAGAATCCCATTGACAAAGGAGCCTGACAAGCCACAGTCCATAGGGTCGCAAAGAGCCGGATGGGGCAGAGCACATACAGACTAGTTCAAAGCAAGGATTCTCAAAGAAGCAAGTTCACTTGAAAATAATGATGACATCTTAGAATGAACATGTTCTATTTTTCAGATTTGATGGTCCCTCAGGAGAAGGAACTGGTAACCCACTCCAGTATTTTTGCCTGGAGAATCCCAGGGATGGAGGAGCCTGGTGGGCTGCTGTCTACAGGGTCGTATACACGCGGAGAAGGAAATGGCAACCCACTTCAGTATTCTTGCCTGGAGAATCCCAGGGACGGGGGAGCCTGGTGGGTTGCCGTCTATGGGGTTGCACAGAGTCGGACACTTAGCAACAGCAGCAGTTAAAAGCAACTCCTCCATTTAACCACGAGATGGCATTTGGGCCCTGGCATGCTGAGCCAACCAGCTCAAATTTCAGACCACACTCCATGGGCCCTGACAGAGTCAGTTGGAATTTGGAAGAGGTATGCCACCACTTCCCTAACCAACCATAACCGCATGTCACTTCAGGACTGATTCCTATTAAAGGCAAGAACAAAATATCGGGTTGGCCCCAAAGTTCTTTCGGGTTTTTCCATAAGATATTATGGGAAAAAATGAGTGAATCTTTTGGTCAACCCAATACTTGATTAACCATCAAGCCAATAGTGGAAAATAAAATCAAACAGGTAACTAAGAAAATAAGTCCACACAAGAGTCTCTAAGTCGTGATTCCCCTAGACTCATTCTCTAGTTCCAGCCCACCTTCTTCTGAAAATGATGGCTTCTGCCAGGTTAAATGCCCCCAAAGCCCTCTAGTTTACTGCCTGTTCGTATCTGCAGGCTCATTACTGCTAAGATCCCCATCTTCCCTCCAAGCTCAATTCTCCAAAGTGCCATCAAAGGAAGTTCATCCATGTAGGTTCCACCTAACCCACCAAGCAGAGAAACGGCTCACTCCTGCCAGACCAAAACCAAATTAAACATGGCTGCCACTCTCCTCCCCCACAATCTTATGAATCAATTCTGAACTTTGGGGGCAGACACTAGACACCTCTACAGAGGTTAAAAACTTCTAGTCTAGATTTCTCAAGCAAGCAAGTCCTAAACCTGGACAGGTTTTCTTCACCTCTCCTTCCTCAGGTAAAAAGTTTTAAATCACAGAACTACAGTTGGCAAACCTGACCATTTTTGTTTGAAGTTCTCTTTTGGACTAATTGAAAAACCATCACCCATATATTTTTTTAATTTTTTGTTTTCAGTTTTTTAAATAAATTTGTTTAGTTTTGGCTGTGCTGGGTCTTTGTTGGTGTGCATGAACTTCTCTAGTTACAGACAGTGGGAGCTACTCTTCATTGAGTGTGTGGGCTTCTCATTGCAGTGGCTTCTCTTGTTGTGGAGCACGGGCTATAGGACATGGAGGCTTAGTTGCTCCATGGCATGTGGGATCTTCCCAGACCAGAGATTGAACCTATGTCCCCTGCATTGGCAGGCAGACTCCCAACCACTGGACCACTGGGAAAGTCCACACCCACATATTTTGAACAGTTCTACTCTCAGTCAAATATTAAGTTTCTCTGCAACGGCTACTCTGGAAGCAGAGAGTAAATTATATGTTTGTTAGTCACTCAGTCGTGTCCTACTCTTTGTGACCCGATAGACTGTAGCCTATCAGGCTCCTCTGTCCATGGAATTCTCCAGGCAAGAACACTGAAGTGGGTTGCCATGCCCTTCTCCAGGGGGCATGATTAAAGATTAAAATTATATGTTTAGTCTTCCAGTAATCCATCATACACCTCCTAGAGGCAAGCCACATGCATGGCTTTTAAAATCTGGTCCAGCTTGTTTTTTAACCACTTCATTACAGCATGAGAATCTTTGAGTACATTGAACCGAATATTCTCAGGGGAAGCGGGGCTGGGCAGAGACAGAACATCAAGTGATGTCTGGTGAAAAAGGATGACAACTGCTTTCCCATGAATTTGATTTCAAAGAGTATCAGCAGAAGATATACTCCCAAGATATAGAAAGAACCTCTATAATTATTCATGAATCAAAAAGGGAGATTCACCTTCTGCCAATGCAGGGTACATGGGTTTGGCCCCTGGTTCAGGAAGATTCCACATGCTGCGGGGCAACTAAACTCGTGCACCACAACTGAGCCGGTAAGTCCTAGAGCCCATGCTCTGCAACGAGAGAAGCCACCACAATGGGAAGCCGAGGCACCACAACTAGAACAGCCCTGACTTGTCGCAAGTAGAGAAAGCCTGTATGCGGCAACAAAGACCCAGCACAGCCAAAATATATAAATATATTTTTTAAAAGGTAGATTCATGTGTTCCAATAAAATTTTATTTACAAAAAGAGGTATGGGCCATAGTCTGCTTTAAAAACAGGCCTCAAAGGATTAAACTGATCTGAAAGTAAATTCACTATCTGCTAGAATAAAGGCCAAAATAAAGAAAGCAAGAGCCAGCAATATAACATTCAAAATGTAGGCCCATCCTTCGTAGGTACAAGACCTACAAAGAACTGGAAAATGACCTTCTAAGAGAAAAATCATTGAGTAGAAGTTGACTCAGAAATGACAAATGATGGAATTAGCAGATAAGGACATTTTGAAAGCTATTTATAGTAAACAATTACATACAGAATGAATGGACAAGGAAACTATGCTCAATGTCCTGAGATAAACCATAATGGAAAGGAATATAAAAAAGAATGTATAACTGAGTCACTTTGCTGGGCAGCAAAAATTAACACAACATTGTAAATCAATTATCCTTCAATAAAAAATAAAAATAATAAATTAATGATGCATCTCCCAACACACAAAAAAAAGCTATTATAAATTTTCAATGGAGTATAAGCTACAAAAATATTGAATCACCATGCTGTACAGCTGAAACTAATATAGTAAATCAACTATACGTCAATGAGAATTATATTAAAACATTTTAAACTAAAAGCTATTATAAACATGCTCTTGATGCTCAAGAATGTAAAGGAAAATACAAATACTGTGAGAGAAAGGACGTAAAAAAGAACAAAATGAAACCACTAAAGACAATGAAATATCTGAAACGAAAATTAACTGAAAAGGAACATTAATTTTTAAAAAGTAGATACTGCAGAAAAAAAGATCAGTAAACTTGAAAAACAACAATAGAATTTATACAGGAGGAAGAACAGAGAAGAAAAGAAGTAAGTTTTTAAAAGGAACAGAACCTCAGTGACCTATGGAGTATCAAGATGTCTAAGAGACATGCCTGCCACAAACAACATGATGAAAACTACTCTAAGGATAGAGAGGTTAAAGGTAAAAGGACAGAAAAGACACACAATGACACAGTATCAGACAAAACAGGCTCCAGGACAACACTGCCCGATATAAAGGACATTTCACAATGACAATTGTCAAGAGACAATTCAAAAAGACATAATAATCCTAAATGTGAATGCAGAAAGACGCAAAAATGGACGGACCTAAAAGGAGGCATATATGCAAACCCACAATTATAGTTGGTGATTTCAATATATCTCTCTCAGCAACTTATAGAAGTGGAGAGAAAAAAGCAATTAAGGATTTAGGAAACTTGAGCTCCACCGATGAATGTGACCTAACTGGCATTTATAGAACATTACAGCCTGCAGAATACACATTATTTTCAAGTGAACAGGGAACATTCACCCAGACCATGTGGTGGGCTATAAAACAAGCTTTAATAAATCTAAAAGGATTGAAATCATTCAGAGTATGTTCTCAAACCACAATGGAATTAAATTATAAATCAATAACAAAAGAATTAGAACAGTGCTTAGCAGCAGAAATATAATGCAAGCCACACATGTAATTTTAAATTTTCTACTAGCCACATTTTAAAAAGTAAAAACAGGTGGACTTAATTCTAATAATGTTTTATTTAACCCACTCTATCAAAAATATTCGCATTTCAACATGTAAGCAATATTTAAAAGTTGAGATAGTTTATATTTTTTCCATAGTTAAGTGTTCAAAATCCAGTAAGTTACTTAGAGCACAACTCGATTTAAACCAGGCACATCTCGAGTGCTCAATAGTCACACTTGGCTAGTGGCTTCCACACTAGATAGCACAACTCTACAGGGCAGGTTAACAAATACATTAGAGCTGGTATTATAATTTTTAAAAGACTTTTGTTTAATGCAGACCATTTTTAAAGTCTTTAGTGAATTTGTTAAAGTATTGTTTCTGCTTTATGTTTTGGTTTTTTGGCCATCAAGCATGTAGAATCTCAGCTCCCTGACCAGGGATCAAACCTGTACCCCCTACGCTGGAAGGGCAAGTTTTAACCACTGGACCATCAGGGAAGACTCGAGGCTGGTAATTTTAATACCAACCTATGGTAAGTTATTGTCCATGGGATTCTCCAGGTAAGAATACTGAAGTGGATTGCCATGCCCTCCTCCAGAGATCTTCCCGACCCGGGGCTTGAATCTGCATCTCTTACCCCTCTCCTGGATTGGCAGGCAGGTTCTTTACCACTAGCACCACCTGGGAAGCCCCATAATAAGTTATTGTACTCCTCCCCCACTCCCCCATACCCAAAGGAAAAAAATCTTGCCTTGAAACAGACTTTTGAAACATTTAGGCCTATCTTAAAAAATATTAACACATCAATCATTGAGGTTTGCCAATTTGTCTTTAAACTTTTACTCTCTCACTCACCCACTACCCCAGTGGGCAAAACACCTCCCAATTTCAGCCATCAATCTCAGATTGATCCACCACTCTTTCCTTGAATACCTGTTGGCTACTTTGGGGTTCTCCTGTTCTTAGGTCTGTCAGATGCCCCAATGCCTCCCTTTTATTTTCCCTGCAAAGATACAAAAGCAAACAGGTCATTTGCCTCCTAGTGGTTTATCTCCACTCACACATACTCTGGAGTCCATGGGGATAGCTTGTCATCTCATTATGTTGAAAGCATTGTCCAGAGGCTTGGGGCTGCTACATTTTTATGTGGAGAGTAAAAAAATTCAAAAATATAAAAAATAATCTACCATTCCAAAACGTGATATTCTAAGCATATGCATGTATTACTGATAAAACCAAAAATTTTAAGGACAGAGTATTGTCTGAACTCCTCTCTTGGCTTCATTTCTGGGTGCAAATGTAGAGTTCAGTTCAGTCGTGTCCAACTCTTTGCGACCCCATGGACCGCAGTGTGTCAGGCTTCCCTGTCCATCACCAACTCCCAGAGCTTGCTCAAACTAACGTCCATCAAGTCAGTGATGCCATCCAACCATCTCATCCTCTGTCGTCCCCTCCTCCCCCTGCCTTCAATCCTTCCCAGGATCAGGGTCTTTACCAAATGAGTCAGTTCTTCACATCAGGTGGTCAAAGTATTGGAACTTCAGCTTCAGCATCAGTCCTTGTAATGAATTTTCAGGACTGATTTCCTTTAGGACTGGTTTGATCTCCTTGGACTCTCAAGTCTTCTCCAACACCACAGTTCAAATGCATCAACTCTTTGGCACTCAGCTTTCTTTATGGTCCAACTCTCACATCCATACGTGACTACGGAAAAAACCATAGCTTTGACTAGATGGACCTTTGTTGGCAAAGTAATGTCTCTGCTTTTTAATATGCTGTCTAGGTTTGCAAATGTGGAGTAAAGAGGACACAAAAAAAGATAGAGGAGTGAAGGAGGAAGAAGAGGGAATCAAGGTAATACTTCGAACAAATGGCCTAAGGCCAAGGGGCTGGGCAGAGATGAAAACCATGGATTCAAATCTAAAGATTACCCATCAGGGACAAGAAGATGAATAAAGTAGCTCTGAATAGTGAAATAGGACACATACACTGGAGATTCTCCAGAGACATAAAGGTGTTATTAATGGAATTAAAAGTGGTTCTGACAACAGCTTCACTCTTTACTCAGCTGCTAAGATAAATACAGGCTTGAGGAGAAAAGCCTGGAAAACAATGGGCTATTGAGCCAGGTCAAATTCACCCTTTTGCACTGCCATGCGATACTGGAGTTGCAGCCTATAAACATTCCTCCTTCACCGGTGACACATTATTAGCACTGTCAGCAGGAGGCACTGGTGGGGCACTCTAAGTGCAAGCAACTTCACTCCCAGTTCTGCTGCTTTTCTTTCTTGTTCCTTACACATCATTGTCAGCATGTGGCTTTCTTGCCAGCAGGAGGCTTCTTGGCCAGTGGTACACACTCTCCGGAATTCAGCCAGTCACTCAAGGGGCAGGCTCCCTCCACTTGTCACAGGCATCCCAGCAAGTGACTTCCTAGCAAGTTTCCCCAACACTCTGCCTGCCACCTTAAACTGTGGCACTTCAAGCAAATTTCTCCACCCAGTGAGCCCACCACAGTGTCTTCAATGAGATCTGAATTCAGCTTTGGGGGAGGAGGGAAAGGGCTCTTTCAAAAGTTTGCTCCTTCCTCAGGGGCTCTCTCAGTCTACAAGTAGTGGCTGCTCCCTACATCTGCTATTCAGGTATTCTTTAGAGACGTCAGCCCCTCTTAGCGGTTAATCCCGTTAAGCTATGCTGCAGATTGTGATGTCAACTTTTTGCAACCCCATGGACTGGAGCCCACTAGGTTTCTACATCCATGGGACGTTCTAGGCAAAGATACTTAAGTGGACAGCCATTTCCTCCTCCAGGGGATCGTCTCGACCCAGGGATTGAACCCACGTCTCCTGCATTGGTAGGTGGATTCTTCACCACTGAGCCACCTGTAGTTCATAATTCTTCATACTGAATGTTAACTGTTCAAATTACTGGTATTTCAAATTACTGGTATTTCCTTCTTCTGAATGATCCTGAACCTTAAATGATAACACAATCATTGGTAAAATTTACAAGAGGATGTAAATTCTTCTTTTTTTGAGGATATATTTTTTAAATTGCTAAGAAAATTAAAACAAGGAAATTAGAGTCCATTTAGGAAATTAAAGGAATCAGTGAGAAAGCACAAAATAGGATCACAGAACACCAAAGTCAGTAATTAACATAAAAGCAATTGGATTAGATTTCCTATTAAAATGCAGAGACTCTCCAAATGAGTTGAAATATAAAATCCAATAAGACACAACTAGAAATTATATGAAAGCTAAATATAACAGGATAGGTAACAATTTATCAAGCAAATATAAACAAAGAGGACAAATATTCTAATATCAAAGAAAGTAAAATTCGAGGCAAAAAGCTTAAGTAGGACACAAAGAATAACATTAGTAAGTCTTCCTTATGAATTGTACCTAACAGACACAGGTATTTATATACTAACAGTATCAAAACACACAAAGCAAAAGCTAGACAAGATGAAACTGAGAGAAATAACTATAATAGGAGACTCTAAGACAATATTATTAGTCTACAGTCGTTTATTAAAAAAATAAAATGAAAATTGAATTAAAGTGGTTGAACAAATACACATTCACCTCTGTCACACACAAATTGAATAAACTTTCATTCAAGACACCCACAGAACACTCTTTAAAAATGCTAGGCCCCCAAACCTCAATAAATTCTTAAAAAAAGAAACCAAATAAGCCATATTTACTGTCAAGGTAAATATTTTACAAGTAGCACACAAAAAAAATTTTTTTTAAAGGCAAATCACACAGAAATTTTAAAATATTCTTAGCTATTAAACCAAAACACAAAGATAAACTACTTAGAAAACAAGACACATTATTATAGCTGGGATGTGAACATACTTGAAATTGGAGATAAGGAAAAGCCTTGAACATATTCAATTGTATATAAACAAAAAATATCAGATTTAAAAAGTTACAGGGAAAAAAATCTAGAGCAAACAAAGGAAATAATAAACACAAAATGAGAAAGTAGTACATTTTAAAACAAAGTCATAATTGATAAACAAATCCAGTTTTCTTTTTTAAGAGAAAAAAGATACCTTTAGAAAGTCTAATCAAGGAAAAGAAAATGGTAGAACTAAGAAAAGATAAATTTCTTACAAGTATCAAGTTTAATAGAAAAGAGACTTTTATTCTCTATTAAAAGTATCGAATGTGTTAAATTTCAACAAAATGAAAAGTTTTCTGGAAAAGTATAAATTACTTAAATTTAGTAGATAGTAAACGCAAAAGAAGAAATACATTTTAAAACAAAAAACTTTTTAAATTTTAAAAACATACAAATAGCCACAAAAGAAACTGGAGTTATCAAGAATTTATTTCCTAAAAAGTCTGAACTCAAAAGTTTTATAAGCACAGTTCTTCAATTTTTCATGAAACAAATCACTCTCATGCTATAATGTAACTGCTTAACATACAGTAAAATATATACAGGTATCCTATTCACTTTACAGAGCTAGCAAAATGCCTAACTCAAAACCTAGACGCTAGCCCAAAAGCCCAAACTCTCATGTAAAAAGGCAGATTTTCCTAAATGAAATATTAGCCAATTGAATTCTATAGTAGCAATAGGGCAGTCACATTTTAGAAGAAATTAATTCTGAAGGACATCCCACATTTCAAAACTAGTCTTCCCAGGGAAACTAACATAAAGATAGAGGATGCATGGTTGGAGAGTATAAGTCTACAATCATTGTAGTGTACTTTTTTCTTCGAGACTGCTTTTTCTTATCTCATCATTATTTCTAATATTTCAAAGAGGGCTCTCACTATTCATAGTGGTGGTTTCTTTTGGGTCTTCATCACTTTAATTTCTGTCCCAAAGTTACTGAAACTTGAACATGCTTTTGATCACTAGTTTTAACACCACCACAGAATGAACGCATGTTTAAGAGAATACAATGAAAGTGAATGTTAGAACAGCCACCCAGCATTGCCCTCAGAGGATGCTGGTAAAGAATCCCAGGCATTACAGGACACTGACAAAAGACAATGGCACATCTGCTTATTATTAACAGCGAAAGCTGTACTGCTAAGGGTCAACATCAGGAGCAGTTGACAGAGCCAAACTGCCAGCTTTGAAATTATGCAATTCTTGATCATTTTTTAGGGTACAAGTATGTGTATTACTTCAAATTTTGAGAACAAAGTTAACTATTAATATTATTTGATCAGTTATTTGTAAACCACATAACTCAAGCTCACATAAGTAAACTAATATTTTTTTTAAAAAATTCTTCTTTACTTAACTGACCTAATTCCAGGAGTTCAAAGATGGTTAGAAAAATCTATCAAAGCATCATCAACAAATCAAATGGGGAAAAAAAAAAAAAAACTAAACTGTATGATCATCTTAAGACATACCCAATATGTATATTTGACAAAATTTCAGAGCTATTTCTAATTCTTTAAAATCTAAAAAAAGGGTATTTCTTTTCTAAAGAAAACAATATCTGACTCAAAACAGCCAACCTACAGGTAAAAACACTATGGACATACCCATTAAAACCAGAAATATAATAAGAATGTCTACCACCATCATCATCATGATTATTGAACATTTCAGCCACCAAAACGTGCAATAAAAATTAAAACTATTAAAAGAAACAACATTATCAATATCCACAAAGGATGTCAAAATATTTCCTTAAAAAAACCATGTGAAGTTACTGAAAAAAGTACTAGAATATGAGGTGACTAAAAAAGTCAAAAAAGTGACTAGATATGAGGAAAATACAAATATATTTATAAAGACTATAGAATCATTACTGCTCAAATTCTTCCAACCTATCTCCATCAGGACTGGCTCTACCCTAGTTTGAGTCATTATTGTTGTTTGCCTCGATTACTGCACCAGGCTCCCATGTTTAACCAGCTTCCTTATCTCCAGCCTGGTGAGACATACCGTATATGCACAGGATAAATCTGATTGTGTCATTACTTTGCATAGAATCTTCTCATAGCTTCTCATCACAGAATAAGATCCAAGTTCCTTACCATTGCCTCCTATATGGCCCTATCCAGCAAGGTATCCCATACAAATGCCATTGTTAACACTCGTCACACTGTCTTCCTTTCTGCTCCTCAAATACACCAAAGGCGCTTTTTGCTAGAGCTTTACTCTGCTGGTACTGCTGTTCCCTGAAACCTCACAAAGATGGCTCCTTTTAAGATGCCAAATACAGCTAATGTGATCTTCCAGCCTAGAGTAGTCAGTCAGTCACTATGTCCCGTCACCCTATTTTAACTCTCTCCATTGAATCTAAAGTTCATGATTTGATACCTGCCCCTGTTTGGTACTTATTGCCATTAACGTCACCTCTGTGAGAGCAAGAACTTTGTCTTAATAACACGTCATCTCTAAAACTTAAATAAGTCCCGGTGTGTAAGAAGAGTCATTCTTCTTCCCTGAATTTTCACTGTCAGTCATTCTTAACAGACTGTAAACTCCATAAAACCAGAAGGCTGTCTATTTTAGTCGCTATCTCCAGGACTCAGACACTGGCTAGACAGTTAACAATATCTGATGAATGAATGAATAAATGAATGAATCCCTCATCTGCTCCCTTTAATCCCTAGCAGTCTAAGATTAAGCAAACTTTTCTGGTGAGTCCAAGATATCACTGGCTTATTTTGAACTTGTAGCCAAATAATGATTTCATATGAATTATTATAGTTAGATCTTTCCACCTCTACACACTCCCCAAATTCTACACTTGTGTGATTGACTTGTTAAGATAAACATTGAGCTTTAATAAAATTTGGTAGTATGGTTGGAATTAATCTTTAAAATGCCTTTGTCAAAAAACTATTTACAAGAAAATAACAAGTCAAGAAAAATTAAATCTTTTGAGTCCTAATCCAGTCCTATCTGTGTAAGTAGCTGGGCAGAGAGGAGACCTGCCGATTGTTATACTGGGGAAAAAAAACAAAACTGAGGTATTAAAAAGTTAACCCTTCTTGTCAGTGTATAGAGAAATGATCATCCTATGCAAAAATGGTCAAAACTAACAAAGCCACAAAAGGATTGCCTCTTAAGGATTTAAATTAAGATACAGGATTGCCATTTTTATTATCCAAGAGTTACTCATTATCTGCTGGTTTGTGGGCACTCTAAGTATCTATTTCAAACAAAAGGCTACATTCTCAATTTTTTATATTTTGTTTTTATTCAAGAGTTTACTCACAGGCAGCACTTTAAAATCAGGCTTTTAAAATTAAAGGCCAAAACTAAAAAAATTTGCAAATAAGACACTGCTAAAAGAATGATCGTCTTAATAATTTAAACCCTAAAATGTCCTGTGGAATTAAAGTCTTTACACATAAATGCGTAAGATTGGTATCATTTAAAATAAGCAATCGAAAAACCACAGATGGCGGGCAAATTTGTCAATGAAGATAAAGAGCAGTTTCAGCCCTCCAGGGTCTGAACACCAGCCATTAATTCAGCTGTGAGGGAATATGCATCAAAATTTGGCCTTTAAAGTCTCTTTCTCCAACAGCAAATCAGCGTATCTATGCTGAAGTTCCTTTTCTCTTTCCTGCTGTCGCTGAACATCTTCTTTTAGACACTTGAAGAAATAAAAACATTAATTATTTCATAGGTAAGCACACTGAAAATTAAAAATATCTTATGGTACTTTATAATCTTATAAACAGCTGAGTTAGGTCAACACTTTCAAGAGTTAAGTATTCCCCAAAGAGAAATAAAAATAGCAACTACTTTTGCTATAAAACCAGTGCTGTGGCCACTCTTTGATTTGGTCATACATTTGCTAGCATTTGTAAAATTTCTGCTATCTCAAATAAATAAGCCATCACTGTCCTATGAACACCCACCATGCACTTAAATAAAGCCCTGGCTGCCGTTTAACTGGGTATGGACTTTCATGCACATTTGGCAAATAAAATTAAACCAAATCTGGCCAAAGGATTTGACGCTCTAGGATGACTAGCTATATTCTCAGCATTCTAAATTACAAAACAAAAAGACATCGGTTTAATTACTTCAGAAAGCTGTATGAATGGGATGCAATTAAGTTTCAGAGGGGGAAATCATAGGGTTACTTATTCTATTTCATAGTGTATCTACATGGAAAACAAAAAACTAGTAAAGGAAAAGTCTCTGTGTATCCACAATGGCCTGGCCTATCCATCTACACACAGGCCATTCTACAAAAGAAAGTCAAAAATCTTAGGCTTTCATTGAAAAAAAGCCAGACAATGTCAAATGCAAACAATAGCCTGCACAGGCAGGAAAAAAAGGGAAACCCTGATTATTCTTCGGAGCTCTCTTTCTAAGCAGGACTGCAAGGCAATAATGGTACCTCTAGCCTCCGGGGAATAGCAGAATCTTCATGTTTCTTGAGTTCTTCAAAAGTGCGTAACTCCAAGTAAGCCTGCTCAATCTGGTCCCACAAGTCATTCAGCTGCTTCATGAGCCCCATCGCACGAGACTGGTAACCCCCAAGCAGGATTTTCATCTTCTTTTCCATCTTCGCAGCTCTCTTGGCTTCTGTCGTCATGTGACCCCTGTTTATCTGGGGGCCAGGGGAAGATCACATCATGAGAAAAGCAGGCCAATAATAGGACAAAGGCACGACTGCTCATCTACTGCCTCAAAGCAAAAGTACAGCAGATGCGATCCACATCTTATCACCTATGACATTTTTCACACAACCAGAGCAAAGCCACCTGGCCTTCCCAGGAGCTTGGAGGGCTACAGTTCATAGAGTTGCAAAGAGTTGGACATGCCTGAAGCAACTCAGCATGCACAAAGACCAAAGAATCCTAAAATCTATATGGAACCATATACGCCAGATCCAGAATACCAAAGCAATCCTGAGGAGAAAGAACAAAGCAGAAGGCATAACCCTCTCAGAGTTCGGACAATATTACAAAGCTACAGTAACCAAAACAGCATTGGTATTGGCACAAAAACACACAAAAGGATCAGTGAAACAGAATAGAGAGCCCAGAAACAAACTCATACACCTACAATTAATCTTCGACAAAGGCGGCAAGAATAAGGCAAAGACAGTCGCTTTAGCAAGTGGTCTTGGGAAAGTTGGACAGCCACAAGTAAATAAGACAAAGACAGTCGCGTTAGCAAGCAGTCTTGGGAAAGTTGGACAGCCACAAGTAAATGAGTGAAGTCAAAAAACACCCTCATGCCTTATACAAAAATAAGCTCAAAATTTAAGAGCTTAAAAGACTTAAAGATAAGACATGATACCATAAAACTCCTAGAAGAGAACACAGGTAAAACATTCTCTGACATAAATCATACTCATGTTTTCTTAGGTCAGTCTCCCAAGGCAATAGAAACAAAAGCAAAAATAAGCAAATGGGACCAAATCAAACTTTTAAGCCTTTACAGAGCAAAAGAAATCATAAGCAAAATGAAAAGACAAACTAAGGACTGGGAGAAAATATTTGCAAATGATCTGACTGTCAAGGGCTTAATTTCCAAAATATGCAAGAAGCTCACATAACTTAATAGCAAAAATAAAAATAAAAAATAAAAAAATGAACAGAAGACCCAAATAGACATTTCTCCAAAACAGACTTACAGGTGGCTAAGAGGCACATAAAAACACTCATCATCACTAATTATTGAAGAAATGCAAGTCAAACCTACAATGAGGTACCAACTGGTCAAAATGGCCATCACTAAAATGTCTACAAATAACATGCTGAAGAGGATGTAGAGAAAGAGAACCCTCCTCCTACACTGTTCGTGGGAATGTAACCTGATGCAGCACTATGGAAAACAGTATGAAGGTTCTTCAAAAAACTAAAAACAGAGGTGCCATATGACCTAGCAGTCCCGCTCCTGGGCACATATCTGTGACAAAATCCTAATTCAAAAAGATACATGCACCCTTATGTTCACAGCAGCACAGTTCACAATAACCAAGACATGGAAAGAACCTAAATGTCCACGGACATATCAATGGATAAAGGAGATACCGTATATCTACACCTATATCTCTATCTATATATACACACACACGCACGATGCAATACCACTCAGCCACTAAAGGGCGAGATGATGCCACCTGCGGCAACATGGATGGACCTAGCGATTATCACAGTAAGCAAAGCAAGTCTGAAAGAAAAAGACAGATACCATACGATACCACTTATATGTGGAATCTCAAATATGACACAAATGAACTTACCTATGAAACAGAAACAGACGCACAGACATAAAGAAGAGATGTGTGGTTGCCAGGGGAGGGGCAGGAGGAGGATGCACTGGGAGTTTGGGGTTAGCAGATACAAAATACTATGTATAGAATGGACAAATAACCAGATCATACTCTATAGCACAGGGAGCTATATTCAATATCCTGTAATAAATCACAATGGAAAAGGAAAAAAAAGTACATTATTCTTATACTTCAACTACCATAATACAAAATTAGGCTTAAGAAGGGTTTCTCTTATACTTGAACAGTTTTACAGCTTAGTCCCAAATAAGTTATTCATAATAACTTCACCCATGATCCAAACTCAAAGCAGGCTTGAGTTTCACAGTATGGGTAAAACTAATTTCTACCTCCAAAAATAACTCCTGCTATCATTAATCCTGGGACTGGCAGTTTTGGGGGCTAGCAGCGATATATCTTCACCATCTGTATCTCAAAAATGCACTTCTATATATTATATATCAAGCACATTTTAAATAACTGAATAATATTCAATTAATATACCACAGCTGTGATCAAAACAATCCCCTCAAAAGTACAAAATTACTAGATTATTATAAAGTTATAATCTTAAACTTGGCATAAAACCCATAAAGGAGAGAATATCACATTTGGCAACAATAACAAAAATATTTTTAACTTTTGAGGAGCAAAAAGACTCCATAAAAAAAAAAAGACTCCATAAAATTAAGAGAAATAACAATTTTCCTATTAAATATGTACACTGTGCACAAGTGGGTTGCCTCTCAGATGATTCTAAAATTAGGTGAAAAAAATTTAGAGTGTATATATTCAAAAAGAACTGGAGAGGGACACTTAGCAGGAGGTTTCAACAAAATTCTAGAGCTGCTACAGAGAAAGCCTCAGTTTAGAGGGTACAAGGAAAAGTTGAGAAGCAGCAGGCTGTGATGCAGAATTCCATTAGTATAACACCTTCTCTGGGTGTACTTTCTACATCCCACAATGTCATCACTTCACCATGATCTGCAAATACTTGTTTCCATCAACACTTGTAATTGTGAGGTCAAAGCTTCAGGAATACTTATTAAATCTCTGTCAATTTCTTTGTGTCCATTTCTCCCTGCAACTTCCTTCCTCTCTCCTACCACCATCCAAACTGATTCCATCAAGTGACTTCTAAAAGCAATCAAAGCTAAGTAGTTTCAGGATAACATATACCCAAATGATATTCTGTAATTCACAATAACATAATTGAGAGTACCCTGTAACAAGGGAGACAAGTGTGACAATTTTTTTTTTTTGACAATTTTTTTTCTAAAATACTAAATGGGGGGGAATAAGTAGAAATGGTACCATGGGAAAATACTGTCAAATATACAATATTGATAAGAAAATTGTTCATAAGATATTTTCTTAAATATTTAGAAACCATATAATCACCAAAACAAATATATAGCTTTCCATTAAACATTTACTTCAAAGCATTACGTCTGATATAAAAATAAACATGTCGATCTCAATGCTTTCTTTTTTTTAAGAATATGTAAGAATATCAAGAAATGCCATGTTCCCCAAAATATAAAGTACACTTCTACTGGAAAAGTAGTACTTCATATCTATCCATCTCCAGGTTACTTTATTGAAGCCAAAGTCAAATAAGCCCAGGGCAGAGGGGGTGGCAGGGAAGGGTCATGTTGTATGTGTCCCTTAAGAACATGAAATGGATCTAAAATTAATTAACATAAAGCTCATTTAAAGCCATTCCTATCTTCAACATTTTATAAAAGTTACAGTAACCTTTTATTCCTCTGCAGTGCACTTAAAGACTAAATCCATTAATAAATAATGTCCTTTATAAAAGAGCCATTTTCCTCCAACAGATAACAAATAAAAATGAGTTCCGCAGCAAAGATACATCTACTGAGAGTCAGGAAATACTGGAACAAGGCAGTAGTGCCATGGACTGAACTCAGTTGAGTCACTCAGCTGTGTTGAGTTGATGTAGGTTATTTAACCTCTGTATTTCCATTTCTCCATCAATAAAATGGCAGTTATCACTAAAAGTTACTATATACAGTACAGAAAAGCCCTTAGCCGCCCAGTAATATCTGGCACAAAGCAAGCAGTCCACAAATGCTAGCTCTGATTACAATTATTATAGGCTCTAAGAGGTTAACCATTTTGTTCTCCTCTCTAATGGACCAAGGGACTATGGATGACAATTTAAAACCCTCTTTTAAATTTCAACTTTAATTTTTAAAATGACAGAGATCTCTTCCTGGGAATAAAGCAAGGAAAAGACAGCTGTTTCTTAAGTGAGTAGTCTGCCTCTTCAGGACCACCACACCAAGTAACACGTACTGGAGTACATCTTTTTAGCCCAATGCTCCTCAACCCCAGCTAACTTAAAAGGGGCTTCCTAGCAGCTAAGATGGTTATGAATCTGCCTGCAATGTAAGAGACCCCAGTTCAATTCCTAGGCCAGGAAGATCCCCTGGGGAAGGGACAGGTTACCCACTCCAGTATTCTTGGGCTTCCCGGGTGGCTCAGCTGTGAAGAATCTGCCTACAAAGCGGGAGACCTGGGTTTGATCCCTGGGTTGGGAAGATCCCCTGAAGAAGGGAAAGACTACCCACTCCAGTATTCAGGCCTGGAGAATTCCATGGACTGTATAATCCACGTGATTGCAGAGTTGGACATGACTGAGTGACATGTATGTATGTAAATTTAAGAAGTTAACTGTAGAGTTTTTAAAATCTATCAGTGCAGAGACTCTTATTTACATGGTCTCAGACTACTGTATTTTTAAAGCCCCCAGATGGCAGGAGGCAATTAGGATGGAGAATTCTGTTTCAGCCACTGTCATTACTGAACTAGGTGTCAGCTGTTTTCTCTTAACCAGGCCTACCAGAATGTCCTCATTTCCAAAAATAAGTGAACTAAATCCATAAGTTAGTTGCATCAAGTTCCTGATACTATAATTCAGTGTGTTCCAACAATAGCAACATTAGACACTCTATTAACATGTGGATTCAAATACACATTCCAAAAACCTTAACAGCAAAGAATTTCAATATATGCAGTGCTTTTTAAAAAAATTAGTCACATAAATTATCATTTTTCATTGGCTAAGATAATTCAATTAGCTATACACTGCACGCCATGGAAATTCAATTTCCAATTTGGTGTAACAACATACACTTAGCCTCAGAAAGTGTTTAATTAGTCATCAAGGCACATTTAGTATGACTGGTACCTTATATCTGGGAATTACCTCACCTCACACAGTTGAGTCATTTATTATTCCCAAAACACCAAAGATTTTAAAACTGCAAAGCTTCCATTTAATGTGAACAATTTTATTTAATTTAGCTCAAGCTTTATTAAAGTCTTCTGGCTCAAATACTGTGCTAAGATTTCAGGCAAATATGGAAATAAATTATACAAAAAATTAAAGTACAGAAAAAAAAATTTAGTCAGTTAACTATATGAAAGTCAGTGAAAGTATCAGTCGTGTCAGTTTGCGGCCCTATGGACTGTACCCTTCAGGCTCCTTTGTCCGTGGAATTCTCTAGGTAAAAATGCTGGAGTGGGTAGCCATTCCTTTCTCCAGGGATCTTCCCAACCCAGAGATGGAACCTGGGTCTCCTGCAATGCAGGCAGATTCTTTACTGTCTGAGCCACCATGAAAGCCCCAAATAACTATATGTTAGTACAAAAATATAAAGAAGAAACATATAAAGTATATGTAAATATACCTTAAATGTAAAGAAAGGAATACAGCTTTTAATACTCAATTCTAGCTTATCTTACCTCTGCCATCTGATTATTCAAATGTAAAGGATGATATCCACATATTTCGTAAAATGCTTGACCTATGACTGCTCAATACATTTTCGGAGGGAAAAAAACTAACCTATAAAGTCTGGCCTTTTTCTAGCCAGTAAATCTCAAGCATGAACCACACATGCATACATGGAACACATCTACCTTGAATCAGCCTCAGCTCCCTCACCGTACACTCATACACAGAAACAACATTAAAGTCCAACAGAGTATAAGAACTTCTTTAAAAAATATACAGAATCAAGAAGAACCAGGTTCTGACTTAACCTGATTAATATTTTAAGCCCTTTTTAAAATATAAGTAAGCGCTAGCAACTGCCCTGAAGGACAACTTATTTTCAACAAAAAAGTACTGATTTAGGGAGCTTATACTACTCCTTACCAAAAGAACCAAAAGTTCTTCCAAAAACTGATTTCAAACCACTGCATTTATAGTTGATTTACCAAAAGTTGTCAAAAAATTTTTTTCAAATCCTTAACTGCACTTAGAGACATACTTTAAAGTCTTAAAACAACTAACAAACTTAGTAATGGAATTAGGATTAAATACTTTGTTCACTTGTCACCAGACAAGCCTCCCAAATATGATTATAATGGAAGTTTGTGTTTAAATATGTATCAGCACAAAATTTCTAATGATTTTAAATAAAGTTCACTATAACTATTAGGATTTTAAAGTAGGACAACACGTGATATAATTAAAGCTGACTACATCCAAAATGAAAGTGTAAAATTCAATTCAAGAAGAGATGAATGAGAATATATCTACATATAAATGTATAGGGGACCAAGCTGACAAATTTCATGCATCATAATTCTGTTTTACGATATGATGTCTGGAATTTGTTTCAAATTGCGGAGAAGGGGAAATGACATGAAATAAGAGTGGCTATGAGCTGATGGCTGTCACAGCTGGGTGATAACACACTAGGACTCATTACACCAGTCTACTTTAGGATATATTTAAAAATTCCCACAATAAAAATTTTTCTAAAATTCAAACTCAGTGTCTACTCCAAAGGATAACTATTTTGTTAAGACTATACACCACAAACCATGAAACATCAATATAATGGAAACATAAAAATTTTAAAGTATGCCAACTGTTTCAACATGCCAAAAGGTACAAATGAAATGTTAAAATCCAATTACGTAAAATTCATTTATATGTAACAAAATCTGAGTCTTAGAGTATTATTCAAATCTCTCTCCTAAAATCGACCCATGTCTCGTATTTCAGACATTCATCAAAATTTACAGAGCAGAAACTTAGCCACCCTCTTATTCAAGGTAAAGTTACTTCTCAGTACCTTATACTATCAAGTCTAACTAAGCTACCACTAAGAGTGATAATGAGCCACCTTACCTGGTGGCTCAGCAGTGAAGAATCCACCTGCCATGCAGGAGACCAGGGTTCAATCCTGAGTCAGGAAGAACACCTGGAGGAGGAAATGGCAACCCACTCCAGTATTCTTGCCTCAGAAATCCATGGACAGAGGAGCCTGGTGGGTTACAATCCACGAGGTCACAAAAGAGTCCGACACAAATTAGCGACTAAACAAGAGTGATATGAACCTTGGAGACTTGGGAGAGGATTCCTATCCACTAAAATTTACCAACTGTAAGGCAAACAGTATCTTATTTCATCTTACATTATTTCAAGCTCACACTTTCATGAGATAAAAACTATCACCCAAATTTTACAAGTAAGAAAAATCTGAGACTCAGAGAGGTTAAGTAACTTGCCCTAGGCTACACAGTCACTAAGAGATGAAGTTCTGCCATTGTGTCTACTTGGAAGCCCAACACCAGGTTACACTGCAGCTCAACCACATGTCCTCTCTGCCTCAGCCCGGGAAATGCAAACTTGCCTGAAGAAATTCGTGCTGTGGTGCTAGACGGCTTAACGCCACCAGACAGTTCACGGAAAAATTATTCTAGACACACATAAACAAGACCTCAATTAATGAACTTCCCCATCATTCCTTCCCTGATTTAGACATTAACCTGTATGTAGCCACTTGTAAGAATTTTATTTGACACTGGAGAAAAGCTTTCAATTTCCCCAGTTTACATTTTTTAGTTCTGAATTCTTTTATTCTTAACAAGCTACCAAAATACAGGAAAAACATCTCTCAGAAATATTTTATGGGGAAAAAAAGTTTAACAACTTTTTGAGAAGCTGGGTAGAATATAACTAGAATTATTAGAGATTTCCCCAAAACCAACCTTTTGCCACAGGCTTTAAAAGAGTACAAGCGATCGGGGTTTTGTATTGTTTTTTTTTGAATGGTACTTATAATATTATACTATTAAATGAACAGAGTAGTACATAGTGATCCCAATTTAGTTTTAAAGATATGTGTGGCTGTACATATATCTTTTTCTATCATATTTAATCTGATATATACACACCCCAAGATGTTTAATGTGATTACACTTGAATGGTAGGCTTTTCTCTTTTTTTTAATTTAAAATTTTCTACAAAGTACTGGTATTATTTTTAGAAAAAACGCCTACAAATGTTATTTTTTAAATGCATAGAAGAGAAACTGTCTTAAAAAGACTGGCCAGAGACCAATGGAAAACTGATGGTCCCCAGGAGATGAATCAGTGGAACCATAAGTGTTTCCTCGGGTCATTACAAAAGGGAGCTGTATGGGACTTATAAAAGTGTAATTGTTCCTCTCAAACTCACTAAGTTTGTTAAGGTTACTAGGCTTAAGTAACTCCAAAATAAACACATTATCCTTGGGTCTCCAATACTGTCCTCAGTTAAAAGTCTGTTACAGTGAGGTTCAGAAACATTAAGAGCATCCCTCACTGAAATTCTTGCTTGGGGACCCAGATAATAACCTTATACCACTGGAAAAACAGGTTTCAGAATACTTAAAATAAACATAAAGTTAATGGCAGCTCCACTTCCTAGTCAACATGATCCTATAGTAGTAAAGGTGTGACTCAACCATCGAAATGTTTGCAGACAAGAGCTCACAAATGATCCTCCTGTCATCTCTACACTGCTCATTAGCATTGTTTTAGCAGCAAGCCATCTCACTATTGATGAGATGCAAGTAAAACTGAGTGATTATTGTCAGCATCTATCAGTTAGCAACCATCAGACTGCATCCCTAAAAAGCAAGCTAAAGCAATAAGGCAAAACCTTACTAAACGCGTTTCCAAGAAGAGAAATGTACCAATAAAGCAATGCCAAGAGCATTTTTACATTTGCATAAGTTAGGAAATGAAACCCAACAACTACAAGAAACAAATTCAACTCAACACTGAGAAATAAGGAAAGCAACACCATTGTTATCACAAGAGATCTCTGGTCTAGCTTCCAGAGTTGCCACTAGAAACAACCAAGAAATCTGTTAATGCCTTTAAGGGTGATGGCAGAGAGCAGAACTTGAGAACTGAAAATGTTCCAAGTACTGAGGACTTCTTGCCTGTCACCGCACACCACCCCACACACACACAGGAGCCTAAGTGTAAGCCTGCCGAGACACAACAACATACCATCCCTCCACCCTCAACTGCACACCAACTTCATCCTTACCCTAGGTCTTAAGGGGAGTTTTATCCTGTGTAAAAATAAATGACGATCACCGAGAAAACAGGATCCATTGTGCAGCCAATTTTGCTGAAATATAACCATCCGGAAAAGTCAGGGGTCCCCATATAAGTTCTACAAACACACTGAGAAGGATTTTAAATGTGTTATCTGTGTTCTTTAAGTTACTTTATTTCCAAGAAGTCAATGTTACATAGTATTTCTTGACTAAATTGACTGTGCCAGTAAAATACAGGGAGAAGTATTACTTCTGGACCTAGTTTCCACCTCTAAGGAAAGCCTTTCCATTTTTACAGCTAACATGACAAAATCTACTTTTCAGCCAAACTTCCTCAACACAGCAGTTTAGATACAATTTCAAATACTATTAAATTTAATGGCAGGCCTAAATTCAGACTTCTCATTTCACTTTTGCACCTACTGGAAATTATTTCACTCAAAATAATTATGTCTTCAGACGATTTCCTATTTCCACTTAAAGTGGAAACAAATTAGAACACTTCAAATTCTATCTGTACTTCCCAAATACAGTAATGACTCATTTATCTGGCATCATCGGAAAATAAGGCTCTCCACGTTAAGTGTTTTCCAGATAAATGAAGTCCAGAGGAGCAGAAAGCTCATCCGCCTGCTTCCCTGCTGTATCCCCAGGGCCGAGAGTAGGGGCTGGCACAAAGTGGACGCTCAGTAACACACACTGAATGTGTGATTAAATAAAGGCCTAACGTTCTTTTACTTCCAACCGTTTGATGAAAGTTCTTCTACACTGGCCATCTGGCCATCCTTCTTTTTCTGTTTTATAAAAACACGGCACTGAACAGAACTTAAGCTTTTCTTATTAATTGGAGTATCCCCATAAACAGCAAACATGCTACACTCCTACCTTACACCTATAATGCCCTCAGGAGCTATTCAAATAACAAGGCCTTTTGCCACCATATTTAAATGGCCTCAACATGCTGCGTTTTCATAACTTTTCCTTTTCTGTTATTAGCTGTCATTTCTGCTTGCAGGTGCTGCCATATTTTACACACAGATGTCTGGTAAAGTTCCAAAATTAATACTATCTCCTAAGCAGAATAAAATACGTGGACTTGGTTAGTCTTTCCCACTTGCTTCTGACCTGTGACTATCTTCTGATTCTATTTATTTAATGGACTCCTTGTACCAGCCAAAACATTCTACATAAAATCTGAGATGGTTCTACTAGTTTTAAATGAGAATCTTAAAGATTTTAAGTTCTAAGTTTCAAATACTAATCATGAGTAATGGCTTGAAGACTAGCTCCAATATAAACCTCAGGGCATATTTTTTTAACCCATTTAGGAGACACCCAGGACGACAAAGCCGGAGTTCCCCTCGCTTGCTACGGGGTGACAGGGTCCTAATTTAGAGTCACTGCTGCAGAGTGCACGGCAGCAGAGCTCAAGCACACGGGCGGTCATGGACTGTGCTCAGCACGGCAAGGCACATCGCCCTGAACCTAGAGTGGAAGGATAATTTAAGTTCAGCCTTAAGTTTATATAATACAACTAGAGTTTCTTCCCCACAACAAACTTTGAATAATGTTTATAATTTAGCAATCAACTGAAATGATGAAAGAATTACCACAATTGAAATAAAATATTTATGTATTTCAAATCAGGAGAACTGTGTCTTCAAAAACTAAAATAAGCTAAGACAAACCTAGTTCTGAATTAGGGATGGATACAAATAAAATGGGGGATTTGTTTATTTGTGCTTTCGAGTCTCTTTTCTTCTTTTTAAAGATTTAATGAACTTTCATTTGAAATAAGCAGAGTTTACTAAATTAAAGGATTTGATTATGTGTTCTTTAAAAGTAACTAGCTGAGTAAACATTAACGCAAGTTATCCAGGAGTCAAGAAAAGAAAAATTACTTCAGACTGTTTTATGAATATTTTTCCAAAATCACCAATCCTTCAGCAAAAATAGTTCAACGGAAGATTTCGGTTCCTGGTACTGAACTGAACAAAGAGAACCACATGTTTCTAATGGCTGCTCATAAACGACCCAAATAAATCTCCAGAAGAACAGCAGTGGTTCTCTCTGTATTTTTCCCTTCAAAACTCACAAGACCAATTCAACACAGAAATAAAAATTACTGTACTTTATGGCACCACTCACTTTGTGACACATTTATTTGCTGTCATGAAAGTTAGTGCCTCAACAAAGTAAATGAGATTTGGGGGAAAACCTTTTTTCATATTTTAAACAGCACAAAATGTCCTTACCATTTGAGCAATAAAGAGTTTGCCCACCTCAAATGAGATTTTCAAACAAAGTGAGAGACCTAAGCATTTATATATAAAGGTTACAAGGAAGCTTTCCAAATAGCTTTCCAATCAATTATGATGCTGACCTTAGAACAGAATTACACTGCTAACTACCACTTATCAGAAATTAAGCCTACACAACACAAAAAAACTTAAATTTAACCACTGATGTTCTTTTTACTTTCCCTGACTTTGTGAATTAAAACATGGAGCAACAGCACACCCTGCTGGAAGTCAGTAACACAGCTAGAGTAACCAGTAGCAATGGACTCTTAAAATTTGACCTAAGATGAAAATCACTTCAGGAAGAAACTCTGATCTCCCACCAAATGATAAAAGAAGTTCACAAGCATTACCATTAGGTGCCTAGACATGTGACCTTAGAGGTAAAATTAAAAATTAACTAAAGGATACTGTTTTTTCCAGCTCATTTCCCTAGCTCCACACAGCCCCAACCACTCCAAATGACTTCACTATTTTTAATTTTAACCCTAAATAAAATATATTCAAATCCACTTTCTGCAAAGAGAAACTGATAATCACATAAGAGGAATTTGAAGCCACTTTCTGCACGTGACTGCCTGAAGCACCCCTTTCTACTTCCCATCCCAAGATATCTTAGCCTCAGAAACATCCCTGAAGACCATCATTAAGAATTCACAAGGCAGCCTAGCAGTCCATGAACCACAATTTACATATCACTGGCAAAATTCCTACACAGATTCTGGAATTCAAAACATGCAGGCTATATTAAGAAACCACATGCTATGAAATTCTTATTGAGTACCTTTCAACATTTTCACAGACGTGAAAAATCATGGAAGCCACTGTCTAAGTAATCCAGCTCAGCGCTCTCCCTGTAGCAAACTCACAGGAATCGGAGAGTGTGCAGAAAGGTACTGAGGTTTTTTAAGTGTGCCCTCTTGGTTACAGAAAGAAAGCTCCCTGGTGCACTGATCTCCCTCCTTAGAGAAATTGCCATTTCAGCACTCATCTACATTGTTCTCAGTGACCAGTGTTCACTTTTTGGCTCCTTGCTCCCACATGTAAAAGGTTCTGACTGACCAGCGGTCCACTTAGAGCTCTCTTTATCACAAAGCCCAGCCTTCCTGAGAAACCAATGCAGATCAAACACTTCAGTGCAGTGCAGTTTTTTCTCAAGAAATTCAAAAACCATTACCTTACATCTATTTTTCTGAAGATGTCTCCAAAGGTATGAGTTTGATTCATCATTTCAATCAAAGTACACATTTAAGGTTGAATATTAAAAGAATACCAACCTCAAGCCTCTTTTCCAGCGACTCGATTCTGTCCTTTTTGCTAGCAAGGTTGGCCCGGGTGTAGCGGCTCTGCCCAGGAAGATACAAAACTTGACTGTAGCACTCTTCCCACACCTGGTTATAAGCTTCACTTGAGAGTTCTCCGTGGCTCATACCTTGTTTGACCACTTCCATCTCCTGTACCAGAACATCCTGAGCCTGTTCACAATAATAATTTCAGTAAGCTTGAGTACTAGAGACACCTGCCATCAGTAGAAAGTTTTAGAAGACCAGTCTTTCCCTCCCTGGGCAAAAGCAATCAGCTTTGGTTGACTAACTGTTTTTTGGAAGGGGGTTATAAAAATCTAAGTGAAACAAATTAAGAAGCCTAGAAGTCAATGTGGATTGATCTGAAGAGTCAAGCATCCATGTATTAACCCCAATAATATAAACATTCCTTGCCTTCACTCATTAAAACAGCAGCTACCATTTCTCAGGTGTCTACTATGTGTCAGGAACTGGACTGAAAAGTTTTACCTATTTTATCTCCAAACAGCATACCACTCTTACAAAGCAGTCAACATTAACCTCACTAAAGTTCATAAAGCTCATGAAGTTCATTAACCTCATTACAGTTCACGAAGCAAAGGCTCAGAGAGGTTAAACAATTTGTTCAAAAACACAACACCAGTAAGCAGAAGAGACAGGCTCACACCCAAACCAAAGGTGACCACTGCGTGGGGGTGCTCCTTCCACTCACCATCAACCCCAACACTTCCGACTTCCCAGTACAGTGAAGGAGAATTAGGCGGGGTTTTTTCCCTTTTTTGACACATGCCTTTTTTCTCATCTGAAAGAATGTCCCTGACATTACCAGAGAATAGGACTGGAAGCACAGATCAAATAATGACAGATCACAGACCAGTTGCTGGTCACTAGAAAAGATATGGTTTAAGATGATAGAATGAAGATGGAATTGGACAAGTGGAGTCCAATCACAGCTTTAGCATTTAAATAGCTATCTGAACTTGCTGAACTTATGTAAGCCTATTTCTCATCTGGAGAGGGGAGATAATACCTAACATGTTTGTTATGAGGATTAAGTGATACAGCAAGACACAAAGAGCCAGCCCAGCACCAGACACACAGACTCCTTCAGCATACCACATGAACTCTTTCCAGCCCTTTGCTTCATGGCTCATGAAAAACCAACAATTACTTTCTGTGCTTTATAGAAAGCTCTCAATCATTCCAGGAACATCAGAAAATAAACACAGACCAAAACATAAGAAAAATCAAGATAAATAACAAGCATATGAAAAAAATTTAAACCAAAAAAAGGCAGGGGGAAACCATGTCTACAGACTATAAAGAACGGATCCTTTTAAATGATACCTCTTAGGGGAAATAATGGAAACAAACCAATTTTAGCACACTTAATGACAACTGGGCACTTTATTATCAGTGAAATGGTATTTCACTCTGAAACTGCACATGGTAAAAATTGACAAATTTAGCTCTTATAATAATTAGGAGAAAGTACAGCTAAGTTCCAATGAAACTGTGCCTAAAGAATCTAAGTAAAAAAAAAAAGAATCTGCTAAGTAAATAGTTGCTTCAAATTTTTCAGAACACAGGGGACTATAAACAGATAAATAAAATACAGAAGAATGAACTACTTTGTAATGGTTTCAAATAAAATTCTAAACCGCTACATACAATTATTATTTTCAAAACATGCATTAGAATCTGTCCCTTACAGAACTTCTATTAGTAACAATGTGATCTTTGTTTCAGGTTTCCATATATACAATAAATTTAGGAAGACTGATTTCCTCAAATCTATCTTCTCCTCATATTTTCACTCTAACAAGAGGAAACTGTTCAAGCAATGAATTCATTATCTAATTCTCAACAGAGGGCAGCTTCCATGGCACTTACTAAAAGACAGCAACTCAAAGTTACTCAGAAGCAAACTGAAACAGAAATCCAAACCCTCTTCCTCTATTTTCTAAAAATTCTGTAATAAACATGTATCACTTATACAGTACGAAAACGGGAAAGTAAGAAAGAGAGAAGGCAAGTACAAGAGAGACAAGAGACAGAAGAATCTGGTTTCCTCCTAAGTCAGCCCATTCTAACGGACAGGTACTTCACTGCCCCTCAGAATGAAAGACTAAAGAAAGAAGACTTCAATAAAAGACCACTCTTCTTCCAACCATGACACTAACTCTCCTTTCCTGTATCACTGTACAGATTTCTAGTCACAATCACAGCTGTTTGCTCTGTCAAAGCAGAAAGAATAAAATGCATATGGAGGGAGAGGTAGGACAGACGTTATACAAGAAAACATTTCTTTATTTCCTTATCCACAAGGGTAGGGGGAAACCATTACAGAGAAATAAATGCAGTAAATGGTATTTCCTTTCTGTGACTAGATGAAAGGTTTAATCTGTAAATATTTTAATACATTCTTATTTTTTCATAGTATTCTAAGTTAAGTGATGTTTAAGTATTAAAGGCAATCCCACTCTATTTAGAGACAGCAGAATTAAAGCCAGAAAATGGCAACTGTAGCAACAATCAATGAGGCACACAAAAAACGCCCTGCCATCAAAACCAGTGTCTATCATTGAACATTGTGGAGGGAGAGGGGAGGGGAGAGGGGAGGATGTCCTCTTCATAACATTTAACATGAAAATTTCTCTCTTAACCATATATTTCTGTTGTTTATAAACATCAATATGGGAAAATATGTTCATGTTTGTCCATGATATACAGTATCTAAAAAATACTTAAATCTTGAGACAAAAATACTCAATGATACCTTTTTCAGCTCTTCCTTGGAGAATTTCTCATAAGGGTTATGTTCCAGATAGGCGATGTGCTCTGCATTATTGGTACCAAATCCTACAGTTTTTCCTTTTTTATTTCCAGATGGCTCATAAGGGTGATGTAGAAGGTCATAATGAAGCATCGTGATCATTTCCTTTTTGATCAGTTCTTCACTTTTCTGTAAATCTGTTAGAGGTGGTTCTACATTTAAGGGTCTTAGAATTGTTTCATTTACCTAAAATTTTAAAACACGTACAATTACTAAACATAATACTGCAACATACTAATGGTACTACTTCTAGCAATGAATTAAATACAGGCACACTTTGTTTTACTGTGCTTCACTTAACTGAAACTTGCAGACGAGGTGTTTTTCTTTTCATAAACTGAAAGCTCATGGCAACACTGAATTGAGCAAATATACTGGCACCATTTTTTCCACAACATTTGCTCATTTTGTCTATGTCACACTGGCAATTCTTGCAATATTTCAAACATTTTTTTCATTACTACTCTATCTGCTATGGTGAGCTGTGATCATTAATGCTACTACTGCAAAAAGATTATGACTCAGGATCAGAAGCTTAGATGATAATTAGCACTTTTTTAGCTATAAAGTATCTTTAATTAAGGTATGTACATTAAGTACATTAAAGAATGTACTTTTCTTAGACACACCACGACTGCACACTTAAAAAACTACAGTTTAGTATAAATATAACTACTACGCACAAGGAAACAGAACAATTCGCACTTTACTGAGTGACAAGCATTTCACTGCAGTGGCCTGGAACCAACCTGCAATATCTCCGAGGTATACCTAAAGCAGTTTAACATTTTCAAAAGAAATTATTTTCTTTTTTCTTTCAAAATTCTTATTTGTACCAGTGAAGCATTTCAAAGACTGGATCTGGGAACTGCTTTACTATATTCCAGAAAGTAGATGAAATGTTGTTTTATAGACTTTATGAATAATATAAAAAACATCAATCACATAAAAAGAAACTTAAAACTTCCTAAGGCAGAAATTCTAATACTTACTTCTGATGGTCTTGGCAGATCCTTCTGGACAGCTTTGTGCATTCGTTTCATTTCCTTTACACGCTCTGCATCTCGTATGGCCTAAAAAAATTATTTTTATAACCGTTTTTACAGCTATACAGTATCTGACACATTTCAGTAAAGGTGAAAACACTTTCGTCTATAAGAACGTGTATGTTCAAGAGCTAAAGCTGTAGTAATTTGTATAAGTTTGTAGAAAGGCAATGTAACGCCACTGAAATTAGCCAGGCTATTCATTCTCTTGTTACAGCACAAACTAAGAACTTCCAACAGTTACTAGAAGCATTATCCGGATTTGCATGGCTCCCTCAATCAGATAATCATTCTTTTCTTGTCTAAAAGACCAAATCCTAAACTTAGAGGGGATGCTTCCAATTATCCCTCCTGCAATACAACCTTTCCCTTCCACCTCAGATGCTACTGATTTTTTATTTAAAAAGCCAGCCAGCAAGGGTGCTGTTTTATGACTTAAATTATGAATAATGTGGGTTAACACAAGAGAACTTCAAACCATTTTTTAGAATAAATGTAGCTCAAAATAGCTAAGAGAATTAAATTCATAAAGTATTATCATATATCCCTCACCAAAAAGCACATTCATGTGGTTTCTCTCTAAAGCATGACTTCCATCACTCCAATCCCTAGAAATGATTCAATTTCTAAAAACATCCCAAAATGGGCTGCTAAAAGAAGTTCTGAAGTGGATCACATGATCTCAGTTTTAGTTCAAGTTTTACCACTTTCAAGACACGAGACCTGGGAAAGTTAACTTAATTCACCTGAGTTTCCGCATTTCTAAAATGAACCTGATACCTATCCTACTTATATCACCTGGTTGTTATGTACATATGAAAAGTAATTAACTAGAAAGTATATTAGTACAAGGTGTTACTAATTTTATTCTGATGCACTCTAAATTTCCAAATCCACATTTTAAAAATTTCTTTCATTGGAGGATAATTACTTTACAATACTGTGTTGGCGTCTGCCATACAACTCACATCAGCCATAAATATACATGTTCCCTCCCTCTTGAACAACCCCCCCAGCCCATCCCACTCCTCTAGGTTGTCACAGAGCACCGTGTTGAGCTCCCTGCATTACCCACAACTGCCCATTAGTTTACACTGATGAAGAAACAAATCAATCAACCAACAAATCAATCAATAAGATGTACTTGTTTTAAGACTGGTCAATAACATCTTTTCTTGGCAAGAGTGAAAGCAATGTCTAAAAGACTACTTACACATATTTTAAAGGACCATAATGAATTTGAGAGAGGATATTTAAACTGTGACCTATATGATTATACACTTTAAGAACACCTATCAAGATTGATCTAAGTAATTTCCTTTAGTGCAATTTTTTTCAATACTGAAAAAAAAACACTAAGTAGAGATCTTGAGACATGTTAACAGTTGCCACCCACCTGCTTCCGTGCATCCACATCAGCAGCATCTTCAATATAAGTATCATCTATTTCACGCTCTTCCAGTTCCTTCTCAGCATTTTCTGGTAGAACAATTTCAAAGTCATTCTTAGGAGCAGGAAGACCCAACAATCCTAAACGGAGGTGTTCACGAGATTCTCTTTCCTGTAGAAAAAAATTAGTCCTCAATTTATACACATTAAAATACTCAACTAATATTGTATAAGAGTTTCTAAAATACAATTAGCCTAATTTTAATTCTAGAAAAATGATCCCTAACTTAAGGGTTGAGACAAGATTTTGTTTAATTTCTATCTCTACTTCTTCCCTACATTAAGACCAATCATAAAAACTTTGGGGGGAAAAAAAAAACTTTGATTTGTGGTCAATGAATTTACTCTGGGATAGTCTAATAGCAGGTTTGAGAATTATACCTCTGCAGGGCAAAAAAACAAGAAGTTCTTTAGGATTTCCTTTTAAGGATTTCTGAAATTTAATAGGAAATGAAAGAACAAGTTCAAAAGTAAACTTGTCCTTGGATAAATGAAACCTAATCTGAAAAGACTGCTGAATTTGTGTGTATGATTCTTTTTCATGCAAATAACAGGTCATATGCAAGCCAAAGAGCTCATACTTCCAAACAGCTCATACTTCCTCAAAGCGCCTAGTACCCAAAGTCTTCCCCAGTCCATCCTCAGCTCACCTGTCTGTCTCATTCCCCACTGGTCCAACACATATGTGCAAGATGGGAAGACCAAGTGAGCTGCTATGTCCAGAACATGCTCCACATTTACTCATGTTGTGATCTCCACATGGGACAGCCCCCCACCTACTTCTGAGCATACCTCCTTCAAGGAAGGCTTTCCTAGTACCCACCCAACAAATGTGATTTCTTTCTTTCTTCGGCCACCCTAAGCACACTGGTTTTACTCAAAGGGCTTTATTGTGTTCTTATATTACAATTATTTTTGGATTTGGTTTAATACTGCCAATCTCTCCAGAGCATAAACTATTCTTTAAGACAAGGGACATCTTTACTCAACATTCAATCCCATGAAGTGTCCAGATCTGTGTTTTATACACATTAGATTCTTTACTTGTTTAATTCCTATATAGCCATTCAGAGTCAGCATTACATGATATCAATCTGGACATTTAAAAAAATTCTCAACTAACCAAATCTATACATGAAGTTAGAATTAATTTGTAAACTAGAAGCAAACCACCATTGGAACTCATTTTTAAAAATCTCACAATGACCTTCCATGGCATAAATAAAAAGGCTCAACAGTAATGTAATAAAAGCAATAACATGATCAAAAATAAAACTGTAACTTTTATAATTAGCTTTCTACATCACCTTGAAAAACATACAGAAGAAAAACTTCACTAAGGTCAACAATGAACATCAAATTAACTTGGCTCTGATACCTTGACCGTCCTTCTAAAAGTACAAAGGCAAACAGAGGAATCAAAGTTCAAAATCTAATTCATGAGGCCTTCAAAATTCATACCTTATTTTACAAAAACAGGAAAAAAAAATCAGTGTACCATTCAGGAAGCTAAACTATTAATTAGTAAATGATAAAAATTAAAAATCACTGAAGATACAAGGAACATTAATATCAGCATAATCAATACTGAAAAATAAATTAAGAATAAGAAAAAGTAGGCTAGTAAGACCAAAAGGTTTCCCTTTTCAAGTCCTACAAATCATGTTCCTTTTCTAGTGTCTGCAAGTGTAGAGAATCTGAAGGCATATGAAATATGCACTGACAAGGGGGAAAATTTTATTTTGGTACCCTTGAGATTTTAACATTTTTTAAAGACTACTTAAAGAGAACTGACACATACCATCTGCTTCACATAAGAGGGATCACTGTAGTCTGCCATTCCATCCTCAGGATTAATGTTTAACTTGTCTCGAAGAGGAGTTCTACCCGGGGTGGCGTTAATAACTGGTTTGGGAGTTGTCCCACTCCGGGGAGTCAGCCCTTCAGATCCATGAGAAGGAGTTCTAGAAAGACAGAAATTCTAGTTAATGAAAGTGTCAATTTTACTTGAATTGTGCTTCCAAATATTTTTCACATAAATTATTTTATAAGAAAAGAAATATTCCTAAAATTCTGTCTCCCTATCTGGTTTTAAGTTAGACCTCTAGGTTAAAACAAAGGTTTGGTTCAGCTAACTCAGTATTTACACACAGTGTATTTATTTTAATGACTTCAAATAAAGTCATGATAGCTAGTAATTTTTTACCTTATTAACTAGGTCCATAAAACATTTTTCAACCTTTTCTTAACACATCAGGGTGGCTAAGAACACACAGTAGTCAGAGAGGTTGCCCACCACACTTAAGACCCCAAACGACTCTTACTGAGTTCAGTATCTTCAACTTATTATTTGTCTTCTCCCTGCCTACAGCTGTTGGCCATCAGATTCTCATCACAGGTATGCATACTTCAAGTCTGTTTGAAAACCAAACACCAGACTTAGGATCACATCTAAATATGAATTGTTCTGAGTTAGGTCTAAGAACCTCTCAGAAATAAAAGCCATAAACTTCATATCATACAGTTTAAATGTCCAAAGCCTTGGACTTCTCTGGTATTCCAGTGGTTCAGAATCTGCCTGCCAAAGCAGAGAACACAGGTGCAAACCCTGGTCCAGGAGAATCCCACGTGCCTTGGGGCAACTGAGTCCATGCACCACAAGAGAAGCTACCACAGTGAGAAGCCCATGGACCACAATTAGAGAGTAGCCCCAATTGCTGCAACAAGAGAAAGCCCTCGCATATCAGTGAAGACCCAATGCAGCCAAAAATAAATAATTTTCTTTTTATATGTTCAAAGACTGTTGTTTTTTTGATTACTTCCTGAATCCTGGCTGTGTTCCAGACAGGTGATGCTGCCAGAGAGCTGTTCTCAGAGGTGAGGTGAGGTGCTACCATATAAGACGTGATTCCTGCCCCCAAGGAGCTCACAATCTAGTTGAAAAACAAGACATACATGGGAGAAAGAGGGATTAGGCTCTCTTGCAAGCCTTGCAAAAGTGCTATGTCACATTAGGTTTTCGCTGCCAATGTTCTTGATCCTGCTGTCATGCATAGCTATAACAGTCAGAAAAGCTTCACATACTTAAACCACCAGTAAGAGGACAGATTTTAAAATTAATAGTAAACCCCACATATTTCTAACCTTAAAAGTTCAAATTCTATTTTAATACAAGTTGTTTCTATAGTATTTCTTCTTTAAAAACAGTAGCTTAAAGCAAAAGAAGTTAAAAAAAAAAAGAAGTATAAACAAATACTGAACTCTAGTCAATTATTTATACGACAAAGAAGTGTTTAGGGTGAAATGTAAAGATACCCACAGCTTGCTTTGAAATGTATTTAAATATGATAGGCTGATGGCTGGATAGATACATGATAAAGCAAACACAATAAAATATAAACCACTGAATCAAATAGTGAGTATATGGATGTTTGCTTTACCATTCTTACCATACTCTCTAAATGTTATACATTTTCATAATAAAATGTTGGGGAACAAGCAACAGTAATACATGCATAAAAAGGATTACAATTTTTATAAAAGACACCAAATTTTCATTAATAATGGATGGATCTACTTCTTAAGTCAGATTAAAAGTATTCACAAATAAGGTGACAGCACCCGAAACTCTGAAAAAAGGAGGAAGGTTCATGTATTTCACTAGTTTCTAAATACCATAATGTTATCTGCTTCTATGAATGAGGGGAACTCTAAAAACAAGATAAACACTAATTTCCATTTTCTGTCAACATTTCTAAAGCAAACACATTGTCCAAGTCCTCGGATTCAGGTTTTTCTAAAGCAGAAATCAGTTGTTTATTTACAATACCTGAATGGGGTAGAAAGGACTGTGTTTGGAGTCTGTACAACCTGCCGCTGTGGTGTCACACCTGAGAAGTCGCTCTCATGCAAAGGGGTGTTGAGTCCGCCTTTTAATGGGGTGTCCACGTTGGTCAGAGCCATGAGGTTTTGGGCTTCCTGATTAACAAGATAGTAAACAAGCATGTTTTAACAGTTTAGACAGGACAGCAAATCCCTCTCTTATAGTCCTACTACACAAAAAGCTAGTAGAATTCTTACATATTTTCTCAGTGAAAACCAGGAGAGAAAATGATATTGAACCATGGAAGAATTCAATACTTAACCATTCTTTCTGACATTAACATGTCAGAAGTTTTGAAATAAAGTTTTATATGTCAAGAAATGTGTATGTGATTGTGTCCTCACATACAAAATTACCATTACCCAACAACTTTTCCTATTACCCGTGCCAAGCCTCTTTATATGAAGAACTAAGAATTCAACTTTCCCAATATGAGCTTGGGTTAAACATCAGAACACCTAGTCTGGCTTTATCATGAATTCTTTATCCAGTCTTCATTAGACTCTCTGAGTCTCACTTTCTTCCATTGTGAGGTTAAAATGTTCCCAACCGGTCTACTTCATAAGAAAACTCAAGAAGACAGATTACTTTCTGAAGTCTTGCTTGACCTCTTCAGGTAGGACTGACATGCTCTCTTTACAGTCCCTCTACTATAACCCTGCACTCATTACTAACACAGCACCCACAACTCCTAATCGCCAGTTCAGGGTCTGTGGCAGGCTACACTCTCCATAGAGTCACAACCGTAATTCTCATCTCACATGCTCTTCTTACAATCCAACTCTGATGCTCCAACCACTGAACTATACATTATAAAAGGATAAACTGCATCTTAAAAAAAAATATATATATATATTTATATATATACACACACACACACACACACACACACATGTGCTTCCCTGGTGTCTCAGACAGTAAAGAAACTGCCTGCAATGCAGGAGATATGGGTTCTGTCCCTGGGTTGAGAAGACTCCCTGGAGAAGGAAATGGCAACCCACTCCCATATTCCTGCCTGGTAAATTCCATGAATAGAGGAGCCTGGTGAGTTATACAGTCCATGGGGTTGCAAAGAGTCAGACACAACTGAAGCGATTTAGCATGCATAACACAAGTCTAATTAAAAAAAAGAGAGAGAGTTCAGAAATTTAAAATATGACAGTAGAAATTTTAAAACTGTATGAAGGTAAAATTCAGAAAATCTCCTAGCAATGAATCAAAAAAGTCAATTAAGACAGAAAATCAGAGAAGAAAATCGAAATAAAGCAATGAAGGGGAGCAAATTTTTTTAATTTTCAAAATAACTTACCAGAATTGAAAGTCATGAGTCTACAGAATGAAAAGACTCACCAAGTACCTAGTACAGCGATTAAAAATAAAGCCACATCAAGAAATATACATGTGAAAAAGAGGTCATATAAGCTTCCAGTGGAAGGAAAAAACCAGGTATTCTATTAACCTTAACAGCACAAGTCAGAAGACCCTGGAACACTGCCTTCAAAGCTGTGAACAAAAACCCTTTCAATCTGGAATTCTATACCCAGCTGTACGATCAATCAAATAAGAGAGTAAAACAGTGATCTGCAGATATTCAAGACTTAAAAATTCCATGTCCCATGAAACCTTCCTCAGAAAGCTACCTACAGATATGACTCACTAAAAGGGAGCCAACCAAGAAAGTGAGAGACATGGGAGCCAGGAAAGAGGAGACCCAAGGGAAAACTTCCCAGGGTGACAGTGAAGGAACAGCAAGAGAACAAGCCATAAACAAGATCTAAGGAGTGATCAGTTCAGACGAGAACATTCAGAAATTCTGGGAAAGACTTCAAGTGCTGAAAAAGATAAAAATACCTAAAATTTTACCAGATTACAGGAGACTGACAGTTAATAAAGTCCAGATCCAGAAATGAATTTGTGCCAAGTAATCAAAAATCTTAGCAACTAAGTAAAACAAGTACTAATCCAAAGAAAAACAAAATACTATGCAGTGGAATAATTATAAGACACTTTGTAGGTCAGCAGTGAATGCAGTTTACATAGTCACAAGTGAGTGTGAAAGTTGCTCAGTCATGTCTGACTCTCTGCAACCCCAAGGACTGTATCCTGACAGACTCCTCTGTCCATGGGGTTCTCCAGGCAAGAACCCTGGAGAGGGTTGCTATGCCCTCCTCCAGGGGATCTTCCTGGCCCAGGGATGGAATCTGAGTCTCCTGCATTCCAGGCAGATTCTTTATATGAGCCACCAGGAAAGCCCTACATAGTCATAAGGTAAACCATAAATATAGAGCTAACCAAAATTATGATTAACTACAATGGAAGATGGGAAAATGGAGAGTGTGGATGCACAGTAGAGGCAGAGGGCATGAGAGCGCCAAATGTTCAAATTCTAAGTGGAAAAAAAATGCTTTAAACTGAAAATAAAACCAACATGAAACAAGTGTCTTAGCATTACAGTGGTGAAAACAAAGAGCTGTCACTGATAACTCTAGAAAGCAGGCAGTGAGGGGCACTGTTTTCTTACAAAGCCTTATAGGACTGTTTGACTACTGAATCAAGACCTTAAGATTATATTTGACTCTTAGAAAACTGAGATATAAGGAGTGCTGAAAGACTCAATAGTATTCTGTTAGGCCTGTCTATTGCCTGGCATGCTAACACCCTAGGAACACAGAGAGGTGTACACCCTATGTGTTAAGGAGCGAGGGAAACAGTACTAAAGGCCGTCTATGCCATGCAAAGTATAGAATCAAAGGAAGTTTTAAAAATTACTGTAAAAAAAAAATTACTGACTATAGGGAACTCTCCTGGTGGCCCAGTGGTTAAGAATCCACCTTGCAATGCAGACTACACAGATTTAATCCCTGATTGGGGGAACTATCATCCCATGTGCCACAGAGCAAGCAAGCCTGCTCACCCCAATTACGGAGCCCACGAGACTAAACTAGCGAATCGGTGTGCTGCAATGAAAGATGCTGTGTGCTGCAACTAGGACCAAGCACAGCCAAATAAATAAAATTACTAACTACACACATCTGATTTTTTTCCCAGGACTGCTAGGCAATGTGTAATTTTTAAATGCTGTGCTTTACTGACAAGATTTAGCTTTCCTATCATGGAAATCTCTAGCAGCTATGCATTCAGGACTGTTTCAAACTGCTTACACTAAGAGACACAAAACCAAACCTTTTAGTCTTCTCCTTTATACTACTTTTTAAGGACAGGAAACAAAGTGAAAGGTTCATGCTACCATGTGGCAGCCCACCTGCAGAATTCTGTCCTGGGAAGCTGGAGACAAAGTGAAAGGCTCATGGTACCACGTGGCAGCCTACCTGCAGAATTCTGTCCTGGGAAGCTGGAAACAAAGTGAAAGGCTCATTCTACCATGTGGCAGCCCACCTGCAGAATTCTGTCCTGGGAAGCTGGAGACAAAGTGAAAGGCTCATGGTACCACGTGGCAGCCTACCTGCAGAATTCTGTCCTGGGAAGCTGGAAACAAAGTGAAAGGCTCATTCTACCATGTGGCAGCCCACCTGCAGAATTCTGTCCTGGGAAGCTGGAGACAAAGTGAAAGGCTCATGCTACCACGTGGCAGCCTACCTGCAGAATTCTGTCCTGGGAAGCTGGCGTCCGTGGTGTTCTCAGAGCGATGCTGTTGTTGGTGACATTGTACTCAGACAAGAGAGTGCTGGAAGCCGAGTTTGTTATGCCAGATTCCTCGGCAGTCTGACGCGCAATTTCACTCGCTTGGCCTACTTTTACAACTTCTTGGAGTTCTGCATCTGAAATCTGAAGATAACAGTTATCATAGTAGCAATATTTAACCAGAGAATACTACAGCTTAAAATGTCCACATTCTAGAAAGATGAACCGCTGAGTACACAGAGGTTCACTGTACTACTCTTTATGTGTGGGTTTGAAAATTTCCATAATATTAAGTTTTTTTAAGTGTTCCCTATATAAAGTAGGGGGGAAATTCCATACATGATACAGTACCAAACTGTATTCTTCTATTCCCATACTAAAATTCTCTCAAAACAATATATTAATAAATCAAGACCATAAATTAATAGTGTTTGTACAAAACCATTTAGCAATTGGGGGGGCATACTAAAAATGAATTAAAATATCACGCAGAGTCCACTGAGCCACAAAAATCCCTAAGAAAATCAAAAGGTGTTATCTCTGTGATTTTACCAAAATAAATATCTTAAGAACTAAAAAAAAAAAAAAAGTTACAGGCAAAATTCCAATTGAAGAAATATCACCACTACAAATGATAGCATCTGACAAAACTATTTTATGTTTATACCCAAGAATTTTATATTAATGCAGCCAGGGCATTCATTTGGCTAAAGAAGCTGCTCAAACCTCCTAAATCCATCCTCTGCTCCATTAAACTGTCCAATTCTACAGAGCTGTACTCATCAGAATGCAAGAAAAGCTTATCCAAAATCCCCATGTTTCTGACCAACCACAATTCAGCCACAGGAACAGAGCCTACAATGAGCTGAATGAATTTTTTTTCTCCACAACTCCCACACTAATTCTCACAGTTACTGTCTCAAAAAGAGAAAAATGACACAACCAAACATCCCCTAAAAGACAGTCACCTGAAATCCACAAGGCCAGATACCACCATCACCAGCTACAAAAGAACAGGCCTGAAGCCCCAGTCTACTGACAAATTGCTAAGAGCTGACAATTAATTACTAAACCAGCATATGAGAAGTTCAAGGCCTAATATTTCTTCAGGGTACCAAGCACCTAAAAGAAAGCCTGGCACACAGACCTGCTAACATTTCCTGAGAAAATGTATAAATGCATGTGAATTCACACAATGAAAAACCTACTTTCATCAGATTACCTGAGGGGCAGGAAGTACTAGTTTGCTCCTCTTTTTAGTAAATTCAGAAACACCACTAGTTTGAAGAATAGCTGATGGTAAATCAGATTCTTTTTTCCTTTTCAAATGCTGCTTGTCTTTTTTCCTATCTCGTCCTTCTTTTTCACTGTCACGGATCAAGGTAGAGAACAAATTTTTCAGTTACTTATAGGCAATAACGTTAAAGGCCATATAAACAGTCATATACTCTGAACAAAATAATCCCTTCTTATGAAAAGTACTAATAAATTGACAAAACTATATACAGTAAGGTGTTTCTTTTTCCTATACATTACTTAACTACTATGTTCAAGAGGAATATAGAATAGCAATAGAATTATTAAGAAAAGATACACTAAGTAATTTAGTACTAAATATTAAAACTGTGTAATTATAAAGACTATGATGATAAGCAAAATGTTTATAAGCAAAATATTACATATAACGTGAAAAGAAAACCATAAAACTACTCCTAAAAAAAAAAAAACTACTCCTATATCATGACTACATTCATACAAAAATATGTGTTTGTACATAGGAAAATGATAAAGTATACAAAAAGGGAAACGAAGGGAACAAAATTAAAACACTGGTTTTAAATTTTCCTTTAAAACTAATCTTCAATTGTTTGACACCATTTTTTTTTAAGGATAGTTAAGTTCTGACAAATGACATCAGAGAGTTGTTAGGGTGTAGTGCCAGGCTCAAGGTCATTTTCTAAAGGACCAGGAATGCTCCCTTCCCTCTGCATGTCACCCTTCTCCTCTATCTAGTGCACTTCATCCAAATGACTTTTTCTTCTCCCATCTTTTTATCTGTTTATTTACCTAAAACAAGGTGCTAATCTGAAAAACAAATACAACGGAGTACATTCAAGAAAATCCTGATCCACCCTGGCTGACATCTGTTGTTTACTAACAATTCATGTCTACGGAAATATAGAAGGCCACTGAGGGGGTGGAAAACTAAAAATCTTTGATAAGCATAGGAGGTTTTTCCCACATTCAGATATAAGATTTAAAGAAACTCTAAAAATCCATATAAATAAGCAAAATCCTTTGCATTCTAAGACACCTGATAAAAATACATATTGACCCCATTAGATGAAAAGATTTAAGAATGAACTGGTAATGGTCATTTCTTCCTTTTAATTTCATCTTAAGAAAAACAAGATAAAATTTTCACTAAGAAAAAAAAAAGCAGACCAGGTTTTTGACATATTCCTTCAGGCCATTAGTGAAATAACTAATCGGGTTACCAAATGTTAAGTCTGTGACTCAGTGAGTAGACAGTTCACTAACAGCCAAGGACTGACATTTCAAGAAATGCAAACAGTATTCTGTGCTAAAAATATCACAGCTAGGGTCACCGGTTTTCTCAGAAAGGTGAATCCATTAAATAGGTAAAAGCATTATGTAAGTCACATTGTGCTGACTAAGAAAAATCTGGCTCTGACAATAATATCTGGCCCTCCATAAAATTCCTACTATACTTTTCCATTTACAAAACCAGAAAGGCAACTTACGATCTCAGCTCCCCATCAAGATCCTGTTGTCTTAACTTTCTGAAATCAGCATCAAGAGTCTGGTAGTTTTCCTCAGAAGTATCATAAAAACCTAGAGCTGGCTTTTTTTCAAACGGAATTTCAGCATTATAATCAACTCCTCTTTTCTTTTTTCTTTTCTTCTGAATTTCTATGCCGGCTGCTCGAAGTTCTCGTCTCTTTTGGAGGGCAGCAAGACGCCTGAAGAAAAAGAACACAAGATCACCTTGAAAATCATACACCACGGGGAAGGGATGGCTCATCCAACACAGTTAAGAAAGCTGTCCAGTCATTTGGGGAAAAAATATTTACTTAAATTCTCACCTCACACCATGCACAAAAATCAACTCCAGTTATGATTTAAAGGTACACATATATATTAGAGCAAAGAGAAAAGCAGAAAGAACTATAAGTAAATATGTATCTAATCTCTGGATGGGAATATACTCACTTAATATCAATGAAATGATGGGCAAAGGAAAAAAATCAACAGCTTTGAATTTTAAATTTTATATCTCTGTAGCACCATTTAAAAAATCATAAAACAGTATCAAAAGGTAAATAGTAGGGAAAAAATTTGCAATTAGTATTAGGAATGGTTAGATATAAAAGAATCCAGGCAAGTTTTTTAAAATGCATCTCAAGGGAAAAAAGCAGAAGGAAAGACAGTTCACTAAGTAAACAATGCTAACAGCTAAAATGACAAATACTCAAACTACCGCACAATTGCACTCATCTCACACGCTAGTAAAGTGATGCTTAAAATTGTTCAAGTCAGGCTTCAGCAATACGTGAGCCATGAACTTCCAGATGTTCAAGCTGGTTTTGGAAAAGGCAGAGGAACCAGAGATCAAATAGCCAATATCCACTGGATCATCAAAAAAGCAAGAGTTCCAGAAAAACATCTATTTCTGCTTTATTGACTATGCCAAAGCCTTTGACTGTTTGGATCACAATAAACTATGGAAAATTCTGAAAGAGATGGGAATACCAGACCACCTGACCTGCCTCTTGAGAAACCTGTATGCAGGTCAGGAAGCAACAGTTAGAAATGGACACGGAACAACAGACTGGTTCCAAACAGGAAAAGGAGTCAAGGCTGTATACTGTCACCCTGCTTATTTAACTTACATACAGAGTACATCATGAGAAATGCTGGGCTGGAGGAAGAACAAGCTGGAATCAAGATTGGCAGATAACCTCAGATATGCAGATGACACCACCCTTATGGCAGAAAATGAAGAAGAACTAAAGAGCCTCTTGATGAAAGTGAAAGAGGAGAGTGAAAAAGTTGGCTTAAGCTCAACATTCAGAAAACTAAGATCATGGCATCTGGTCCCATCACTTCATGGCAAATAGATGGCGAAACAGTGGCTGACTTTATTTTTCTGGGCTCCAAAAATCACTGCAGATGGTGATTGCAGCCATGAAATTAAAAGACGCTTACTCCTTGGAAGGAGAGTTATGACCAACCTAGATAGCATATTAAAAAGCAGAGACATTACTTTGCCAACAAAGGTCTATCCAGTCAAGGCTATGGTTTTTCCATTGGTCATGTATGGATGTGAGAGTTGGACTATAAAGAAAGCTGAGTGCAGAAGAATTGAAGCTTTTGAACTGTGATATTGGAGAAGACTCTTGAGAGTCCCTTAGACTGCAAGGAGATCCAACCAGTTCATGCTAAAGGAGATCAGTCCTGGGTGTTCATTGGTAGGACTGATGTTGAAGCTGAAACTCCAATACTTTGGCCACCTGAGGCAAAGAGCTGACTCATTTGAAAAGACCCTGATGCTGAGAAAGAACGCGGCCAGGAGGAGAAGGGGACAACAGAGGATAAGATGGTTGGATGGCATCACCAACTCAATGGACATGGGTTTGGGTGGACTCCAGGAGTTGGTGATGGACAGGGAGGCCTGGTGTGCTGCGGTTCATGGGGTCGCAAAGAGTCAGACACAACTGAGTGACTGAACTGAACTGAAAATGACAAAGTGTACTTTAAAAATTGAAGAATCACAAATTAAATCAAGTACCATTTCTGCATACCTAATAAATTGTTGTTGTTCAGTCACTAAGTCATGATGCACTCTTTGTCACCCCACAAACTGCAGCGTATCAGGTTTCCCTATCCTTCACTATCTCCCAGAGTTTGCTCAAACTCATGTCCATTGAGTCAGTGATGCCACCCAACCATCTCGTCCTCTGTTGTCTTCTCCTCCTGCCCTCAATTTTTCCTAGCATCAGGGTCTTTTCTGAAGAATCGGCTCTTTGCATCAGGTGGTCAAAGTACTGGAGGTTCAGCTGGGGCTTTCCTGGTGGCTCAGACAGTAGAGAACCTGCCTGCAATGCAGGAGACCAGATCCCAGTCGGGAAGATCCCCTGGAGGAGGGCACAGCAACCCATTCCAGTATTTTTGGCTGGAGAATTCTATGCACAGAGGAGCCTGGCCAGCTACAGTCCAGGGTCGAAAAGAGCTGGACACAACTAAGTGACTAACATTTTCCTATCTAATAAACAGCATTCAGTTTTTACTTTGTTTTAATGGCAAAGGTGTAAAAAACGGACAGCCTCCTACACTGGTAATGAAAAGTATAGTGGTATAGCTTTCCGCCAAGAGAATTTAGAAACACACATTAAAACTCTTAAGTTTTTTACATTTTTTTAACCCAGCAATTTCACTCTTCAGCCTTCAGTCTAAGGAAATACAGACATGAACAAGGCATTACCTACAAGACTGTTAATCAAGTACTGTTCAGAACAGTGGATAGACGCAACCTAAACATCTAACAATAAGAAATTAGTCAAGATAATTTATAACATAGCAATAAGATAGACTATTATACAGCCTCTAAATAGTCTTTTAAGAAATCTGTAAATCTACTCTGACATGAAAAGATGCTCAAGACACACTGTTGGTTAAAAAAAAAAATGTTACAAAGTTTACATGCTATGGAGCAACATGGAAGATATGAAGGATGTCCACCCAAAGAGTAACAGTGATAATCACAGGAGGCTGAAATTTCACTTAAATTTTACTTTATCCTTTGCACTTTCTCGAGATGCTATAATGTTAATGATTTAATGATTAGAAAAGTTATTCACAATATTAAACAGGGGAAAAATCAAGTTATGAAACAATTTTTAGGAGCAATTTCAGACTCATTCCCCAGCAAAACTGACATAAATTAGTAAAAAAAAAAGAAAAAGAAAGAAAAAAAAGACTTAAGTCTTTGGAAAGGATCCTAAAGGAGATACATCAAATGAAGAAACATTTATTCAAGAAAATCTCCAAAAATTTGATAAGAAAACTGAGAGCCTGTTGTATTCGAATCAAGACCCACTTCCTCTTCTCTTCCCGCCCTCCAGCTCCCAGCTCAGGGAGACAGAAACTCCACTCCACACTGGTACAGACATGAACACAGGGCTCTCTCTCCCCTCCAGCTCCTTGGGTTTCATTCCGAGAGGCAGGACCTCAGCATTTCTCATCCCGCCTCCAGGGAAGCACTGCAGAGGCCAAGTCCAGACCCAGTCACTGAGAAGGACAGGCTTCCTCCCGCCCAGAGGCTCTGCCTTGGGCACAGTGCTGCTGAGGACACTGGAGCCCCAGGAGTCCTTGCTGGGCCTGTGGCATGAGGGATCCACACGAGGGGAGGCAAGCCAAGGAGATCCGGGGCGGCTGCCCACCCCACCCCCGACACTGAGCACTCAGCTTCTAAAGTGGGGTGTCACGCAGGAACAAGTACATCAGAGCCTATGGGACAGAATAGAGAATTCCAAGCTCTCCCCAAAGAAAGTGACTTTCATTTGCAACAGGAAATGAAGAGGCTCAGGCCTCAGGGCACTCTCAAAAACAGTAGAAGTTGTGATGAAAAGGCAACTGATATCTGATAGATTCTTTGGAGATACAGCTAAACTGCAGGCCTACTACAGTCTGCCAGAATCAATCCCTTTCAAAAAGTGGGAGAAGCCTTCCTGGGATGAGAACAAATATCAAACACTGACCTCAGAAACTATCCCTTCAAAGAAGCCAAAGTTTCTTTGGATCAGTTTGTGGAGCAATTTATGCCTCAAGACATTGCTGAAACCAATACAGCAATAAGCTGGCAGTCGGTAGAGTCTAACAGCTGGGTGTACCCAGGGAAAAAGATGTCAAAGCAAGTCTGGTCAAAATCACCTCATCCCCAGGCGGCTATGGCCACACCCAAGACTGCCCCCACGAAGAACATCATCAAAGGCTTCACATTTCTGGGGGAGGAAAGGGGAGGACAGACTTCCCTAAAATAATCCTGCCTGCTAGTCACTAACAAGTGAACAAGCGGTCACAAGAGTGGATGGGCGTGGGGGGCCCTTTGCCGGTTGTCCAGTGGACAATTCACAAGGTGATCCAACTCACATGGTGGTCGAACTCACATGGTTAAAAGGCTCAAAAAACTGAGTCCCCAAACCACCATGGACAAAAATGGAAAAACAATTTTTTTTAACCTTACTCACATTACTCAACCCTAAACAGTAAGCAAAATAGAAAGGTGACTGAGACTGGGCAGAAAACTTAGTACCTCCTCTTAGTGTCTGTTCACTGTCCCAGGTCAATCACACTCCCACCATAAGTAACTCTTCTGGGCTAGTGCTTGGTCAGCTCTGCCAAAAAGCATCCTCTGGCAAGAAAGAATCCTTCATCCCAGGACCTGATATTTCACGGTCATTACCGAGGAAACCATCAGCACAATGCTAGTCATCAGGTCAGGAAATACTTCTCAGCTTAAGGACCAAAAAGGCAGTTATGGAGGCTGGGGAGGTTACTTCAAAGCCTGAATTCCAAAATCTAATAAGCTTTCATAAAGTTCAGGTTTTCCCCTTTACCCACTTCATCTTGGCTTCCAGACCATTAGGAATGAAGTCAATAATGGATATGGATCTAACCAAAAAGAAGAGGAAAGTGGAGAAAACCTTGAGCAGAGGGCAATATTTAATTTCACTCATTTTTTAAATAAAAATTTCTATGACAGCCTAAAACGTGGTTTAAGGCTCATTTACTCCCTCCAAGTTCAGATGGGCTTCCTATTTCACAGCCGGTGCCTTCCCAACACTAATCAACGAGAGTAACTAATGGCAGTCATGCCAAAGGCACGGAGCCCAGTGTGTCCTCCAGCCATCTGACTGCAAGATGGCTACAACAAATAAAGCTCTCCTACGCTAAGAGAATACACCACACCAAGACACATACGTACGTCTATACCTGGGCATTACTTCTGCCACGTCTTACAAAATTTTTTTAAACATGTATTTTGGGGCTTCCCCGGTGGCTCCCTAGTAAAGAATCTGCCTGCCAATGCAGGAGACACAGGTATGATCCCTGGTCCAAGAGGACTCCACATGCCACGGAGCAACTAAGCCCATGCGCCACAAGTACTGAGCCTATGCTTTAGAGTCCGGGAGCCCCAACTACTGAAGCCCACACGCCCTAGAGCCTGCGTTCCCCAATAAGAGAAGCCACTGCAATGAGAAGCCTGTGCGCTGCAACTAGAGAAGCCCCCACTTACCACAACTAGCGAAAAGGTCCTCGCAGCAATGAAGACCCAGAGCAGTCAAAATTAAAAATAACTGATTTTAAATGTATTTTTTCTATAACTACTCTGAAATGGTTAGAAAGATATACAAAAGATTTTTCCAAAGCAATAAGGAAGTTAAGCACTATTACCAAAACTGGAATGAGTCAACTCTAATTGTCATTCACCAAACAGGGCTGATGAAGTTTTACCGGACCTAAGGATGCACAGACTAAGTGGTCAACTATGGATGGAAGCAACCATACCTTGCTTCTTCCAGCTGTTTCTCTCTTGCTTTCCTCTTGGCTTTCTTTCCTTGAGTATTAGCCAGGCGGGCTCTAGCTTCAGAAAGCATCTCCAATTCATCTGCAAAAATAGAGAGAAAATTAACTTCTCCAACAGAAGCAAGATGAGAGATGTACCCTAGTGCTTAAGATGAGAAAACCCATCAATATAACCATTATATGGTGCAGCATAAAGGAAACAGCTTGGGTTTTGAAACCAGAGGTATCTAAGTTAAAAATCATGTCCATGACTCACTAGTTATGTGACTCTGAGATAACAACATCTCACCATTTACAAAATAGGAATTCCTACTTCACAGAGATGTTGAGACGAACTAACCAAAATGAAGTAGGCAAAGCATCCAGCAAATATTCACTGAACAATGGCTATAATTATTATGTCCTCTACTATCATCAACTATCTGGTACAGCACAAACTGTGAAATATTATAAAAGCTATTATTTAATTTTAAGGGGACTGATAATCTTCAGTATCATTTTTTCTTGATTTTTCTCGCTCAGAACTATTTCTCTTCTCCAGTACATTTTCCATAGTTTCCCAGAGTAGAATACAGTTCATTACTGATAACTTGGAGCAATTCCTATACAAGGGTGTCCAATGAAATCACAAGCGAACTTTAAAAAACGAAAATCTCAGATTCCAGGATTACCCTACCCTCCATTCCCCTTCCCCAGTTTACTGAGTCAGATCTCCTGGGGAGGCCCTGGTACCTGTATTTTTTAATGTTCACCATTTGACAGTGATGCAGCCAGCCCAGCCCCAATATGCCTTTGGGAACCACCACCTTCAAGTTTTTAAATTAAAAACTCAACAAATATTCACTGGAATGCTCACAACAGCCCTGTGAAGTAAGGCAGACACTATTACTCTACATCTGACAGGAAACAGAATCAAAGTTCAGAGAGATTATATGACTCACCCAAAGTCAAAGAGCTTAATACTTGGCAGATATGGCACTAAGCTAAAGTCTAGTTCCTCTGATTCCTGATTCAATGTCTCAAAAAGGCATCATAAGTCTCCCTCATGGTACTACAGAGCTGCCTTTTCATGAAACTCAAACTACTTGTCTGAAGCAAGAAAGTAGTTAATAGGAGCACTGGACCCCAAATCCAGACTTCTCATTCCTCAGAAAAGGAAAGACAACAGAGTCCTAAAGAGCTTACCTCTAGCCACCAGAAAATGTTCAGGAATATCACACTGCTTAACTAAGTGAACTAAAACATTAAAAGATAAAGGGACAGTATCCAAAAAAAGCAATTACCCTACAACAGAAGGTTGGACGCATTTGGAAAGAGACTTAGAGTAACAACTGCAGACAGAACCTCAGTTCTAAAAAGTCAGAGAAGTTTGGAAGAGAACTCAGGTAAAAGAAAGCCTGAGGAGTCTATGGTTACCAAAGAAATAAATTCCTCACAAAAGTACACTTACCCTCATCCATGTCAATCGGATCAGGCCGTGCTGGCTTTGTTTCTGGATTTGGATCTATTTCTCCAGGCTTAAGCTTTCGTGGATCATCTGTTGTTTCCTCTTCATTGTCTCTCTGGGCAGCTTTATCCCTAGAAATGAACCCAGAGTAATCAATCACACCACCACACCATTCAGTCTTAGAAATACCAGGTTCCCTAGTGCTAGCACTCTTTCTTTCAAAAATCCAATGGATGAGCATTAACAAAATAAAGCATTTCTTTATTGCTTCACCTACAAGAGATGGTTTTAAATTTCTAATTTCAGTGGTTCCACTCACCATGAAATAGCATCAAAGATGTTTCCTAAATCACAAATGCAGTAGAGCTACACAAAAAAGCTTTTAGTGGAACAACTAACATGTTCCAATGGTTAACTCTCAGCAGTGTAATTATGGGTGATTTTTATTTGCTTTTTTAATTTTTTCCCCTAATTTCTATGAACATGTATGATTTGTGTAATATGTTTAAATTAATCTTTTAAAAAGTATATAACTGGAGACATAATCTTGATCAACCACATGAGATCTGGAATGTACTATCCAACAGCTTTAGTACCTCTGGCTTTATTCAGATCTTCAACTAATGTTTAAAGATAGAAAATGCTAAAAGTTTATTCAGCCTCATTCAGAAGATATACACACATTTTAGTACCATTTTTGGAGGTTCACTTACAGAAGAAATTCATAGTGTTCCAAACACTGGGCAGCTGTTCTGCCAATGATTGGAGCAATGGTCCTCCACTGAGTTGGCATCAACTTGGCCAAGTGCAGGAGTTTTTCCTCTTCTTCTCTGGACCACTCTGTTTTCTTAATGCTTGGATCCAGCCACTCATACCTATTTAAAAGACATCATCTCATACTTTAATCAGTCACCCAGCATGAATATTTACATTTTAGACATACTAACTTCTAGCATTTGAAATATGCAAGCTAACTCTCATCCTTCAATCACAAAAGATGTTCTTTTTTACAACACACTATTCCCTATTAAACTTATCCCATTCCAAATACTCTATTTCACTAAATTCTACTATATTTTAATTATGCAAGGTTAGTAATGCTTTAAAAAGGTAACCTGACTGAAACATGATAATATGCCTTCCTTCTCAACTATCAACTGCTGTCATTCACCTTATACTTTATTAGAGGTATCAAAATTATTTGCAAATAAGATAAAACTACCTCATATTTTCATAGTGCTTCCAGTTTTTATAGTACTTTCTCATGTTTTGATTTCTTACACCTTGGCTTATTTCTGAAGCATTTGACTTATACTCACTAAACACTTTTCAACACTATATGTTTTTGTGTGGTGAGTTTAAGTAAAACCACTATTGTCATAGCTGTCTTTCCTAATGCCCCACCTGACCCAACTTTTCCATCCAGTCTTCCTAGCTGGGGAAGCCTGCAAACAATATATAAGCCTTACCAAACATGGGGATAGGAGCTTAACTCCACCTAAGAGAAGCAGAAATCAGAACCACTTACACAGGCTGAGGACCATCTTCCTCACTGTGGGCCAATCTCTACGTTCTGATCCTTTCCCCTACTCAGGTGCCAAGGAAATTAGGTCGCTTATACAATCCAAAATATGATCCTAGTACCACATGGGTCATTGCTGGGGCCAGATCACTCACGCCAAAAACACATGTAAAGAATTTAATGTGTCCACTGCCCTTTAACCACAGATATAATGCTGGGGTACATTATAGTCTGGGGAACCAAATATGTAATGTTTCAACCATTAATGAGGAAACTCAATTACTGAAAGCTAGCCTAGAAAAATAACAAACATTTCTCATTTATGTCTTTGGGAAAGTAAGTTCTAAAACAATAAACTTACAAACTTTTGGAATACAATCCTTTTATAAGCTGGGGTCCATCTGTACCCAAAATTAGTTTTATTTCATGCTTCACAAAGCATTCTCAAACATTAACTCATTTGAGCCTCTCATCTCCATGAGTTAGGGCCAAGTGTCCTACCACTGGAGGACAATAACGGAAGAAGGGAGGGGACAGAAAATGGCTTACCTAAGACCACAAAGGAAGCAAAAGACAGCTAATTCTTACAATGAAATTCCCAACTCCCTCTCCCTACTTTCTGTTACATCACAATGCCTGCTTTTCTTTGGTAAGGTTCAAAGAAATGACATTTTCCTCATCATAATGAAGGTCATTTTGTGTTTTCCACTCATTAGCTGATACATACCATCTGGCTTTGCACTGCTTTGCTGACTTTCTATGCAGCAGTGAGGCAATCCTAGACCACTGGTTTTTCCCATATTTCATCACCGCCGCTTTCAGAATTTCATCCTAAAATTTTTCAAAGGAGAACAATGTATTCATTCACAAAACTCCAAGTGAGAAAAGACAAGATTTAAATTAACTCTAACTGGGTTGTGCTAGGGAGAAAGAGATATAAACATGCACATATATCCTAAATTTAAAACGATAGTATAAAACTTCATTACAATAATAAAAATTTAAAAAAACAGCAACCCAGAATCAACAAAATGAAAGAAATTAAGAACTCCCTTAGAAGGCCATCCTACCCTCCCTTACACACAACCCCTCCCCCAATCCTATCCAAAAATTGGGAGTGGGTACAGCCCAATGTGAGAAATCCTACTTGACAGAGATTTTAAAAAGGATTCTCCAATGTGTGGATGTTAGTCTCTTAAAAAGATTATGGCTCATTCATTTACTCATTCACTCAAAAAACACCAGCCTTTTATCAGGTCTTGTGTATCAACACTTGGGGAAACAGGATAAAACAGGACACACCCAGCCCTCAAAAAGTTAAGACTCAAGTGAATCCAATTTCCAATTCAGGCTTCCCAATTTATGAACAGCATTTTCTCTCCAGTCCCACTGCCCCCACTCTGACCTAAGAATCCACATCTCAGGTCTAACCTAAGAAATAAGTATTTCTCCCCTAAGTCACCAGTCAACTCTGCCTCTAATTTCGCCCAGTCTCTAGATACTACTTCACCAGGGCACCCATTCCAATAAGGAATTTGCCAATCCCAAGGGAGCCGGTCAGGCTAAACCACAGACATCAGAGAATCAGAGCCATAGATGAATGCACTTGAGGCATTTTACTTTTAGGCTTTTTTCCCCACAATGAACTTGAGCTATATGCCTCATATGTGAGCCACTCCGCGCCACTCCACACCCCTAACATCTGAGACTCAAGGACTTGCAGGGCTTTGGCCACAGCATCAGAATCCTGCTGTTACTTGATTTGGTACATCTGTCTCTCCCTCAGAAGTCATCTCTTTTCCAACTGAAACAGCCTGCTCCCCTGTGTGCAAGCTGTGAGGCAAGGTTCTCACTGACTTAATTTCTAACTTTGTTGCAGTACTGCTATACTTAATCACATCTTCAACTAAGTATATACTACAGTTATCTACCCTACCAGATCCATTCAGCAAAATTTCCCAAGCAAACTTTGTTTGGCTCTGTCTCGGGTTCTAAAGATAAAGAGATTTGATCCTGCCCACTTGCAGTGCTGCCTACTGGGGAAAAGAAACAGCAGCTAGTATTTTATGAAAGATTACTATGTGCCAGACTCTGTTCTAAATATTCCAAATGTAGTGACTCATTTAATTCCGAGAAATAAGTATTATTATCATCCCCATTAGAAAACTGAGTCTCTGAGAGGTTGACAATCCCAGCATCACACAGGATGTGATGCTTGCAAAAAAAGAAAAACACAAAAGCAAACCATAACAAATGGATGAAACAGGTGTCCAGGGACCACTGCGGGTGCAACTACTTTTTACCAGATGACCAGGCAAAAATTCCAGAAGAGTTTCTGAACTGTTTTTGAAGGAAGGTCAGAAAGATGCCAAACAGGAGGAGGATACTCCAAGAACGTGAAAGATGTAAAAAGAGAGTGTGCTAGAGAAACTGACAAGTTCAGTGCACTATAAACAGAAACTGCACTAAAACATTGTTTCTATTTTAGTCCTCTACTGTTCTTTGGTTCACCAATGGCACTATCCACTACATTTCTGGAAGCAAAGAGACTACGGTAGGCCTATCTGGTTACTATCCAAGATTAAGCGGAAGAGACAGGCCTTGGGTGACGGGAAGGCGGACAAGTTACGCCGCGGTTAACAGATGACCGCGGGGACAACCGGGTATTTAGGACCTGGCACTCAAACTGCTTCCCCTCTGCAAGGAAGGAAAGAACAAAGTTGTGGCCACAGCACCTCTTCATTTTTGAATAGCAAAGAGAGTCGCGGTGCCTCGGATGAGGAACCGGGGTGGGGGAGCGGAGCTTAGAAGACCGACTATCGCGATTGTCCTGTGTCCCCCTCCCACTGTGAGTTCACCACGGCGGAGGGCGCGTCAGTTCAACAAATGTTCACTGAGGGCCTAACGAGTGCCTAGCAGGTAATCAAGCGGTTAAATCACGGTCCCTGTCCTTGAGATGGTCAGATAACTGAGGACCAGGCACAGGGTAAAGGCCCCGCGCCGCTCCCCACGCAGACCCTGAAGGCATCCTCCTCGCCTCCCGGACCTCTGCGCGCGTGCGCACCCGCAGCCGGAGGGGCGGAGGGCAGCGGACGGCGGGAAAAGAGGACTTACCTCGGTATTCCTCCACACGCCCCCCTTGATCATAATTCGAGGCATCTTGGCGGCGGGGTGTCTCGGCAAACGGCCGAGCGGAGCTTCCGAGAAGTAGTAACGGCGCGGCGGCCACGGGACCCAAAGCCGCCACTTCCTCCAAGCGCGACCTTCTGCTTTGAAGAGCTCTGCGCAAGCGCGGGGGCGGGGTGAGGAAAGAGCAGGAGTAGCAAGTCTCGCGAGAACTGGAGTGACTGGAAGGAAATAATTCGTGCCTCGATGGTAAAGCTCCACTCTAGGAAGACTGACAGAAAACCATCAAACCACTCTAGCCAAAGGACTCAAAGCCGCGCGCATGCCCAAAATAGATTGGAAGAAACCACGGCTTTCGCGAGACGTTGGCTCTTGGCTGGGAATGTAGGCCTGGGATTGGTCGTGACGTCACGTTGTGGCAGAGAATGGGAACGTCTCGCCTGTAGAGTTTAAGCTCAGCTGGTCTAAAAATAGCGTTGATAATTTATTAATTTACCACTTTATTAAGCATTCAACGACCAGGAATTTATTCAAAGAATATTCATGAAGAGGCAATAGCTTATTTAAATCTAAATTTCCTAATCTGCAAAATGGAGATAATAGTGCCAACTTCATAGGGTTGTCCTAAGGATTAAATAAAGGTTTCCTTGGAGGCTCAGATGGCGAAAGAATCTGCCTGCAATGCGGAAGACCCGGGTTCTATCCCTGAATGGAAAAGATCCTCTGGAGAAGGAAATGGCCACCCACTCCAGTATTCTTGCCTGGAGAATTCCATAGACAAGAGGAGTCTGGAGGGGTAGAGAACATGGGGTCGCAAAGTGGCACACGACTGAGCAACTAACAAGGATTAAATGAGATCGTAAACCATCGTAGTATCTGATACATAAGTGCTCACCAAAATGGCAACTGTTATTGCGAGAAGCGCAAGCCCAGGTAATCAGAGGTTGTCCCAGAAACGGTCATGTCAGAGTTTTCCATTTATTGCTCTTCAGTCTACGTGGATTAATATTAATAGCAGAGAGCTACCGTTGATAGGCGCTGGTATTAGGCCAACTTGATCAGGGTTGAAATCTTGGCTCCTTCATCAGTAATAATCATGCTGAATCTCAGTATCCTCATTTGAAAAGTGGAGTTGACAGTTCCTACCTCATAAATCTGACAGGCAAATTAGTTGAGACCAAAAACGAAGTGAGATAGGGATTGCTAAACTGCGATTCCACCTCACTTGGTTTCCTTCTCCATTGAAAAACATCTCTGTGGAGCTAGTCCTGGAAGGGACGTAAATATTCAGGGGACTGGGATACACCCTACATATCTAACTAACTTCTTTCTCTTTATATTTATTCATTTTCCCCTTTGCCTCTTCTGAAAAAGCTACAGAACTTTCTGATTATATATATTTTTTGCCATGAAATGGAAACTTGTATTAATAAAATCACTACTTTGTTAAGAGGACACAGTGTCAGATTATGAAGAACACACAGACTTTGCCGTTTGTCGTGTAAGATGTCAGTCCACTCCTGTCTCTGCTGTCAGCTGGCTGTGTGACTGGTGACAAACCATTTTCTATCTCTGGACCTCTGTTGGCAGTGCTCTTCTGTCGGATTCGTGACCATTACTTCCTCCCCACCCCAGCCTCAACATCCACTCAGTTGCAGTCGTCATAGTTTGTCTCTCTGTCACACACACATTGGCCAATTGGGCTGATCAAAGCTGAGCCAGTTAAGTCTCCTCCCCAGGAATTCCGACACTGAAACCTAGAAGAGGCGGGTCTCTCTGCTAGCCAATGAATCTCTAACATGTGGCACCCTGGAGTTGTCTGCCACCATGTTTTGTACAATGTAGAGTAAGAAGGGAGGAAAGTGGGTCCCAGGTGCATTGAGAGAAGCAGAGAGGAGGGTACAGAAGGACAGAGGTAGGTGTTGGCTGTGCCGCTGTTCCTGGATGCAACCTGTTGCTTAGTCCTTGGTGCATCCCTGTCCTTGAGTTCTAATGATTACTTCCCCTTTTGGCTTTAGCCAGTTAGAGTTGGGTTTCTGTTATTTATAAGCCAGATTCCTAGCTTATCCAGAGTTGAACCTATCCTCTCTCAAAAGCCATTTCAGATCTAACATCCCAAGAGCCTTCTCCTGGGCAGAGAAGCCCTATTAAAAGTTCCCCAACACACCCTTGAATGCATGCATGTCCCAGTGAAATTCTAATATCCCTTTTTTTTTTAACCATCAAGAAACTGTGCAAGAAAGGGTGAAAATTAGGGTCAAAAGCCTGTGACAACCCCAAGGTATGGCAAGGGGCTAGGGGTAGCCACCCTCATCATCTTCATCATCTCCCCAAATAAGGATATAGAATTTAAGCAGAAATACTCTGATGCTTTGCAAATATAATTTCAAGACAGGTCCTCCAGCCCTGCCCTCCATCTACCAGATTGCCACCCATAAGCTCCTCCCTGGGCGTCCAGTTACTACAAAATGGAATTCCATGCATCCTAAATGCTAGTAATCCATACCATAATGTTAACCATGGTTAATCATCTAAATTGGCTTGAGTTTCACTTACCCCAATACTCCCTTGGGGTATATCAGTTGTAGCTTGTAATTTTTTTCTCACTCATCTTCATGATTGTTATTTCTGGGGTGCCCTGGGATGCCCGGGTGCTTCAGATTTACATTTCTCACAGGAGATTGATTTTTTTCCCCACACTTATACACCAGATCCCAAACTCACATGCCCAGTTACATCCTGAACAGTTCCACTTGGATGTGTCATAGGTTTCTCAAATTCAGCTTCCAAAAATTGAGCTCCTGTGAAAGTCCTGGTGGTCCAGTGGTTCAGACTCTGTGCTTTCACTGCAAGCGCCTGGGTTTACTCCAGGAACTAAGATCCCACAAGCTGCATGGTCAGTTCAATGCAGTTCAGTCGCTCAGTTGTGTCTGACTCTTTGAGACCCCATGAATCGCAGCACGCCAGGCCTCCCTGTCCATCACCAACTCCCAGAGTTTACTCAAACTCATGTCCATCGAGTCGGTGATGCCATCCAGCCATCTCATCCTCTGTCGTCCCCTTCTCCTCCGGCCCCCAGTCTCTCCCAGCATCAGGGTCTTTTCCAATGAGTCAACTCTTCGCATGAGATGGCCAAAGTATTGGAGTTTCAGCTTCAGCATCAGTCCTTCCAATGAACACCCAGGACTGATCTCCTTTAGCATGGACTGGTTGGATCTCCTTGCAGTCTAAGGGGCTTTCAAGAGTCTTCTCCAACACCACAGTTCAAAAGCATCAATTCTTCGGCACTCAGCTTTCCCTGTAGTCCAACTCTCACATCCATACATGACCACTGGAAAAATCATAGCCTTGACTAGACCGACCTTTGTTGGCAAAGTAATGTCTCTGCTTTTTAATAGCTATCTGGTTGGTCATAACTTTCCTTCCAAGGAGTAAGCGTCTTTTAATTTCATGGCTGCAATCACCATCTGCAGTGATTTTTGGAGCCCAAAAAAATAAAGTCAGTCACTGTTTCCACTGTTTCGCCATCTATTTGCCATGAAGTGATGGGACCAGATGCCATGATCTTAGTTTTCTGAATGTTGAGTTTTAAGCCAACTTTTTCACTCTCCTCTTTCACTTTCATCAAGCAGCTTTTTAGTTCCTCTTCAGTTGCATGGTGGAGACAAAAAAAAAAAAAAATTGAGCTTCCTCTAGAAAACCTATACTTCTCCAGTATTCCTTATTTCAGGGGATAGCACAGGGCTGGCATGTATGGTTGGGTTAGTGGTTCATTGCACAAGGGACAAATAGAGGCTGAAATCTAGCTTGCGCACTGCTCATGAAGTAGTGCATCCACGGGATCGTGTCCATCAAGAGAGCATCTTTCTGTAGGTGAGCGAAGACACTATATGGTCTGGACACCACCTGTTGCCACTTTCCCTTCTCTCATACTTTTCTCCTACTCGTATCCAAGTCATCCCAGAGTCTTGCCATTTTCATCTCCAGTTCCTCTCCTATGTGCCACCTCTGTTCTGTGTTTCCAGATAGAGCAAATAAAAATACAGAGTTCCCAGTTAAATTTGAATTTCAAATAGTCAGTGATTTTTAGCATAATTATGCCCCATGCCTTCCTTCTGTCCTCTCTTTCCAAAAGAACCCTAGTTTTTTTCTCCAGCCCACGCTCCACTCAGCCAAGAGAACACATTTCTAGGCAGATGGTCACACCCATGCTCACACCATCACCACTAGAAGCTGCCCCCACACCCTCTCTGTATTTGCTGGACTCAGACACATTTCTTCAGAAAACAAGCCATTGGGATTTGGGGCTTCTTATTTGATATGAGGCTGGGTCTCTCCATGTGCACCACAAAATGTTTAGTTTTCATGGATTTCTTACAAAGTCCAGATTTGGGAACCTCAAGTCAGTAGTGGCCACCCCACACCCCAGGGAGGCTCAGGCCATAACCCCTGTGGAGTTGCCTGGTGTTGGAAGAACACAAGACATCCCAAGTGGGCTCCCAGTCTTTCCCCAGAGTCCACTCAAACTTGGCCAGTAGATGCACTAAATCAGCGTCAGAACTTCTAACTACAAGGGATGATGGGGCTGGGGGGTTCCTTTAGTGCATTTCAGGCCCAAATGGGAAGAAAGGTCTCAGGACAAAAAGATGTGAGAGGTCCAAGGCAGGGGACCAAAGGGAGAAGGGATGAGTCAAAGGAGACAGTCAAGGGAGAGAGGAGTGAGTCTGGTCAAGGGAGAAGGAATGAGTCCAAAGACTCCGTGGAGGCAGCGCCTTGCCCTTCTCAGGGGCTTGGCCCAGGACTTGGGTGCCCTGCACTCGGAGGCTACTCCCAGATGTCACCCCTGCACAGTTAGCTGGTTCTTGTGAACCACCAGATTACCCTTGACCTTAGGAGAAGTACTAAGAAGTCAGTTACCATTGACCATTCTGAAGTATAATAGGTATGTAGGAGTAAAGAGATATGATGCCTGTTACTCTCAGATAACTGAGCAAAACAACAATAGTAATAATATGAGAAAAAGAGTGTGTACGCCTTTGGACAAACATTAACTACTGTAGATTCTAAGTGAAGAATATGTAGATGTTTGTTGTACGATTCTCAAAACTTTTATATCAGTAAAGTTTTCAAAATACAAGTGAAGGGAATTCCCTGGTGGTCCAGTGGTTAGAACTCCGAGCTTTCACGGCCGAGAGCCGGAGTTCAGTCCTTGGTCGGGGAACTAAGATCCCACAAATGGCGCGGCGCAGCCAAAAAATAATAACAATGTTTAAAAAGGCAAACCACAGTGATTTTGCATCCAAGTCAAACATTTGATTTAGAACAGTTGCACTAACAGAAGCAATCAACAGGAAAAGGCTCTCCAGGGGCCAGTCAGTGCCTGCTTCCTGGACCTGTTTCTGTTCAGGACTGTCTTGGAAAGTCCAAAGAACCTGTGGATAGAGGCACAGTTAAAGGCTGTGCTCCATCACAAGACCAACAGTTCTTGAACATATACTTGACAGCAACCCACAGCCGTGACATCTGCCCAGGGGCCACCTCGGGGCAAAGGATACCATCCACTCTGGGAGAGGCTCTGCCTCTCTCCTCTCCATTGTGAAGCCTCTCAAAAGCCTGCTCTTCCGGGCTTGCCTTCGGTTGTTATGCTATTTTTTGAAAGTCCTTTGACCCACCAGGAGGTAGCAAACTGTGTAGCAAGGAGATCGCTGGCTGCCAGTCGTCAAGCTCTTCGACTTCTCTTATCTCGCTCTTCAGCATGTTGGCCTTGTCCTTCACCCAGAAAGGCAAGCTGTGGGAAGAAAACAACACCGGAATCCGCCTGATGCAAATTTGCAAACACCTTCAGGAGATAAGGTCCTCCATCCTCCAAAAGTAAGAAGGCCTCCAATTCTAGAGACCAGGTGTCAATGTCAAGCACCATATTGGGACTTCCCTGGTGGTCCAATGGTTAAGAATCTGTCTTCCATACAAGGGACGAGGGTTAATCCAAGTCAGAGAACCAAGATTCCTTATGCCTTGCAACTAAGCTAGCGAGCCTCAACTACTGAGCCTACATGCTCTGGAAGCTGCGTGCCATAACTAGAGAGAAGCTTGAGCTCTGCAATAAAAGATTTTGCATGCCACAACTAAGACCTGATGCAGCCAAATAAATAAATATTTTTTAAAAACCCGTCATATTAGTTGTCGTCACTGTCCCTGCCTCAAACCCATGCCTCTTTTGTGTCCCTCTCTGCCCAGGAATCTGAGCCCTGTAGCCTGCATCAGCTTGACTCCTCCCTGCTGCCACCTTTGAGTTGGGCTTGGCTAGTAGGAAGCACCCACAGGAGATCAGAAGGTGCAAAGACATAGACTGAGATGTGTCTTACTGAGCTCCTTGACTCCCACCCCATCTCCTGAGGTACCCCAGTTCTGGAGCAGCTGTATTCTCCATGGCCACAGCATCTTTACAGAAGCCCTTCTCCATTCTCTCACAGTTCTGTGAACCATGAGCCCTTCTCCTGCTGTTCAGACCTAGACGTTAGTAACAGTTTCCCACTGGTGGGAGTCCCTGGGTGCTTCACCCTCCCATGTGAGTTCCCACAACCTGGTCACTCATTGGTAAACAGTCCTTTCATTAAACTGTCTCCAGAATCCCAGCAAAGTTTCCCTTCTGCTTTCTGCTGGGACCTCAGCTAATACAGATACCGGGCATCCTCCCAGGTCTGTTGAGATTTGAAAAGGGCATACGCTGAGCTGTGCTGTGTGTGATCCAAGAGGTCTTAGGAAGTCTGGCTCCTGGGATGAGTCAGAGCAGGAAGATGAAGAATGCTTTCATCTTTTGGCTGCTGGAATTTTCACATTTGGGGGGAGAAATGCATTATGATTGAGAAAACACCCTGATAAACCTGCTGAAAGTAAGGAAGTCTCTGTAAGAAGACAGAGGAGGATTACCACATGTAGGAATAGATGGGATAGCATTTAAAGCTGACAACACAATAATAATATTGGTTGTTCAGGTTTTTCATAACATCTTGTATAAAAATCCAAACAAACTTTTTGGCCAACCCACTAGAAGCCCAGCTTAAAAAATCAAGGCAAAAAGTAGTATAGGAAGATATCAGTATAAAGAACCAGTAGAACAAAAAACACAAGCATTCCTAAACATCCAAAGAAATAATTTTTTAACTTTTGTTGAAATAAAATGGTGAAAGACTCAGGGTAAATATAATATACATAACACATGTAACAAACTATTCTGACAGAATTTAAATCAAGTCTGTCAAATCAATAAAGGCAAGTGACCCTAAATCACCTCTTAGAGAAACTACTTTTCAAATTGACTCACAGAGAAAAATCCAGTTCTGTTTCTGAGAGAAAGACGTAAAACACAGTCATTTGAAAGTCTAAGAATGGGCAAAAGCATATTAGTCAAATGCAAACAAAACAAAGTAAGAGTTGTAATCTTAATATCTGGCTAGGTATAACACAGGATAAAATGCATTAAATGAGAAAAAACAAAGATATTTTTGCAATGCTAAAGGCTACTAGTAATAAAGACAGAAACACACTAATATTTGGACATTTTAACACACCAACTCTTAGTCCAAGGGGACCAAATGAGCGATCAAGTGGACAAAAATGGGTAAGAAAAAAGTAGGGACTAAACAATAAACAATAAGATAAATTTTCTGGGTGTGTATCTAAATTTGCATTCTGACCAAATAGAATGTACTTTCTTTTTTAAAAATATATATTTACTTATTTATTTATTTGGCTGAATTGAGTCTTAGTTGCAGCTCATGGGCTTAGCTGCTCCACATTACGTGGGATCTTACCAGTTCCCCAACCAGACATCAACCCCACATCTCCTACATTGCAAGGTGGATTCTTAACCAGTGGACCACCAGGAAAGTCCCTAGAATGCACTTTAAAATTCATATGGAAAGAGTCCCAAAACTGAATGTATATTAGCTCACAAGAAAACTATGATAAATTCCATAAAATAAAAATAACAAAAACAATATTTTCTGATCACAAGGTAATACAAGTAAGAATGAATTACAAAATAAAAGCCAAAAAGCTCTCCTACCTAGAAAATCTCCCTATTAAGGAATTCTTTAGTCAAAAGGGAACTATCAGTGGGAATGACAGAATTCTTCAAAAAATAAAGATAACCTACATATCAAAATATTTTGGTTCAGAATGGAGCAGAGCTAAACTATTAGATCAGAAGAATGAGAACTTCCCTGGTGGTCCAGTAGTTGGGACTCCACATTACCAATGCAGGGGGACCCAGGTTCAATCCCTGGTCAGGGAACTAGATTTCACAGGCTGGAACTAAGAGTTTGCATGTAGCAACTAAAGATCCCACGTGCTGTAACTAAAAGATTCAGCACAGCCAAATAAATAAAAACAAATATTTTTTTAAAAGAAAAAATCAGAGGAATGATACTTTCCTCAAATACAAAAATACTAGCTTACTCTATGCCTCTTCAAACTCTTAACCATCCTCCCTGGCTGCACTTATTTAAGTATATGTCTTTTCTTTCCCAACAAACTCTTGTGTTTTGGAAAGCAGGGACCCTGACTGTTTCTCCACATAAAACCCCTCATGGTGCACGCCTAGAATAACACATGGCATCTGGCAGTCTGTCAATCATATCTATTGAAGATGTAAGCAGCCGAGTGGCTAGACTCCACAGACACTTGACCTTCAAAACCAGAAGCCCTCCATTCAAACCGCCTCACCCAACTACCAGGATTCAAAAGGTCCCTATGCCTCAGGTGTCTATGAGCTCCTCCATAGGAGAAAACAAAGAATTGATGTGTTCATAAAGATGGGATGATATGGAATATGTTGAGATAACTCACTTGGGGATTTGTGGAAGAGGCTCAAGTGGAATAAACGTATCAAATTTCTTTTCATAAGGCACTCTGAAAATCAGAAAAGACAACCATCAGATTGGTATGGCTTCTATGGCAAAGACATCAATACTTCATTGTGTTCAATACAGTGTCTTATTTTATTGTTTTAATTGCCATGTATAGGCTTCAAAACCATTAAGGGCCATAATTCTTAGTATTTTTTTATCGCTTTTTGTAAACATCATTAAAACAAACATGATTAATTTTTATTGAGGTATATAGTTGATTTACAATATGTTTAAAGTGGATACATAGTGATATATGATTATTAAAGGTTATACTCCATTCGTAGTTATTATAAAATATTGGTTATAGTCCCTGTAGTTTATATTCTTGTAGCTTATTTATTTTAAACATAGTAGTTTGTACCTCTCAGTCCCCACCTCTATCTTGCCCCTCTCCAACACCCTCTCCCTACTAGTCACCATTAGTTTCTTCTCTATATCTGTGAGTCTTTCTGTTTTGTTATATTTACTTTTTAGTTTGTTTTACTTTTTAGATTCCATATGTCAGTGATATCATAAAGTATTTGTCTTTCTTTTTTTAATATATTTATTTAATACTTATTTATTTAGTTGCAGCTCATAGGATCTTTAGTTGTGGCATGTGGGATCTAGTTCCCTGACAGGGATTGAACCTGGGCCCCTCGGCATTGGGAGCATGGAGTCTTAGCCACTGGGCCATCAGGGAAGTCTCCAGTATTTGTCTTTCTATATTTGACTTATTTCACTAAGCATAATACCTCCAAGTTTATCCATGTTGTTGCAAATGACAAAATTTCACTTTTTATGCTGGAGTATCACTCCATTGTATATATATATATATATATATATGTACATATATATAACACACATATATATATTATATATATATAAACATCTTGTTTATCTATTCATTTGCTGAGATTGTTTCCATATCCTGGTTATTGTAAATAACTGCTGCTATAAGCATTGGGGCGCATGTATTCAAATTAGTGGTTTTGTTTTCTTCGGGACATGACTAATTTTCTAAAATATTTTTAATGTACTACACCAACTATTTTTCTTTTAACTTAATGACCTTCCCTTTCTTGTCAATGCTTAGTTCCAAGTGTAAGTCAACCCTACTAACCAACAATGTGATTCAGAATGAAAATTGAAGCCTTCATATGTGTGGTAATAATAATAGGAACAAAATTAGCAACCACCTTTTTGTAGTCAAGATCCTGTGTATGATCTCAGTTACACACATGCATATATATACATACACTAAGGAAATAGACGTGGACTTTTTTTAGAAATTTTCACCAACTATGTCTTGTTGAGATTCGATCCTTGCAAAATATAATTTATATGTAGCAGAGAGAAATACAATTCCTTTAAAGTTCACTAAATAATGCTAGTATTAACATACACTTACATTGAAAAATTCACTGGTGGGAGAGTTGATCCTGCTTTGTGGAAGCCTTTACTCTGTTCTGGATACATATATGGATTATCTCCTGGAGTTAACTTGGGGATTCCATTCCTGGGGTCAAGAACTGTGAATGGTGTTTAAAAACAAAATCATAAAAAGAGCTGAAGATGGTCCACAGATTTGCTCTAAGTATTGACATGACAATGGAAATAGGATAATTTAGTGTTTTATCATTAGGTACATATAGGTGTGTTAAATGTTCTGTTTATGATTGTTTCACCTTGAGGAGATGAAAAGTGTGAGCCTGAAATAAAGTAAAAGTAAAAAATAAATTTAAAAAACAGATTAAAAAACTTTTTAAAAGTGTGAGCCTATGTTTAAGACATTTTTTTTAAAGGTGTTATGATTACTTTACCCTGGGAAAGAACAATAACTTAGGTTTGGATGGAATGGTTTGGTTTAAAATGAATGATGAATCAAAAGGTATCTGTAATGATGAGCATAAACTCTGACTTGAAATCTTTTCATTGCTAAGCATTAGTGTATTTTGAATCCCTGAATTCCTCAGGGATTAGAGGCGATTTTAACTGGGGCTCTGCCTCTCTGATTGGATCTCAACTAAAAAGGGTCCTGGCTCCTCCTTCTGACTCAAAGACTAGGACAGGGGTTTCCCTGGTGGCGCAGTGGATAAAATCTGCCTACCAATGCAGGGGACATGGGTTTGATCTGTGGTCCAGGAAGATTCCACATGCTGTGGAGCAACTAAGCCCGTGTGCCGTAACTATTGAGTCTGTGCTCTAGAGGCTCGGGGCTGCAACTGCTGAGCCCATGTGCCACAATTACTGAAGCCCTAGCCCGTGCTCCACATGAGAAGCCACCAGAATGAGAAGCCCGTGCACTGCAACTAGAGAGTAGCCCCTTCTCACTGAAACTGGGGGAAAGCTCGTGCAGCAACAAAGACCCAGCACAGCCAAAAATAAAATAATTAATTAAAAAAAAGAAAAGACGGAGGTGGTGCAGCAGTGGGAGGTGGCAGCAGTGGAGTAAACACTGCTTACTCAGCCCATGCTCTGACACCCGACCCAGCCCCTTCCAATGCCCCAGGAACAAGAAACTAACCACATGAGTTCATAGGAAGTCAGGCTGGTACGGGAAGGTCATTTAAACGTGCACCTCCAACACCAGATGCATCTCCTAAGAAAATAATCCTGGTCTGCAAGACTGCCTTGCACAATCCTACACCCAACAAACAGGACTCCTTTTAAAATTTTTATTTATTTTGAAAGTTTTTTTATATATTTGTATTTATTTAGCTGGGCCAGGTCTTGGCCGTGGCACTTGGGAATCTTCAATCTTTTTTGCAGCATGTGGGATCTAGTTTCCTGACCAGGGATTGAACCCAGGCCCCTGCTTTGGGAACACGGAGTCTTAGCAACTGGACCATCAGGGAAGTCTCTCATTTACTTTGTTTTTTGGCTGTGCTAGGTCTTGGTTGCTGCGCGGGCTTTTCTCTAGTTGCAGTGCTCGGGCTTCTGTTGTTTCAGCTCCTGGGCTCTAGAACTCAATAGATGTGGTACAAGGACTTAGCTGCTTAGTTGCTCTGCAGCATGTGGGATCTTCCCAGGCCAGGGATGGAACCCATGTCTCCTGTATTAGTAGGCGGACTCTTTAACACTGAGCCACCAAGGAAGCCCTCGTCGTCTACTTTTAATATATACTTGCAGTTGTCCCTGTTCTGGCCAGTGTGACAAAGAAGAAGTCTCCCAAGGACCATATGGGAAAACTTTTCTTCCTTCTAAAAGGGGAAGGCAACAGCAGATTTTCCTTTTTTATGTCTTTAGTACAATTAAGATGCTTAGAATTACAACAATTATCTTGTAACTATAAGGGGACAAGCATCAAGACAAAAAAATTCAACATAACGAAGAATGGTAATACATCAAAAAATCCAAAATGAGCCTGTAACTTTGATGACATCATTGGACAACCAGACCAAATAGGTCACCTAGATACCAAAGCTTCTTGTTAATTACTTTAAAGATACCTTACAATTTAAGTCTCTGATGATTTGATTTTTCTCTTACTTGTGGCCAAAAGCATGCCTAAGTAATAGACAGCTAAACTTAGCCCCTTCTTGGTTTTTCTCAGTTGTTCCAGATTTAAACCAGTTTAATGAATACTTGCTGTTCCTCCCTAGGATTGCATCTCAGGAGTGAGAAGTTAGAAAGTGCACAGCAGGCTTACATGACATCAGGATCTATGAGAAGGCTCTGGGTCCTGGGTCACCATCTGCAAACCACACGGGTACCTGCTGCTCTCTGAGAGCTGGCATCTATTTCTGTTGTCTACTAAAATGGGCCATCTAGTCTGATCCTCTGAAGCCATCCCTGTCTGCCATGCATCAGGTGAAACACGCATTTATTCCCATATGACTCCTGGCTTGGTGGCTGACAGTGGACCCTACGGCGGCCTCCAGGCATTCCAGCTGTATAACCAGTTCTCCTGGCTTGTTCGCTTGCTCTCTCTCTCTCTTTCTCTCTGTCCTAAGCTCCACAGTCTTTACAGGGCACAGAAATGCTGCTATTCATCCATATCTCCTGGATGGATGAGACCCTCAGGGGACTTTCTCTCCAAACATTGCCCAGATCACCATTGTCTGCGCACAGTCAGGAGAGATGCCACTTCATCTGGAAGCTCAAGGTCTTCCCCCAGCCACCCTGTGAGGCAGAAGCCCCAACTAGACTCACGCCCCCTCAGCCACTAGATTTTGATCTCAGGAGTTGGATAGGACACAGAACTCCTCAAAATCCCCGTATCAGTGACTACTTTCTCACCTCCTCTAGTCTGGCTTTTGGGGTATTCTCTATCCATGCAAGGGCTTCCCTGGGGACTCAGTGGTAAAGAATCCACCTGCCAATGCAGGAGACATGGGTTCAATCCCTGGGTCAAGAAGATGCCCTGGAGGAGGAAATGGCAACCCATTCCAGTATTCTTGCCTAAAAAATCCCATGGACAGAGGAGCCTAGAGAGCTACAGTCCATAGGGTCGGGCAAGAGTTTGACATGACTTAGCAAGTAAATAACAACTACCCAAGGAAAAGCCTTGGTTTTCAAAACTACTTGTCTCTGCTGTGAGTTTAAAAGTCTATTTTAAAACTCAAAAAAAACCCCGAGAAGTTTCTATTTCTTTCTCTTTGTATACTGGAGTGGGTAGCCTTTCCCCTCTCCAGGGGCTCTTCCCAACCCAGGGATCAAACCCAGGTCTCCCACACTGCAGGCAGATTCTTTACCAGCTGAGCCACCAGGGCAAGCCAACAATCCTGGAGTGGGTGGCATATACCTTCTCCAGCGGATCTTCCCAGGAATTGAACTGGGGTTGCCCGCATTGCACACAGATTCTTTACCAGCTGAGCTACCAGAGAAGCCCTATTTTCCTATGACAGCAATCTTATTCTTCCCTGAAGCACCTGCTGACTCCTATACAGGTATTTCTTAGAAGCGTGTGCCATAAATGGTCCCTTGGTATTCAGAAATTCTTTAGGGTCTTTCAATAAACTTATAATGGCTAAGTTGGAACAGAGAACTCACCAAATCACCAGCTGAGGAGATATATGTATACACTTCCTTATCACATCTACCTTTCATTAAATCAGCTACAAAACAACAACACACACTGAAGCTAAGGTTTACAGGATGTTTTCCTTGTAAAGAATCGAAAATACGATTTAAATGCATGTGACAAGCAGCATCTAATTGAAACATGAATTCTTTTCCTCGGACTTCAATGGAGGTTTCTATTAATAAGTATCCGAGACAACTTATCTGATGACTTAAATATCACATTAGCATTTTATGAAACTCAGAGAAAAACAAAAATGTGGATCAGCATATGGTGTGAATTCTTTGCCAAAAAGTGCAGCCTGCCAACCATCCCCTTGTTTTTCCTATTTTCCTGGCTGCAGCTGGATGACACAGTGACCCCCTAGGTCTGCCCCAGCCACACAATGCTGGGCCGCCAGAATGACAACTCACGAGTATTCTGGGGCATTGCACAATGAAGATTCAGGAGGAAAACGTTACCATATTTCTTTCTCCCAAGGCTCTTGTCCACTATCCTCTCTGACAGAGACCTCCTATTGCCGAGGAAGACCCCGTTAAAGAAACACTGCTTTCCAACATGGTAGGTGTGGATGTTGCTGCTAAACCTTGGATAAAATGTCCACTCAGGACGCTGCCCATCTTCTGCAAGACATCAGAAATGCTTCCATCAGCACTGCTCCCAGCCTCACAGTGTAGCTGGATAACAAAATAGTATGAAGCCCCACCCCCACCCCCAGGTCTCTCTGGCTATGCAGCGTGTATCAATGTGTGTAGTTCGGTAATTCTAAATCAGGGGCAGTGTTAACCTCTATGGGACTAGGCACAAAAGAAGGGAAGTAGAGAGAAAGCTATCTAAGAGGGCTCTTCTTTGTTTCCTTTTTACCTTCCCTTTCAAAAATAAAGCCAGTTTTATGGTTGGAAGTGATGTATGGGTTAGGAAGCTCAGAGACAGTTTTACAAACATCTGTGAGCCAATCTTCACTCTAATAAATGTGTAGGAATAGAAAGCCCATCAGGGGAAGGGCTGGAACACCCATGGCATCTTAACCAGATGGCACATGCACAGGCTACAGAAACCCAGAGAGATGCAATGTGTTTAGGACCAAGGAGAAAGGCTGCTCTGAGACCTCAGGCTAGCTACTGGACTTCTCAGCGCCTCTGTTTCTTTGTCCGACCCTTTTCCTATAAAACTGCTCAAGTCATTTTAAACAGTAAAAGATCTCCTACAGCTTACAGCTCTAGGGTTGCTTAAGAAACTCTTGTCTCCTTGGTGGCCGTGAAGGACCAGAGGCTTTGGAGGCAGGCATGTTTGAGTTCTAATCCCATCCCTTCACTTCCTAACTATGTGTGCTTGTGGGGGTGACTGAATCTCTCCAGCCTCAGTTTCCTTCTGTGTAAAACAGGTAGGTCTGTATTAGCCACACAGGTCTATATGTATTGACACAGAAAGAATCCATGATCTATTTATACTTTGAGTGAAAACAATACTTTGAAAATAATTTGTGTACTACTTTCTATCAGTGAAAATATTGTGGTATATTACAATCCATAAATATATATATGTAAAACATATATATGTTTATATGTATACAAATATATTTCAAATACATATACATTTACATTTCAAAATTCTCGAAGAATAGATATCAAACTCTTCACAGCTATGGAGCAGAATAGGGGGATGATTAGAAAATATTGGGGAAGGGGTTTTCATACTCTACATGTTTCTTTATTATTTTAATATTTTATTATAGTACTTTTATGTTTATAAGGCATTATTTTTGCAAAACATATAACAGTAGCTGCCCCGCAGAGTTGTGAGAATTAGAGATGAAGTATGTTGAGTGCCAGGTACCTAGTGGATCTTCTGTGAATGGCACCCAACAGTGTGGCAGCCTTCTGCAAAGACCCTGGGCATGGAGACAATGGAAGAGGACCTATGATCTACTTACTTGTCTGCAACTTGAGCAGGCTGAATTCCTGGGGATATTTATCCTTTTGGACTTCAGACAATGAAGTTTCAGAGGAGTGATCAGAATGTGAGGAGGAGGATTTCAGATCCAACTCTGCAGCAGGGCTGGAAAGGAAGCAGAAGGATGAAAATGTCAATGTGCTTAAATTGGAAGTTACAACCTGATCTTACATCTCTTACACTAGAATTGCCCTCATGTATGAAAACTAGGACTACTCTTCACTAAAAGTCCAAGAGCATATAATTTATTTATTCACAATTTGAGGGGATTGAAATAAATTCCAAAGATACATGCTTAAAGGCAGTTTGGTGTTCAAAAGTTAAATATAGAATTATCATATAACCCAGAAATTCCACTCCTGGCATACACCTAAACATTAGGCTGAATAAAAGAAGCCAAACACAAAGACCATATATTGGTGACTCCACTTATATGAAATATCCAGAACAGGTAAATCCACAGAGATAAAATTAATGGTTATCCAGGGCTGGAGGGATAGGGGACATGAGGGTGACAGGTTTCTTTAAGGAGGCAATAAAAATGTCCTAAAATTGATTGTGATAATGGTTGTATTATTAAACTGGTGAATTACATGGTATATGAATTATGCTTCAACTAAAACTGCTACCAAAAAATGCATGTCCAATAAAATCATTAAATGGAAATAAAAAATCAATCAGTATAAAGAAAAGAGAAAGAAATAATCAAAAACAAGCCTCGACTGAAATGGCTATAACAGACCACTATGTTTAGTACGGAACTTCCTGGCAGTTAAAAATGCCTGCAATGAGCTATTGTGGGCATCAACAGAAAAAGCCATCACTTCTGGTCTTAGTGGCCTAGCATTTGATAGATGGCCTTGGACAATGCTTTCAGGTAGAGTTATCTGTTATCAAGTCATAGGATCTTTTTTTATAATATTATGTCACCCTGATATTGGAATCATTTCAAACCAACTTCATGTTGATCATTTTGTTTGCTACTGACAAAAAAATCCTGTTACTATAGGTGGGGCCAGTAGCATCATTTCCATTTGCAAAGGAAGTGAGCCCTCAAAGAAACTCACAAAGCACATCCTAGAGAGGGGCCGAGCTGGATCTGCAGGTTAACTCTGGACTACGTTGCCTAAAAATCAAAAGAACCCTGGGTCCATAATTCGCAGTCTTGCATAGTCCAACTTCAGTTTTAAGTAAACAGTCCCATACTAATGTCTTTGAACTTCCATAGTGTGCAGATAAAGCAAAAGAGCCAACAACTCAGAGTCCACCCTCCCAATTCCAAATGTATGATAACTTTGACACTGGGTGATATATGGCTCTCCTAAATACTTTTTATATATTTGGGTTTGCTGAATTAACTGTTTAGAAAACATTGCCAAGATAAAGGAAACATTCCAAAAGAACTTTAGGACTATATAACCTACTTGTTTCACTCGACAAACACGTATCTGATTACATTTTGGGACAAGCATTGCTCTAGACACTGGGGATCCAAACAGTCCCTGCTCTCAGGGGCTTAGGGTCAAGGGGAAGAGGACATGGACAGATAAACAGGTGACTGTGAAAGAGTGGGTAAATGCAGAGTTGGAAAAAACAGGTTTTGCAAGAAAGTAGTATAATATGATCTTAACTGTGAAAAATAATTACATATTTCCATGCATAAGAAATAGATTTTTCTTTCATGCATATAAAAAACGTTAACACCAATTCTCTAAGAGATGAGATCACCGTGGTGGTTGTTTTTTATACTGTTTTTTATATTTTCAAAATTCCTATAATGAACTTAAGTAACTTTGTTTTTTAATTTAATTATGTGTTTATGGCTGTGCTGGGTATCTGGTGCGACACAGGCTTTTCTCCAGCTGTGGCTTCTTCACTGAGGTGACTTCTCTCGTTGCGCAGCACAGGCTCCAGGGCTCAGTCCTTGCAGTTCCCCGACTCTAGGACTGCACGTGGACTCAGTCCAACTGCACATGGACTCAGCAGTTGGAGTGCAAGGGTTTAGTCGCTCCCTGGTATGTAGGCTCTTCCTGGACCAGGGATTGAACCCATGTCCCTTGCATTAACAGGAGGATTCTTCACCACTGAGCCACCATGGAAACCACTAAATTACCTTCCTTACAACAAAAACTGTTAGAAAAAGTTTTTTTAAGACTTTGTATCATAAGAAATCAAACAGAGCAAAGTATATAAAACAGCACAGTGTTACAAATACTTATAAAGCCAACATTCAAGACAAGAAATAACACATGGCCAGCCCTTTCCTCCCACTCCCCGGAAACCATCTGTGTCCCTTTCCCAGAGAGGTAACCACAGTCCTGACTCTTGACTGTCACAGTAACCATTTCTTTGCTGTCCTTTAAGAGTTTACCACCAGAACTTCCTTGGTGGTCCAGGGGTTAAGAACCTGCCTTCCAATGCAGGGAACACAGATTTGGTCCCTGGTCAGGAAACTAAAGTCCCACACGCCCTGGGGCAACCAAGCCCACACGCCACAAGGAATATCCATGTGCCACAACTAAGACACAATGCAGTCAAAAACAAAAATGACATAAATGAATATTTTTTAAAAGGTTTACCACCTGTGTGTATATATTTGTATTCCTAAAAATATGTAGTTTAATTTCACCTTCATAATAGCCAGCCCTTGCACAGTCTGTGTTTTATGCCAAGGAGTCTTCTAATCACTTTATTTGTATTACCTCATTTCATCCTCACAACAATCTCCTGAAGTATTACCCTCTCTCCATTTTGCAGATAAGAAAGCTGAGGCCCAGGGAGGTGAAGTAATTTGCCCAAATTCACACAGATACCAACTGACAGAGTGAGATGTGAACCCAGACTGCCTCCGGAATCCATGCTCTTGTAAACACGTCATACTCCCTCTCAGACTGTTGGTCCCTTGGTTAGAATTGACCCCAATGTTTACGGCTCTTCCCTGGACCCTTACTTACTCTAGGTGGACAAGGCCTCTGCAAGGGCTGAGAGGCTTACCGACACTCAGACCTGTTGCGGTAGATGAAGGGCTGACCCTTCTGCCAGATGATGTTACGTTGGCAAAGCATCCCTTAGATTCCAGAAGATCATTGTGCTTGGTATCTGAAACACACAGATATCGCCACTGGATTACATTCATGAAACTACCTCCCACTCGATCTTGTTCCCCAGATGGTAAATAATTTCTTTAAAAAAAAAAAAACTATAAGAACATTCTCAGAAATAAGAGTCAGACTTCTCTGATGCTGGAGTACATTTTTAGAATGACTGCTGTCCCACCTACCATTTCATGATTCACATGTGTGGCATCTACTGGGCACCTCTGCAAATTCCCACCACCCATCAGTGGGACTACCCCTTAGCCAGGTTCTATTCATTTCCTATCAACTCCCCCTCAAATCCATTTACCAAGTGAATCACATCCTTCCCACACTTGTCAAGTCCCAACTCTATTACCAAACACCTCACTCTTAAGAGGACTTTGCCTGTGACTCTATAAAGTTTAAAGTTTAAATTCTACAAAATCTGTCCTCTCACAATACCCCCATGCTGGAGTTTCTCAGGGTAAGAACTGTTGCATCAGAGTTACCTTAGAGGCCTGTTAAAAGTACAGATTCCCAGGATAAAGAAGATGTGATACATAAATACAATGGAATATTACTCAAGCCATTAGAGAAAATGAAATAACATCATTTGCAGCAACATGGATGGGCCTGGAGATTGTCATATGAGTGAAGTCAGACATCCCTTATAAAAACGTGGAGTCTAAAAAAAGAATGATACAAATGAACTTATTTACAAAACAGAAACAGACTTACAGACTTAGAGAAAAAATTTATCACTGCTAGTAGTCTAACCCTTATGAATATACAGTGGAAGTGAGAAACAGATTTAAGGGACTAGATCTGATAGACAGAGAGCCTGATGAACTATGGAAGGAGGTTCGTGACATTGTACAGGAGACAGAGATCAAGACCATCCCCATGGAAAACAAATGCAAAAAGGCAAAATGGTTGTCTGAGGAGGCCTTACAAATAGCTGTGAAAAGAAGAGAAGCAAAAAGCAAAGGAGAAAAGGAAAGATATTCCCATTTGAATGCAGAGTTCCAAAGAATAGCCAGGAGAGATAAGAAAGCCTTCCTCAGCGATCAATGCAAAGCAATAGAGGAAAACAATAGAATGGGAAAGACTAGAGATCTCTTCAAGAAAATTAGAGATACCAAGGGAACATTTCATGCAAAGATGGGCTCAATAAAGGACAGAAATGGTATGGACCTAACAGAAGCAGAAGATATTAAGAAGAGGTGGCAAGAATACACAGAAAAACTGTACAAAAAAGATCTTCACGACCCAGATAATCACAATGGTGTGATCACTCACCTAGAGCTAGACATCCTGGAATGTGAAGTCAAGTGGGCCTTAGAAAGCATCACTACGAGCAAAGCTAGTCGATGTGATGGAATTCCGTTGAGCTATTTCAAATCCTGAAAGATGATGCTGTGAGAGATGATTGCTGCACTCAATATGCCAGCAAATTTGGAAAACTCAGCAGTGGCCACAGGACTGGAAAAGGTCAGTTTTCACTCCAATCCCTAAGAAAGGCAATCCCAAAGAATGCTCAAACTACTGCACAATTGCACTCATCTCACACACTAGTAAAGTAATGCTCAAAATTCTCCAAGCCAGGCTTCAGCATTATGCGAACCGAGAACTTCCAGATGTTCAAGCTGGTTTTAGAAAATGCAGAGGAACCAGAGATCAAATTGCCAATATCCGCTGGATCATCAAAAAAGCAAGAGAGTTCCAGAAAAACATCTATTTCTGCTTTATTGACTACGCCAAAGCCTTCGACTGTGTGGATCACAATAAACTGTGGAAAATTCTGAAGATGGGAATACCAGATCACCTGACCTGCCTCTTGAGAAACCTGTATGCAGGTCAGGAAGCAACAGGTAGAACTGGACATGGAACAACATACTGGTTCCAAATAGGAAAAGGAGTACATCAAGGGTGTATATTGTAACCCTGCTTATTTAACTTATATGCAGAGTACATCATGAGAAACACTGGTCTGGAAGAAGCACAAGCTGGAATTAAGATTGCCGGGAGAAATATCAATAACCTCAGATATGCAGATGACACCACCCTTATGGCAGAAGGTGAAGAGGAACTAAAGAGCCTCTTGATGAAAGTGAAAGAGGAGAGTGAAAAAGTTGGCTTAAAGCTCTACATTCAGAAAACTAAGATCATGGCATCTGGTCCCATCACCTCATGGGAAATAGATGGGGAGAGGGTGGAAACAGTGTCAGACTTTATTTTTTGGGGCTCCAAAATCACTGCAGATGGTGACTGCAGCCATGAAATTAAAAGACGCTTACTCCTTGGAAGGAAAATTATGACCAACCTAGATAGCATATTAAAAAGCAGAGACATTACTTTGCCATGTAATGGCAAGATCCGTCTGGTCAAGGCTATGGTTTTTCCAGTGGTCATGTATGGATGTGAGAGTTGGACTGTGAAGAGAGCTGAGCGCCGAAAAATTGATGCTTTTGAACTGTGGTGTTGGAGAAGACTCTTGAGAGTCCCTTGGACTGCAAGGAGATCCAACCAGTCCATCCTGAAGGAGAGCAGTCCTGGGTGTTCACTGGAAGGACTGATGCTGAAGCTGAAACTCCAATACTTTGGCCACCTCATTTGAAGAGTTGACTCATTGGAAAAGACCCTGATGCTGGGAGGGATTGGGGGCAGGAGGAGAAGGGGATGACAGAGGATGAGATGGCTGGATGGCATCACCGACTCAGTGGGCATGAGTTTGAGTAATCTCTGGGAGTTGGTAATGGACAGGGAGGCCTGGCATGCTGCAATTCATGGGGTCGCAAAGAGTCGGACACGACTGAGCAACCGAACTGAACTGACTGACTGACTGGGGCAAAATGGGGGACGGGATCGTTAGGGAGTCTGGGATGAACACTGCTATATTTAAATTGGATAACCAACAAGGACCTACTGTATAGCCCAGGAAAGACTGCTCCATGATATGTGGCAGCCTGGGACGGGAGGCGAGTTTAGAATAGACACATATATTTGTATGGCTGAGTCCCTTTGCCGTCCACCTGGAACTATCACATTGTTAATTGGCTATACTCCAATATAAAATTAAAAGTTTTTTTAAAAAGAAAAAAATACTCGTCATCTAATTAGTGACGCGCATGAATGGATGAACGAGATAAAAAAAAAAATAAATAAATAAAAAGAAAAAAATATATAGATTACCAGAATAAATGGAAAAAAGGGGGTGCTAAAATAGACATGAGTTTGAGTAAACTCCGGGAGTCGGTGATGGACAGGGAGGCCTGGCGTGCTGCTGTTCATGGGGTCGCAAAGAGTTGGACACGACTGAGCGACTGAACTGAACTGAACTGAACTGAAAATAGATAACTAACAAGGACCTGCTGTAAAGTACAGGGAACTCTGCTCAATACTCTGTAATAATCGAAATGGGAAAAGAATTTTAACAAGAGTAAATACATGTCTGTGTATAACTGACTCACTTTGCTATACACCTGAAACTAATACAACATTGTTCATCAACTACACTCCAATATAAAAATTAAAATTAAAATATAAAATATAAATTTTATAAAAATTAAAATTAATATAAAAAATTAAATGGGGGTGTGGGAGAAAAAATAACATAAAACATTAAAAAATAAGAAATAAATCAAAAATACCGATTCCCAAATCCCATTACAGACCCATCAAACTGGAATCTTGGTCAGTGAATCCTGGGAATCCATATTTTGAAGAACCCTCACTCCCTCAGTAGTTCTTAGGTTCATGTCTGGCAGTGAAATTCCTCCTCTTCAAGCCCAGTTCCATCACTGCACTCATCTATCCTTCTCCTCTTCTTGATTCTCCACATGCATCCAATGATGAGAATCAACTTGGGACACTTGTTCAACATGCAGATTCCGGGGCTCTACGGGGAGGGGGGGGCGGCAACTCAGGAATGTGTATGTTTAAGAAGCACCTCGGGTGATTCTCAGAGCCAGCCAAGTGTGGGAAGAGCTGTTTTGGCACAAGGCCCTGAGCCATGACTTGGAGGAGGGCATGGCAGCCCACCCCAGTATTCTTGCCTGGAGAATCCCAATGAACAGAGGAGCCTGGCGGGCTGCAGTCCACGAGGTCGCAAAGAGCTGGACATGACTGAGCGACTAAGCACAGCGTGGCATGCAGCCTAGGGCAGCCCTCCGTACATGAGGGCCGACTGGTTGCTTGAGGGGTGACTAGTTGGGATGGAGTGGGACCCAGTGGAGGGCAGAGCTGTGAAGAAAGAGCACAAGTCTCCAGCAGCCCCAGATATGGAGCCACAATATGGTATCAAGAACATAATACAGACCACACTCTCTGACCACATGCAATACTATTAAAAATCAATAACAAAAAGACAGCCAAAAAAAAAAAAAAAAAAGACAGCCAAAAAACACCCATAAGCTCGGAAACTCAAACCACATCTCCAAACATTTCACATAATAGAAGAGAGCATAATGTGACTTATGAGGTACTTAATGATCAATGACATAAGTACAATATATTTCAAAACTTGTAGATTCAACTAAAGCAGTAATTAGAACCGAGAGCCTTAAATGCATACACTGTATTTTACTGAATGTAAGACACCATCAGTTGTAAAAACATTATTATTTTATGGGCCACAAAGAACAGAGGCTGCCAGTTAAATTATGACACATGCTTTATCATTTTGGACTTTTATATTTATTGAAGAATCCTTTTAGACTTACTTAGGTATAGATTTTAATCCTGTGCATATTTAAATAAGGAAAATAAAAGCAAAATGAAATGGCTAAAAGCACTCGTGGGGCTTTCCAGATGGTGCTAGTAGTAAAGAATTGCCTGTCAATGTGGGATACGCAAGAGACTCGGGATTGATCCCTAGGTCAGGAAGATCCCCTGGAGTAGGAAGTGGCAACCCACTCTAGTATTCTTACCTGGAAAAATCCATGGACAGAGGAAAGGAGTCGGACAAGACTAAGCGACTGAGCACAAGGCATTCTTAAACCTTACGCACATTCAAAAGTCTTATTATTGAATCACTTTTCACCTCAATCCCTAATGTCCACATTTTCCACCAAAATTGATCTCAATGCAAGAAGAATGTAGGTGACAGAGCATTTCTTAAGTGCCTCTGGAATTTTCTTCCAAACCACAGACACACCTCTACGTTATTCAGTGCTCATCCAGCAAAGTGTATACCAACTACTTCACAGGGGCTACTGGGCCCATGGCACTGGTAAGACCCATCCAACTTCAGAGACACAAGCTGTGAAAAATGTCCATCTTACAAGTGATAGGTTATAGTGTCAGAAAACAAAGATTCTAAAATTAATGACCTAAACTTTCAATTCAAGATATAAGGGGGAAAAGACAAATGCCTCAAAATGATAAGGAAAGAAATAATAAAATAAAAGCAGAAATGAATGAAATAAAGATGATTATCAGAATTAGCAGTTCATGAAAAAAATTTAAAATGTAGATAAAGTTCAAGAAAAAATTTTTAATATAAGTAAACAGTATAAGAAATGAAAAAGAGGCCATAATTACAAATAAAACAGAAATAATTTTACCCATAAAGAAATTGAGTACCAGAAATATCAAATAACTTGCACAAGTTTACAGAGCAATGGAGTATAATGCATAAAATGTAGTTTAGGGTCTTCCCTGGAGGTACACTGGTTAAGACTCTGAGCTTCCACTGCAAGGGGCATGGGTTTGATCCTTGGTTGGGGAACTAAGATCCCCACGTACTACACAGTGCAGCCAAAAAACCAAAACAACAAAAAATGTAATTTAATGTTGCAATAATCATGATGGAACTGACACAAACCCTGACAGGTAAATCAATAGAACAAAACAGCAAATGTAGCTAGAATAAAATTTTATGTGATAGTAGTGGCATTTTATCACAGTGAAGAAAGAATGGATCATTCAAAAAAATATTTCTGTAACAACTAATTAACCATTTGGAATAAAAATAAAATTAAACCTCCCTTATCCCTAAATAAATTTCAAATGAATTATAAATTTCAATACAAAAATTAAAAGATGTATCTGAAAAAATAATAAGTGAATGTTTAAATAATGTTAGAGTGGGGAAGTTACTTCTAAGAAAGGTATCAAATACAGGGGAAAAAAAAGATGCACAGATTTGAATACACACACATTTAAAACTTTCATAGCAAACTATAAATAGATTCATAACATACAGGATATAAAAAGAGCTAATAATCATGACAAAGCATGAGTTTTTAAAAATTTATAAGATGAAAATCTTATACCCAACAGGAAAAAAAAATGAGCAAAAGACATAATTAGGTAATTCACTAAACACACACATATAGACAATGTATGTTTGGGGAAAAAAATTCATCCTTACATTAGTAAAAGAGCTGAACTTAAAATAAGATGTTATTATTATTTGCTATCCATTTACAAATACCTAAGGCTGGCACAGCTTGGAGGAATGACATTCTTGTACACTGCTGATGAAAAAATCTCCATCTTACTGAAGAGTAATTTGCCCATTTATGTCCTCCAAAATCTATGAGAAGGGCTCTTTCATTCCAAGGTTCTACTTTCAGTAACATATCTCTGATAAGGGTATAAAATGTATATATAAAGATGCAGAAAGGATCCAAATATGTAAAGGAAAAAATAAGATTAAGAGCAGAGATGTCTTCTGGGTTGAGCCTCATATCAGTTTTGAGTTACTTATCATAGCATTTACTTATGATAATACTTGCCGTAGGTTTTAACAGGGACTGCCTTTTCTAAATAGTTCACATTGTATATTGTATTCAGCCACTAGGGGGACTGGCGAATTCACCAAAGCAAGGATTGTTTGCTAAGGATGGTATCAGAGGGGGCCCTCTCACAAGTTTTGGGGTTTGTTTTATTTTGAGAGGTAAAATGTAAATATATTATGCAACCCTAAGCAGCAAGCCAGTGAAATCATATCTACAAATTCAGCCTATTTCCCTGTTTACTTAAGAAGTTTTGTGATGGCAACATTCTGGAAAGCAGCCTGCAGCTGCCTAACAGCAGACTCTGCAGACTTTGACCAGCAAGGGCCAGAAGAGGGATCTGTCTGCTCAACTGGCACTTTCTCCAGAACCGGCTGACTTCTGGGAATTCCTAGAAGAACCTCAGCCTCAAACATGACCTGGAGACACTTAAGCCTGACCCCAGGCGGCCTCTCCACATCTCCTCAGGTGGGAGAAGAGGACTGGAAATGCAAGTCTGAACCTTCCCATTCTGCTATTGATGCCTCCACTATGTAGAGTAACATCAAGTTACTTTCAGCAAGTCAGTGACCTGTTGTGCCCAGCTCACAATGCTGGCCCCACCTCTCTATCTAGCACTGTAGCCTGAGACATGGTAAGTTAAAGAACATCCTTCTTGAAAGGGTCACCATTTATCATGCTCATTGTTACTCAAATGCAAAAGATATCCAGTGAGCCATGAACTTGAAAATCCTAAGTCAAAACACTTCGAGACAAAAAAAAAAAAAAAAAGATGGTCCAACCTAAGAGAAAGTTTTGATGACTAGAAAGGAATTGAGGGGGGGAAAAAATCTGTTTCAGAAGAAAGTCTGTCTCTTTGGTACCATCTGTGAAATTCACAATAATTATTTCCGTTAGGCAGGAATAACACCTTACGTAACCAAGGCACTTTCACAAGGCTTGTCATCTCAGCTGAGTTACACAATAGCACTGTCTGGCGGGGAGAAAATAATATAGCAAGCCAAGTTAGCTTCTTGTGAATACTCTTTAACCAAACACTCGGTTTCCAATCCCTGTTTATCTGCTCGACAAATGAACGAAAGATTTAGGACAGTGGTTTTTAACCCTTTTTTGAATCACAGACTCCCCCCCAAGAAATAAAGAAAATCTTGGGTCCTCTCTGCTGGAAAAATGCATACACACCCAGAGTTGTGCACTCAGTCTATGCTGGTTCATGGATCCATGTTCCTTTCCTTACTGAAACCTGTGGACTCCATGTGAAGCTGAGCTCAGATGTGGTCTCCTGAGTAGACACACCTCTCCAGCAGAAAAGGAAGTCATGGGTCTCTGGTTAATGTGGCGTGGCAACCTCAGGGGCTGGTGTTCTTCCAGGAGCCCTAACCTAGAAACCTGAAACCCTTTTACCCACCCTTAAAATAGCAGCATCATTCTTCAGGCCTGGTCAACCTGAAAACTGCAGAACATTCTGGAGCTTAAAGCTAGAATCCCAGAACCTTTTTCTCCTTGCTGAACTAGCCACATTGGGCAATTAGTGGCTCTAATTTCTACTGCTCCGCTGGCCCTGCTTGTAAGAAAAAGTGAAAGTCTGAGTCACTCAGTGGTGTCCGACTCTTTGCCACCCCATGGATGGCAGCACACCAAGCCCCTCTGTCCATGGGATTCTCCAGGCAAGAATACTGGAGTGACAACATGTCATTCCCTTCTCCAAGAGATCTTCCCAACCTAGGGATTGAACCACAGTCATTGTGGGCAGATTCTTTACCGTCAAAGGCACCAGGGAAGCCCCAGTTGTGGGTAGGTAGTAAATCATACCGCCACCGTCTCCCTGCATTTGTAAATGGAGGGATCACAGACCTGGAATACAGAAGACCAAAGACCAAGCTCTAATGGGTAGCGATGGAACGTTCTACACTCTCTTTTTGCGGCATGAAGGCTACCCACTTACATGTACTCACTCGGGGGTTTTCTGAGAGATTGTGGATGTTTTGCTCCACAGCACTGTTCTTTAAAGGCAAATGTACCCCTAAACATTCTCTTCAGCCATAAAAATCAATCACAGAGCACCCATCCACTGTTTAATTTAAACCTTTCATTAAAGTGTTCCTCATTTCTACCTGAGCTGTCCCATCCAAAGAACAGTGCCACAAATCTGATACATGAGCAAAGAGAAAGAAAAAGAGGGGGCCTGGGTTTGGAGACGGGAAGACTCATGTCAAATCCCAGCTTTATCATGTATTGACTCACACACTGGGCAGGTCAAACCTACGTCCTCCTTCATTCTTTGTAATATACCTCTCGGTGAGATATATTAGGAGATCCAGGGAGGTCATTTGTGAGAACTTCTGCTTCGATGCTGCTCTCTGCCGTACCAGATCTTGGGTTAATATAGACAGTATCAATACAACTAGTCCCTATTACAGGGTCCCAAACTAGCCTTCTTTTAAACGTCAAACGATAGCTTCTGGCTCAGTGTACTTAGCTGGGGCAACCAAATCCCAGTCAGCCCTCCTGGTTTTTTAAACTCAACTGTATCTCTTCTCTCCCGTGGTGATGTCAGAGTCTCCTTTGTCTTGAACCTTCTTCAGGTCTCCGCTGTGGAGGGAGCGGAGACGACAGCCCCCAGGACCGCTTCCAGCGTCCATGGACTCAGCCGTGCAGAGGCTGATTTAAATATTAAAAAGCGAGCCGGAGACAAAGAAAAGACCTTTGTTTTAAAAAAAAAAAAAAAAAAAAAAAAAAGTATCAGTCAAAGGAAGCAGAAACTTCAGGGGCCACTGAAAGTCGAGAGGGCAGGCCGGCCTCTTGGTCAAGGCTTCCCTCGCTTTCTCTGACTGGGCGTTTCCGGGTTCGGAGCTCCCGGCCCTGGCCCCGCCCACCGAGAGGCCCCTTCCCTTCCTCCGCTGGGTGGTCCACCCCTGCCCCCGCGGGGGCCTGGCTCTACGCTCCGAGGCCTCCAAGGAGGATACGGCCGCCATCGACGCACCAACCCCAACCGGCAGCCGAACTGCAGGCCGAGGATCCGGGAGCCAAGGGCAAGAGGGACGCCGCGGCCACCTGCCTCAGCCGCGGAGGCGCGTTCCGGGGTCGCCAGGACACCGGCCCAGCCACGCGCGCCGCCGCCTCCCGCCAGGCGGTGCTTCCGGTCCCCGTGGCTTCCCCCGGCTCTCTGAGCCGCCGCACGTGATGGAGTCTTTTGAAGGAGCAAAACCGGAGTCTCTAGCCCTGTCGGGGCGTGGTGGGCAAGGACCACTGAAAAAGTGGCTTTGTGTTTATGATTTTTTTTTTTTCTTTTTCTTTTTAAGAACTGTGGGGACTTTCCTGATGGTCCAGTTGCTAAGATTCCCGCGCTGCCAATGCAGGGAGCCTGGGTTCCATCCCTGATCAGGGAACTGTGAGAGGCAACTAAGACCCGGTGCAGCCAAGTAAACAAATAATTTTTTTTTTTAATTGTGGTTCTTCTCCAGGCAATTTTCATTTTCGGGACTCTAGCCTCTGGTGGCAGTGAACGATGAGCCCTCCACAAAGCTTGCAGATGCCGTCTTACAACTGGCATTGATTGGACAAGATCACCTAACACTTCAGAGCGTCTTTTCTGGGCCAGGCGCCCTGGTGGATGTTATCTTACTTAAGCAGCCAGCTGCATTTTTCAAAATAGAAAGCTGAGTTTGAGCAAGGGCTTGCTCAAGGTCACCCAGAAAACTGAGATTCATTTCCAAGTTTTCTCACTCCAAATCTACCACTCTGTCCATCATACCAACTTAAATTTATCTTACTTAACTCTTATCAGCAGCTAATCAATCTTGCAGGCAAACCTTCTCTCCGACTCTAGTTTAAGTCCCTCAGTTCAAATCCTGATACAATTTTTCCCTTGGTGAAGTGGAAAAAAATTAGACTGTGTTTTTATTTTAATAAAATTTTTACTGATTATAAAACAAAAAAGTAGTCATTCTAGAAACCTTGAAAAAAAATTTAAAAGTATTGTTGCCCAGCTAACATTAAGATACTGCGATGCCAGGAAGGCAGAGATTTTTGTCTGTTTTGTTCACTGCTATACACCAAGCACGTAGCACAGTGCCTGGCACATATAGGCACTCAATAATCACTGTTTAACAAATAAATGGGTGGATGGACTATTGATTTAAATGGCCTGAGCTGAGCTTCTCCCTCTTCTGTTTTCATCCTCTTGGAAAGAGACCAGGTCTCTAACCTACACCATCAGGTTTCCAGACATCAGGACAGACAGCAGAGCCCAAACCCTCTCATCCTAGACGAGCCCTGCGTACTGTAACTCCTAAACTTTCCCTTACTCTGCAGCTTTAAAGCCTCCTGGGCCACTTTGCGTTCATCCCCTGGGCAAGTTTTAGATGCCTCCCATCCTGGGCTGAGGTCTGGCAGGGCATGGGAGTCACCCTAAGAAGTTCTTGGGGGCAGCGGAGCTCCAGAAGCTGCCTGGCTGCCACAATTCAGCAGTAGAGGTGAGGGTTTGGATGCTCGGTGTATCCAGAAGCTCAAGGCCTCCTGAAGCTCCTGGAAAAGCCTGTGGGGCCATCCAGCAAAAAGGGTTTATCTGGGGACTCTCACCAGCATCCTCTCTCTTGGCTGCATCCCCCCAGATCAAACCTGGCACAGAGGTCACTGCAGAACCCATACGGAAACAGAGGGTTGATGCAGAAAGCGGACCGATCTTGGGTCCCTGAAATCAACCTTCTCAAGAGCTGTAGGGCCCTACTTGCAGCTCTGCAGCCTGGGATCCTGCTGTGCCATGAGCTGGGTCTGAATGAGCTGGCGGAGGGAGGAGGGGTCCTGAATGAGCGGGGTTGGGATCCCAGGGCCATCACTAGCACATATAGGGTTTAGTGCCTAAATAGGGTTTTTTTTTTAATCGATGTTTCTGTGGGTCATAAGTTGTTGTATATCAACATTTTCATGATCCAACCTAACCATAAAAGGCAAATGCTTCTAGGAGGTTCCATGGTGAGGTGGAAGGAAGGTGAGCTAGACCTTAGCCCCAGCAACCCCTCTGCCCTGCAGAACCTCACCTTACAGACTGGGGGCTCAGCTCTGAGAAGGGACGGCAGAGCGAGGCAGTTGGTGGGAAGAGGTAAACCTGGCAGGTGTTGCAGACACTGGTTAGGGAGGGCCAGTTCTGGTTTTTGCTTGGCCTGCTATGAATCCAGACCCTTTAGAACAAATAGTGAGGCAGGTATAGGAACCAGGTGGGTGCGTGCTTAGTCGCTTCAGTCATGTCAGACTCTTTGCAACCCTATGGACTGTGGCCCGCCACGCACTGTCCATGGGATTCTCTAGGCAAGAATACTGGAGTGGGGTGCCATGCCCTCCTCCAAGGGATCTTCCTGACCCAGGGATTGAACCCTCATCTCTTCCATCTCCTGCATTGGCAGGTGAGTTCCTTACCACCAGCGCCACCTGGGAAGCCCAAGAACCAGGTGCCTAGGGAATTACAGAAAACCAGACAGCAGAGGGGGAATCAAATAAATTCTACCCCTGTTCCTTTGGGGTCTTTAGCAGAACACAGGGAAGAAACCTGATTCTAGAAGGACGGCATTGTGTGACAGTCAAGCAGTCAGGGGCATGGTAAAATGCTTCTTGTGTCTGATAAACCTCAAGAGTTTCCATCTAAATTGGGTGGGGGGTGCTTAAACATTAACTCTCCCCCCAGTTGCATGGCAAACAGTGCATATATGGGAACCTCTTTTCTGCAATGTCAAGAAGTCCCCACAAACCCATCTGACATGCATGTCCCACAAACACACACCAGAGGGCAGTGTAAACCAGGACATGAGGAAAAAAATCTCAGAGCCTCCTACAAAGAGGGCGCTGGGGAAATGGGTGTTGGGTGGATTACTGATGCACCGTTTTCTTTGAAATCTTTCAGTGGTAGACAGAGGGGACCTAGCAAATGTGGTTGGGAGGGAGCATTTGTATCTCAGAACCTGCTACCACCACCAGCTCCTAGACCCTCAAGGACTTCCTATCAGGTCAGGTCAGGAAACAGCTTCCAAGCACCTCCCATGTGCGAGGCACTGTGCTAGAGGCAGGGATTTGGAAGTGAGTAAAACCCAGTCCCTTCTCCAACTGAGCGCCTATGATGTGCCCATCTCTTTACATTCCTTATCCCATTTGACACTCACAACGGCAAAGTGCTGTAAGAATCATCCCCATTTTACAGATGATGAAAAACAGACTCAGAGGGGGTAAGATACTAGTCCCACTTAGGGCATGCTAAGTCGCTGCAGTTGTGTCCGACTCTGCGACCCTATGGACTGTGGCCCATCAGGCTCCTCTGTCCATGGGATTCTCCAGCAAGAATATTAAGGTGGGTTGCCATGCCCTCCTCCAGGGGATCTTCCCGACCCAGGGATCGAATCCTTGTCTCAAGTCTCCTACATTGGCAGACAGGTTCCTTACCACTAGTGCTACCTGGGAAGCCCACTAGTCCCACTAGTAACTGGCAAAATTGAAGTTTAAACCAGGTCTGTCTAGATTCAGAGCTGGGGCCCTCACTGCTGTGAACCTCCGTTCTAAAAAAAATTCATTTATGTATTTATTTGGCAGCTCCAGTTCTTAGTTGCCTCATGTGGGATCTAGGATCTTTGTTGCAGTATTTGGGATCTAGTTCCCTGACCTGGGATCGAAGCCAGGTCCCCTACGTTGGGATCTTGAAGTCTTAGCCACGGGACCACCAGGAAGTCCCCAGGAGCCTTCTTAGTGTGTGCGCTCCCAAGGTGACCAAGCGGATTAATGAATAAACACATGTAAAGCGCTTAGCACACCCTGCCCATGGTAAGAAGCCAAGAAGTGTGCACTTTTGTTAAGAGCACTTCCTTCTGTGACTGCTTTCTCTAACTGTGAAGTGCCAACTCAAATCTGAAGCAAGGGGCGCTGAACAGCATCTGGCCTGTTCTATCAGAGAATGGCGAAGAGAGAAAACAGTAGATGTGATTTGCACTTCTGCAGGTTGCAGCCCTGGTGGTCCAGTGGCTAAGACTCTGAGTTCCCAATGTAAGGGGTGTGGGGTTTGATCCCTGGTCAGGAAACAATCTCACATATCGAAACTAGACTTCACGTGCCACAGCTAAGAGTTTGCATGCCGAAACCAAAACCTCATTCCACAGTGAAGATTGAAGCTCCTGAGTGCCTCAGCTAGGACCTGTCACAGCCAAGTATATAAATACTTTTTTTAAAAAAGACATACTCAGGAATGTTCTGTCCTTAAATCACTCATATTTTTATTATTCTTTTTTTGCTGGTTTTATTTTTTATACAATTTTTAAAGGCTACACTCCACTTGGAGCTATCACATTAATACTGGCTATACTCCCCCGTGTATACAACACAGCCTTGTAGCTTCTCTTACACCCAACAGCTGGTACCGCCCCCCCCCCCTCACCGCTGGTCACCACTAGTCTGTTGTCTCTATCTGCAGTCTGCTTCTTTCTTGTTATTTTCACTAGTTGGTATTTTTTAGATTCTTTTATTGCTCCATTGACACAATGTGACCATAAGCCGAGGTAGAGCCCCAAACTGGAAGTCTAGACAGGTTAGGAATCAAACCAGTACTTCCTGGAAACCTCTCAGATGTTGGCAACAATGAACAAAGACAGCAAAAAGGTGCAGTGCTCATCAGAGGCACAGGGGATGTGTGTGTGTGTGTGTGTGTGTGTGTGTGTGTGTGTGCACGCACACACACACATGTGCATGCATGTACTCCTCTATCCCGAACTGCAGCTGCAGCATGCCTTTATCTCTTGTCCACCTCATTCTTCTACTCAGAGGCCTTTCCCTACCTCCTGTCTCCTCAGACCCCACCACCACTTCCTTCCTTACTCATATGTCAGCCACCTACTTCACTTGCCCTTTTTCTCTCTGCTTCCACATTTTGGTCTTTGTATGAGTCAGCTATTGCCACAGTACTGCTCTGTAACAAACTTCCCCCAAACTCAGTGACCTACAGCAAGTATATATGCTTATCACTCATGAGTCTAGAGGTAAGCTAACCTCAGTCTCCTTCAGGCTGCAGGTCAGATTGGCTCCAGGGTGTCCCTGAGATTCAGCTTCATTCCTCAGGTTTTGTCTCATTCTCCTGGGGCCCATAGCTCCCCAAGAAATGTTCTTCTTTTTTTAGTATTTATTTTTAATTTATTTATTTGGCTGCACTGGGTCTTGGTTGCAGCATGAGAGATCTTCCTTGTGGCATGCAGAATCTTCAGCTGCAGCACTTGAACTCGTGAGTGGTGGCCTGTGGGATCTAGTTCCCTGACTAGGGATTGAACCCAGGTCCCCTGCATTGGGAGCTTGGAGTCCTAGACACTGGACCACCAGGGAAGTCTGCACGAGACATGTTCTTCTCATGTCAAATGCCATAAGCATGAGAGGGGTGTATAAATTAGCACACTGCCCCTTCCACCCATATTCTCTTGGCCAAAGCAAATTACTTGGGGAAACTCAAAATCATTGAAGTGAGGACGTGTACTCCATCCACACCTGGTGGGGAACAATACAGAGTCCTATGGTACAGGGCGTGGATGTATAATCCCAGTACAGGGAGGGCCTGATAAACTGAGAGCAATATCATTTCATCCCATGAGTTTCATGTGCATCCTCAACAGTTCCCCCAAAACTTCCATGGGGTTAGGAGGCTGTTTGTCTTTGTTACCGTACAAAATATCTTCCTCTTCAGTCATCTCCAGCTCCTATAAGAATCTGTGGTCCATTTTTCTGACGTCTGCACTGCTCACTGGTTCATGAAATGGGGCTCTGGCAAGAGTAAGGCCTTGGCTGCAGGACTCCCTGCTTCCTCCACACCAAACGGCCTTGTGATGTTCATGCTCTAGAGTAAGGCGTGGACATGTCCTTCCAACACACTCCAATATTTTCGAATTCCTATTCTGCTTTTTCATTTTCCAGAAATATTCTAAATTAGATGTGCCTTTCTCCTGGATGAAACAGGCCTTGATGACTTCCAGATGTTCCTTCCTCATCTAGACAGGATTCAGATTCAGGGAAGGGGTCAGGTCAGAAAGAGGCATGACTGCATACTTAACACATTTTGATTTTAAACAGACACTCTTGGATACAAAGCCCTCAGATTCAGAAGAGTCGGAGCAGAGGAAGGAACGTTCAGAAATCATCATGATGGAAGCAGCATCCTTCAAACAGGGCTTAGATTTATTCTAAAAGATGGCATTCGCATCACCGCTGAGCACTCAATCGAATGCACTTAGGGGGAAGGAACCCACTTATTACTGTGACGGGCTCGGGAAGTTAACTGTGAATGTGGCAGCTCTTATTACTCACACTGGAGGCTGTGGTCTGACACTGAGACATTAGTTGCCTAGCAGTTTCTCATGGGGATGACAGAAAATAAGAGAAAAAATCCATGAGAACAGTCTTCAAGGCACCATGGCTAGCTGGGGACTGCCATCACGCAGGTAGACATTCATAAACTTGCACTGAATAAAAAGGAGTGGACGACACACGGTGTCCGGTCTTGGGACCACAGCCAGTCCACTTCATACTAAAGTCCACAGCCATACAGGAGGTCCCTGGAGTGGCCAAGTTTATAGAGACAGAAGGAAGAATGGTGGTTACCAGGGGCTGGAGTGGGGGACAGGGCATTGTTCTTTAATCGGTACAGAGTTGCACAACAACATAACTGAACTTGATGCCAATGAATCATATACTGTATTTAAGAATGGCTAAAATAATAAATGTTATGCATATTTTACAATAAACATGTTTTTAAAGTCAGTGACCACCAGAAAAATCTATCTAGCAGTTCACCTAAGTGGACTTTTCTACAACTATGGTGTATTTCAATGACTTTAAAAAAATTATTTAATTGTTGACACAATTTGTAACAGTTAATTTACAGTTACTGCAAAATACTGGCTATATTCTCCATGTTGTACAATGCATCCTTGAGTCTGTCTTATACCCAGCAGTTTGTACCTTCCACTCCCCCACCACTGCACAGCTCGTGGGATCTTGGCTCCCCGACCAGGAATTGAACCCACACCACAGCAATGGAAGTGTCAACTTCTAACCACTGGATTGCAAAGGAATTCCGTTCAATGAACTTTTTAAACAACAAAGAAATAACTACAAAAATGAGAGCTAGAAATAAACGCTGTGCGACCTTATAGTTGCCTGTACGCACTGCTATATTTAAAGTGGATAACTAAAAAAGAATATAAATAAATAAATAAATAAAGTGGATAACCAACAAGGACCTACTGTATAGCACAGGAAACTCTGCTCACTGGCAGCCTGGATGGGAGGGTAACTCAGGGGAGAATGGATCCATGTATATGCAGGGCTGAGTCCCTTCCATGTTCACCTGAAACCATCACAACATTGTTGACTGGCTATAGTACTGTTCGTTGCTCAGTCGTGGCCTACTCTGTGAGACTCCATGGACTGCAGCCTTGCCAGGCTCCTCTGTCCATGGAATTCTCCAGGCAAGAATACTGAGTGGGTATCCATTCCCTTCTCCAGGGAATCTTCCTGTCCCAGAGATCAAACTAGGGTCTCCTGCACTGCAAGCAGATTCTTTACCACCTGAGCCACCAGAGACGCCCCATAAAATAAAAAGGTTTTTTTTTTTTTAAAGAAAAGAAGTGCTGAGAAGACAATCAAATCAAGTAAAACAACAGAGCATGAAGGAGGGAGAGGCAGAGCTCAGGACATGGCACTTGCTAGGCTATGCTATGGATTTCATTCTCTATTAACATCAGGAAGCAATTTTATACCTTTTTTTTTAGGGAGAGATTAGATTAAAACTCAGGTATGTGGTACAGCATGCCAAATAGTTACTACTCAACATATTTATCTATTATTTGAAAGAGGACAGTGTTAACTCATCCAGGATAAATCAAAGCCTTCTCATTTATAATTGAAATTCAAAATTTTAGCAAAATTCAAGAGATTTTTGTTTTGGTATTTTATTTATTCCATTGTTAGTATTTTTCTTTTTAATCTGGTCACAAAGTTTTGCATAAAATGCAATCAATCTTTATTAAAAATCAAATAAAAAATCAAATAAAATACTAATATGTATATATATTGGGCTTCCTGGTGGCTCAGATGGTAAAGAATCCAGCTGCAATGCAGGAGACCTGGGTTCGATCCCTGGGTTGGGAAGATATCCTGGAGGAGGGCATGGCAACCCACCCCAGTATTCTTGCCTGGAGAATCCCATGGACAGAGAAGCCTGGTGGGCTGCAGTCCGTGGGGTCGCAAAGAGTCAGACACGACTGAGCGACTAAGCACAGTGCAGCACATGTATACATATGTGTGTGTACATATGTGTGTGTGTACAGTTATACATGTCTATGTATGTGTATGCACGTGTGTGAAAGAAAATAATTTTCCTTAAAACAAAATTAAAGGCAATGCTTTTAACTCTATCAGCATAAACGGCTTTGACTAAAATCAGCTAAAATTAAAGCCAGGTCTTAACTTTGGGGACTGAAGGGGCAAGAAAAATGTCTGGAGCGAGACTCTAAGGAAGCCAGCCTGAAACCACCATTTGGGGAAAGAGTTCTCGTGACCGCCCGGCTCCACTTCTCCTTGCTTCTCCTCTGTGTTCTACGAGTCACCCCCAGTACCATAATCTGGACTCTTTTCCGGAGTTCTACTCTCTGGGGGAAAGAAAACATCAGCTGTCTGTCAGGCATCAATATTTCTGCAAGCCTGCTCCAAAGTCTTTAATTACTGACTCTCTCTGTCTGCCAAGCGCCATCTAATACCTCCAATTTGTCATCCTCACAGTCCCCTGCTAGGGGAAGGGTAACATCACCATCCACAGCACTGACAGCCAGACTTCGATAATTAGCCCGTCATCCGTCAGCCTGTCACTGAGGACGAGGAAGAGACAGAGAGAGAAAGAGGGGGGGTGGGGAGCGCTGACCCTGCTTCCTGCGGGCACCGCTTCAATTTCTCAGGCTCCTGGCTACTTCTGCTTTTACCACTATTGAAAGATGAAAGAAAAGACCTTGAGAAAGAATAGATACTTGTATAGGTGTAACTGAATCACTGTGCTATACACCTGAAACTAACACAACAGTGTTAATCAACTATACTCCAATATAAAATTTTTAGTAAAAAATTAAAAATAGGACTTCCCTGGTGGCTCAGTGGTGAAGGATCTGCCTGCCCATGCAGGAGAGACGCAGGTTCGATCCCTGGTCCAGGAAGATTCCACATACTGCGGAATGACTAAGCCCGGGTGCTGCAACTATTGAGCCTGTGCCCCAGAGCCTGGGAGCTGTAACTACTAAAGCCCACATGCTTTAGAGCCTGTGCTCTGCAACAAGAGGGGCCATTGCATTAAGAAGACCATGGATCGCAACTAGAGAGTAGCCCCCACTCACCGAAACTAGGGAAAAGCCCTCGCAGCAATGAAGACCCAGCACAGCCAAAAATAAACAAATGCTGTTGTTTAGTAGCTAAGTCATCTCTGATTCTTTGCAATCCCATGGACTGCAGCACATTAGGCCTCCCTGTCCCTCACTATCTCCCGGAGTTTGCCCAAGTTCATGTCCATTGAATTGGTGATGCCACTCCAACCACCTCATCCTCTGCCACTCTCTTCTCTTCTGCCTTCAATCTTTCCCAGCATTAGGGTCTTTTCCAGTGAGTCGGCTATTCCCATCAGGTGGCCAAAGTATTGGAGCTTCAGCATCAGCATCAGTTTTTCCAATGAATATTCAGGGTTGATCTCCTTTAGGATGGACTGGTTTGATCTCCTTGTACTCCAAGGGATTCTCAAGAGTCTTCTCCAGCACCACAGTTCAAAAGCATCAACTCTTCATTGCTCAGCCTTTTTTATGGTCCAACTCACATCTCTACTTGACTCCTGGAAATACCATAGCTTTGACTTTATGGACCTTTGCCAGCTAAGGGATGTCTTTACTTTTTTAGAAATAAAATTTGAAAAAATAAAGATGAAAGAAAAGGCATTCAGCTGAAACCCTCTGATTGCTGGAAAGTATATCCTAGGGAGTATTTTCTAACCCACATCCCAAGAGAGCACCATGACCACCCAAGGTTATCAGGAGTCTCTCTCAAAGAAGCGAGGAGCTTGAAACCAGAAGAAAAGATGAAAGGGGGAAACTCAAGGTGTCATTTCCTTGGCTCATGTCTCTCAAGGCAGAGAAGTTTCTGAACGAGCTTTTCAGGTCCAACCTCCATAAGACACAAGTACTTGTCTCTTTAAAGAAAACTTCACCCTGCCAAGAGCGGGAACAGCAGCCAGCAAACCTGATTGCTCCTCCTAAGAGCCTTCCCTGATGCTCAAGTCAGGGCAGGGTGTGTGCCCATCAGCTTGATCACTTTTATACCCACTTGCTCATCAGTCCATGTTCCCGAGCCCAACTGTCAGCTCCCTGAGGACAAGGGCGCCATCAGCCTTGCCTGGCATGAAGTAGTTTTTCCATAAATATTTGTGCAACTGAACTGAATTTACATCCTCTCTTTATCACATCAACCAAAGCGGAGTATGTTCTTTTTTCTGCTAGCATTTCGAAAGTTTCTGGGGATGTTTCCAAATAATTAAAATTGCTCCCATTAGGCCTCAAAACTTGTTATTGAATTATTTCTAAAATGCTCTGAATATTTCCTTGACTTATTAACAAAATACAGCAAACATAATGTAGCCTCTCCTTGATATCCTGGGTGTGTTCATCAGCTTGTGAGTTTGTCCACACTAAGAGCTTCAACAAGAAAGCTGGTTTCTCTCCCATATGACAGTGCAGGAATGAACAGTCCAGGATGCCCTTGGTGACTCCACAGGGTCGGGGACCCAAGTTCTTTACATCCTTTGCTGTAACCCCTGGGTGTTTCCCTGTCCCCCGAGACCGTATCCCAGCCCATGAGAGGAGCCGCAAAAGGGCAGAGCTTGCTGATCTGGTCATCCCACTTCTGCTCCTAGCCCAAGGGCTACACGGCCAAGCCTCGCAGTACGAGACCCAGTGGCGTGGTCCATAGAAAACCTGGGGATTCCATTACTAAGAGAAGGGAAAACTGAATATTAGGGACGGTATCTGCCACAACCATCTTGATAAACGGAATCATGCTCTTCTATTGTGCCCTGCTGTGGTTCCTGAAAGGACAGCTGAAGTGTGCGAGAATGACTCATTAGCAGAGACCAGACTGCTGGAGGTGACTGGTTCCTCAGACCCCACTAGGTCCCCAGTCTGTCTCCCGATGTTATACACATGCTTCTAGTGGCCCTAATTCTTGATCTGCCGAGAGTGAGAAAACCAAACACTATAACTGTTTAGAATTGTATGTGCTAAACACACACACATACACACATCAGATGGGAGGTGCGTAGACATGGTTAATAAGATGGGCCTTGGAGCCCAGTTGTGTGGGTTCAAATTCCTGATTACCATTCATTGTGTGTGACCTTAAGCAAGTCACTTAACCTCTCTCAGTTTTTTCATCTGTAAAATGGGAATAACAATAGTAACTTACTTCATTGGGCTGTTATGAGGACTAGATAAGTTTTTATATATAAAGTAGCTTACCTGGTATACAGCATAAGCCCAATAAGGGACAGCTATCATTATTAATATGAAGTAAGTTACTGATTTCACAGGTCAAGTGGCAAAGACACTCATTTGGTTTTTTTGTTGGTGGTGGTGGTGTTTTTGCTTTTGTTTTATTTCTTTTTTGGTCGTGCCACTTGGCCTGCAGCCCCTAAGTGAATGCATCAAGTCCTAATAACCACGCACCAGTGAATCCCCAAACCACTAGGGAATTCTCAACTCTCCTTTGAAGTAAGCTTTATGAGCTCTAGGGCAGTACCTTTCACTGCTCACTCACCCCCAGGATCTGGGCTAAAGCCGCTGGAAGCCAGAGGGCCAGAGAAATGGAGTGTCATGGTGAACTGGAATCAGCTTGAATTTTGATATGTTTTATCTCACTCACATCCTGCATGCATTTTTAATGGCGTCTCAAAGACGAGCACAGGAAGCCAAAAGCAAAGGCAAATTGCATTAACGACAAGATTCCTGATTCTGTGTTTACTTTTTCACTCTGCAGACATCCTTACAGACAGACAGTGGCTGGCCCCATTTCAGGAAGGGATAATGGAAACCTGTGTTCTAATTTATTAAACACTTACCGCAGAAAGCGCTTCTCATCATATGTCTGTAGACCAAAGGCAGAGTGACCAACTCTGTCCCTAAAAGCCTGAACGACAAGAAGCAAGGAAACCACAGGGAACTGAGACCCTCTGGTGAATGATCGGAGTTGCAGCCAGGAGCCACAGCCATTACAGGATGCCAGTCTTTTAGGATGTGTTCTTGGAGACAACATACTTTTGCATCCCCAAATCCCACAGATAGTCAGGGTCTACCCAAATACCTCTGTGAAAGGGGGAAGAGAAGATGACAAACTTAACTGTGTAGAATACATGTGCATGTGTCCATGCATGCTTCAGTCGTGTCCGGCTCTTTGAGACCCCATGGACTGTAGCCTGCCAGACTCCTCTGTCCATGGGATTCTCCAAGCAAGAATACTGGAGTGAGCTGTCATTTCCTACTCCAGAGGATCTTCCCAACCCAGGGATCCAACCCACATCTCTTATGTCTCCTGCATTGGCCAGCAGGTTCTTTACCACTACCACCACCTGGGAAGCCCTTAGAATACACATAAAACAGAAGACAAGAGAGGTGTTTTCTGGCAGTCTAGTGGTTAAGACTCAGTGCTTTCACCGCTTATGGCCCAGGGTTCAGTCCCTGATCAGGACAATGAGATCCTGCAAGCTGTGAGTTGGCAGCCAAAATAAAAATTTTAAGTAAAAAAGCAAAGAGAAGTAAAACTAGCATCAAAATAAAGCACCTTGATGGCAGAGTCACATGCATGATAAGACACACGTGCATTATTAAGACACAGAGTCCCAGCTTCCACAGCAGAGTGCTGGTCTTTGAAATTCCGATTAATCAGGGAATGCCAACACCTTAAAATTTCCTGTCTTGATGTGTTCCAAGGAACTGGACTGAATTGTCTCATGTTAACTTATAGCCTCTTATTTTACATTTTAGTTGTTAATTTTTTGGTAGGAAATGCACTCACACCACCTGCAAACACCATAAAAAGACAGCTCAGCTGGTAAAGAATCCACCTGCAAAGTGGGAGACCCCACTTTGATTCCTGGGTCGGGATAGGTTACCCACTCCAGTATTCTTGGGCTTCCCTGGTGGCTCAGATGGATAAGGAATCCTCCTGCAATGTGGGAGACCTGGGTTCAATCCCTAGGTTGGGAAGATCCCCCTGGAGGAAGGCTCCAGAATTCTTGCCTGGAGAATCCCCAAGGACAGAGGAGCCTGGCAGACTACAGTCCATGGGGTCACAAAGCGTTGGACACGACTAAGCAACAAGCACACACAGCCTGCCAAACCAGAACTCTGAAAAAGTAGACAAAGAGGGGCTTTCCTCGTGGTCCGGTGGTTAAGAATCTGCCTGCTAATGCAGGGCACATGCGTTCGATCCCTGGTCCAAAAAGATTCCACGTGTCACAGGGCAACTAAGCCCGTGGGCCACGACTACTAAGCCCACGTTTTAGAGCCCATTAAACAAGAGAAGCTTGTGCACCTCAACTAGAGAGTAGCCCCCACTTGCTGCAACTAGAGGAAGCCCGAGCGCAGAGGCGAAGACTCAGCACAGGCAAGAGTAAAAAAATAAATAAATTTTAAAGTAGACAAGGAAAGCCTCCTTCCCACTGTATCCATGACTGGGACGGGCCCCACCTCCCCTGCTCCCGCAAAACCACTGCTCTTCCTTCGTATTCCTTTCAGAGCGCTACAGGCAAATACAGATGTGCGTTTTTTCCCATCCGTTGTACACAGCAATAGCGTACACTCACACCACTCTTTTCACTTTTGGAGATCTTTTCATAGCATTTCATACAGAATTTCTTTATTCCAGGTTCTCTCAAGGAAGGAAAAAACACTATACATGAACCTCTGGCCTTGGTCAACTCTGACAGGAGAATGGATTCTTTTTTAAAAAAAAAAATTGAAGTACAGTTGATTTAAAATATTGTGCTAGTTTCAGGCATACAGCAAAGTGATTCAGTTATACATATATTTTTGAAAATTATTTTCCATTATAGGTTATTATAAGACATTGAATACAGTTCCTGTGCTATACAGTAAAATCCTTATTGTTTATCTATTTTATGTGTAATAGCTTTTTTAAGCCCATACTCCTATTAATCCCTCCCCTGCTTTCTCATTTGGTAATTATAAAGGTAACTATTTAAGTTTGCTTTCTCTGTGAGTCTGTGTCCGTTTTGTACACAGAGTCATTTGTATTATATTTTAGATTCCACATGTAAGTGATATCACATGTGATTTGTCCTTCTCTGTCTGATTTAACTTCACTAAGTATAATATTCTCAAGGACTATCTATGTTACTACAAATGGTGATTTTTGATTATTTGTATGGATAATATTTCATGTACACATACCACACCTTATTTACTTATTTGTTTGTGCTGGGTCTTAGCTGTGTCACATGAGGTCTTCAATCTTCCTTGCAGCATGTGCTATTTTTTTAGTTGCTGCCTGAGAACTCTTAGTTGCAACATGTGGGATCTAGTTCCCTGACCAAGGATTGAACCCAGGTCCCCTGCATTAGGAGCCAGGAGTCTTAACTGCTGGACCACCAGGGAAGTCTCTGTACCACATCTTCTAAAAGATCAAAACTAACTCAAAAAGATACATGCATCCCAATGTTCACAGCAGCAATATTTAGAATAGCCAAGACATGGAAGCAACCCAAGTGCCCATCATCAGATGACTGGCTTGAGAATGGATTCTTAATTGAGAAGCCCCTAGGAAAGCTGCCCAGACACTTCCCTCAGTGAGCACCGCTGGCTAGTCAAGCACACGGCTAAGCCACAGGGCTGGGCACCTTGATATGCTCCCTATATCTTTAGTGTATCCTTTAGCTCCCTATATCTTAGAGTATCCTTGATATGCTCCCTGTATATATCTTCCCTCTGCACAAAAGCATCTCGGGCCCATGACACAACCCCATCACTCACAACCACGCTTAAATGAAACTGTTTACTCTTCAGCTGCTTTGCAATACACATGCTCTTCTTCTGAAATTAGAGAAATGTGTAATAAACACTGCTGCTGCTGCTAAGTCACTTCAGTTGTGTACGACTCTTTGCCACCCCATGAATTGTAGCCCGCCAGGCTCCTCTGTCCATGGGATTCTCCAGGCAAGAATACTGGAGTAGGTGGCCATGTCCTCCTCCAGGGGATCCTCCCGACCCAGGGATCGAACCTGCATCTCTATGTCTCCTGCATTGGCAGGCAGGTTCTTTACCACTAGCACCACCTGAGAAGCCTGTAATAAATACTACTTTTTTAAAAAAAATCAGTATATAAGTGACGGTGCTCTGTTACACATGACCTGCAACTTTTGAGTCCTTTTCCCCACTGTCTAAAATAAATGCCTCTAAATTCATTCTTTTTTTTTTATTTTTTGCCAGGCTTTACAGTTTACCGGATCTCATTTCCCCGACCAGCAACTGAACCCATGTCCTCAGCAGTGAAAGTATGGAGTCCTAACCACGAGACCACCAGGGAATTCCCTCATCCTATTTCTGATGCATTTCACAGTCAGTTGCAGATATCAGAACACTTTACCCCAACAGTTCAATATGCATATCAACTAGATTCAATATTGCTTTAGTTTTTTTTAAATTATAAACCATACAATTTTTAACTGATGCATAGTTAAATCGATTTACAATGTTGCGTTAATTCCTGCTCTAGAGCAAAGTGATGCAGTGTACATAGATTTATTCTTTTTCATATTCTTTTCCATCAGGATTTATCACAGGATACTGAGTATTGTTCCCTGTGCTATACAGTAGGACCATGTAGTTTATCCATTCTATACAGACTAGTTGGCATCTGCTAATTCCAACCTCCCCAATCCCCCTCCCCCAACCCCTCCCTATTTGCAACCACAAGTCTGTTCTCTGTGTCTGTGAGTCTGTTTCTGTTCACTGTGAAATGTTTTGACATGAGTTTTGACAAACACTTACAATACCTCAGTAAGCCAAGACTGCTGTTGTTCTCTTTTCTATATGCCAATTAGGTAAAGACTGCTCTGCTAGGGGCTACAGCTAAGATGATGAGCAAATAGCCCATAAGACTCAACAGTAGAGGTCCTGCTTTCACTCAAGGATTCACCGTAGGACAGAGTGCAGAGAAAAATGCCACGCTCCAAGCTATCAGAAGTCCAGCTGGGAAGGGTAAACGGGAGACAGGAAAAACTCACAGGATTAAAATCCAAACAGACCCACAGAGACCAGAAACCCTGAAAAGGGTCTGAATTAAATAGTCTGAGTACTTAACTGGCTGTTTATTTCTACCACCATCTTTTCTACTTTCTTAGCACCTCCTGCCCCCAGCCACAGATTATTTTATGTACTTCTGACTCTTGCTACCGGTGGCATGCAAAGGTATGGCTAAGAAGTCATGGAAGGGCTTCCCTGGTAGCTCAGTGGTGAAGAATCTGTCTGCCAGTGCAGGAGACATGGGTTTGATCCCTGGTCTGGGAAGATCCCACATGCCGCAGAGCAACTCAGCTCCTGTGCCACAACCTCTGAGCCTGTGCTCTGGGGCCTGGGAGCCACAACTACTGAAGCCCGTGTGCCCTAGATCCAATGCTCTGCAACAGGAGAAGCCACTTCAATGAGGAGCCTCAGCACCAAACTAGAGAGTTACCCCTGCTCGCTGCAACTTGAGAAAAGCCTGTACAGCAAGAAGAACCCAGCACAGCCAAAAATAAATAATTTTAAAAAAAAAAATAGGAAGTCATGGAAAATAGCCATGGGAAAACTGACTCGAGATGTCGCAACCTAACTCATTGTGTCATATGAAGAAAAGATCTGTCAGCAGAAGACACAGGGAGTCTAGAAGCATGGGGTCCACAAAACAGAAGACCAAGGATCAAGAACGCAAGAGTGTGTCTTCAGCCCTGTCCAGGAGAGAGCTTATGCTAAGTCTGGCCAAGGTGAACATTCCAGTTGGATTTGCAGGCATGCATCTGCCACTTTAAGTCAGTGATGTCAGCCACGCACTCCCCTAGTTACCTTGTTCTGCTCATCAAAGATGCTTCAAAGACATTCGTTTCTCATGCTCCTGGGAGACAGAAAGCAACGGCCAAGTGTCTGATCCACCTGGCAGTTTCAAGTCTCCTCATTCTGGCTTGTGTAGTAATCACCTGTGAAGAGGGCTAGCATGATCTGGGCACAATGGGCCACTCATATTTATTTATTTTTATAATGTTTGTTTATTTATTTATGCCTGCACTGGCTCTTCATTATTGCACACAGGCTTTCTCTAGTTGCGGCAATTGGGAAGCTACTCTCTAGTTGCGGCGCGCAGGCTTCTCATTGCAGTGGCTTCTCTTCTTGTGGAGCATGGCCTCCAGAGCGCGTGGGCTTCAGTAGTTGGGATATTCCCGGACCAGGGATCCAACCCATGTCTCCTGCATTGGCAGGCAGATTCTTAACCACTGGACCACCAAGAAAGATCTTTTTTTTTTAATTTAATTTTTTTTTTTTGGTCAAACCACATGGCTTTGGGGATCTCAGTTCAACCAGGGATCAAACCCAAGTCTGACAGTTAAAGTGTCAAGCCCTAACTACTGGACCACCAGGGAATTCCCACACTCTCTTTTCTGTCTTTATCCTTATAAGATATTTATTTGAAGTACTGTTCCATCAAAAAAAGAAAAAAGGTTTTTATTGGTTGGATATGGAATTCCAGGTTGACAAGGTGTTTTGTTTTTTAAGCACTTTAAAAATGCCTTTCCACTGTCTTCTGGCCTCTGTTGTGGCTATCTAATAAAATGTTATAGGCACCGACTCAATGGATATGAATTTGAGCAAATTCCAGGAGATAGTGGAAGACAGAGGACCCTGGCATGCTACAGACCATGGGGTCACAAAGAGTCAGACATGGCTTAGCGACTGAAAAACAAGAAGCTAACAGTCTCTTGTCTCTTCTCCCCACTTTAAAATACCAAGCTCCCAAAGGAGGGGGTGGGGAACCACATATATACATCATTATGTTTTTGTTTAAGGTTTGTGTTTTAAGATTTGAGACATGAGACTAACTCAGGCCATTAGATGAGCTATATGGGCCTACATGGATTGCCTTTAGAACTCAAATACAGCCCAAGGTTCAGGATTTCAACCATTTCCCTGCGAATGACCTTACTCATGCCAGCCCCCTCCCTCCATCACACTCAGACGGCAGAATCCCAGCCCTAACTACACCCAGTAATTAGAGTAATCTATGTGCTCTGTGCATGCACCTGAGCAGCTAAGCGTGGATGGAGAAGATCCCATCGTGCTGATCAGTCTCAGTTTAAATCAAAGACCTCAAATCTTAAATGAGCAGCCAACACTGCCAGCTAATCCTACCACACTTCCCCAGTAAATCTTCTCTCTTTCTAGGTGGCAATTTCACCTCTTCACCTCACTGCATACTGACAAGGAAATAGATGTCTGAGGATGAGTCCTCCCTAGCTTTCCCAGCCTAGATCCACTACCTACTGCATTTGTATCCACATCTCCTCCTCTTATTGTAATGGAAGGAGTGTCCTTGCTTGTGGCTACACTTTGCACTGAACTTTTCAATCCCCTCAAGTACTTAAAAATTTGGCTACTACAATAATACTCTCATTCTCTTGCTTTGTCAGTTTCTTCTCTGTACTGGATCACACCCATGTGCATACAAAGACTTACTGTTGCTGTTCTTAAAAATAAATACATTGCCTAGAGCCCATAGCCCCTTCCAGACTTTTTTTTTCTGTTGCTCTTTTTCTGCAAACTCACTCCCAAGTTGTCTCTATTTCTCTGCCTTCTCATTTCCCCTTCTCACTTACTCCAATTGGCCTTTCCATCCCACCATCCCACTGAAAGTTCTCCCACTTTGCCCAATCCATTCATTAGGTCTCTGCTCTCATCTTGCTCAGTCATCAGCAGCACTTGATGCAACTGGCCACTCCCTCCTACTAGAATATCATCTTCTCTTCTCCAGGCTTTGGTATGACCTCACTCCTTCCAATTTTCCTCCACTTTCTCAACTTTCCCTCCAGCACCTCAGAATACTGGACCAGGACATGACTCTCCCCTCTTCTCCTCCATCCTGCTCTTCCAATAGGTAATCTTAACTTATCCAGGAGCACCACTGTACTAGTGACTCCCAGATCTACAGCCACAGCCCTGATCTTCCTTCTGCACTCCTGACTTTGATATCCAACACTGAGTAACATCTCTACTTGGATGTCTGAATTTAAACTTATTACGTCCAAAGCAAACTCTCGACTTCCCTTCCACAGACCTGCTTCTTCCCCAGGCCTTCGGAGATCAGTGAATTGGCAACACTAGCTACCTAGCTGCAGGTCAGAAACTTAGAAGTTAGTCTTTTCTTTCCCTGGTGGCTCAATGGGGAAGATTCCCTGGAGAAGAAAATGGCAACCCACTCCAGTATTCTTGCCTGGGAAATCCCATGGACAGAGGAGCCTGGCAGTGACTTAGTGACTAAACAACAACATACATACATACATATATATATATGTAAAATCTCCACATATAGACGGAATCCAACCACTTTTGAGCTCCTGTCCATCAGTTCTTTCCTGAACAACAAGGTTCTAACAGGTATTCCTGCTTCCCCCTTTGCCCCCACAGTTCATTCTCTCCCATTACAATGATCTTTCAAAAGTGTAAATCAGGGACTTCCCTGCTGGTCCAGTTGTTGAGAGGCCACCTTGCAGCGCAGGGAACCCAGGTTCGATCCCTGGCGCGGGAACTAAGATGCCACATGCTGCAGGGCAGCTAAGCCAGCCAAGCCACGACCAGAGTCTGAGCGCCACCACGAGGTTCCCACAGGACTCAGTGACGAAGCCTCCTGCCCCAACTAAGACCCTACACATCCAAATAATTTTTAAGTGTAAATCAGATCATGTTGCTCCTCTGCTTAAAAACTGTCCCAAAGAACATTTTATCTGTACATATACATATTCTCCCCATCTCTGTCCTCTATAAAAAACCTAGAAACAAAGACCAACCCAGTAGCAATGAGCATCCCAGCACCTAATTAGTACTACTGAACTATCATTTCTCACTAAAAGTAACTACGATTTTTGGAAGCGGCTGATTTCAAGTTTGGGGTAAGAAATGTCTGGGGTCGGCAAACTTTTTCCAAAGAGCCAGGCAGTCTTTCAGATTTTGCTGGCCAAGAGGCAAAATCACGGAGATTATGGAGGTCCTTACATTACCATTTGAAACGTAACCATTTGAAAATACACAAGGACAAACGCGAGCATTTGGACGCCACCGTGCCAGGCGGCTCCCACCCTTCCAGCCCCCGCCGTCAGCGACCCCAGCCCTAGCCGGCTCCCCAGAGCTCTGAGTGGCCGCTGGGATCCGCAGCCTCTGGTCGGCGCCGCCTCCCCGTCTCCGAGCAACAGGCAGACGCAACTTCCATCCTCGCTAGGACTCCCGGAGGGGCCGCGGGGAGCGAGCACGTATGCGCACATAGAGCTGCCAGCCTCACACACCCCACTTTGCAAGAAAGGGGAGATCCCCGGAACGCCCAGTCCCAAGCATCTTTGTCCTCACCATTCCCACAAGTCCTCTACCACACCCCTGTTACTCAACGTATGGTCTAGGAGGCCATGGGTACCAACAGCACTACTTAGGAACCTGTCAGAAATGCAGAATTTCAACTTCCTCCTAGACCTACCGAATCATTGTCTACAGGTTGAACAAGATCCCAGGAGATCCCTACGCATATTAACGTTTGACAGCGTTGCTTTCACAATCCAGATAAGGCAAAGCCATAAAAAAATACATCAACATAGGAACACCTCTTATAAATTGAACTTTTAACCTAGACACTAAAACACAGCCTTTAGGACTTACAAGCGGAAGTTCCCCAAGCCGAGTTCCTTATGCTTAGTAAGGGTGAAAATCCCCTCCTGTCTCCTCTGACCATCGGTCTAGGACAGAATGCATCACTGACCTCAGGTTCCTGCTCTAGGAGTCAATGGGGAAATCGGGAAAGACGATTTCCATTCCCAGAGTTACTTCTCATGTATAAGGCGGAAAGAGAAGGTTCAAACATAGGGACCCTTGGACTTGCCTAGATCAGTCAGACAGCAACATAAGGGCAATCCCTACCCCAGGGAAGACCATACCCAAACCCAGCTAAACAACCCCCAGGAAACAGACATTGTTTATATTCTAAACCTGAAATGAAATTCCTATGAGTATTAAGGCAGTGGATGAGGACTCCTGAGAGAAGTTCCCAGGTCAGTAACTTCCCAGTCTGGCACATTCTCTCCTGTATTCATCTATCTTGAGAAACTGCAGACCATAAATTTAACTTCTTCATCTGATGACAGTGGCAAATCAGAGTAAACACAGCCCAATCCTACAAGAACCATGTGGCTTGACTGGGAAATATTTTTAAAAAGAGACTGATTTACCAGAAGATACCATATTCCAAAAAACCATTTTTAATGGCAAGGACAAAACAACAAGATGGGGAGAAAACTGTTTTTCAAACAGAAAACAACCCAAAATAAAATCCATGATACATACTACAACATGGATAAGCCTTGAAAACATGCTAAGTGAAAGAAGTCAGTCACAAAGACCATATATTTTGTATGATTCAATTTACAGGAAATGTTCAGAATAGGCAAATCATTAGAGACAGACAGTAATTAGTGATTGCCTAGGGCTGGGAGGGATGGGGTAATTGGGGGTTAATAGGTAAAAGGTATGGGGTTTCTTTTGAAAGTGATGAAAATGATCTAGATATTCTAAAATATAAACAGCTAACAACTCTGTGAATGTAATAAAAGCCATTTGAATTGTACACTTTAAGTGGGTGAATTGTATGGTATGTGAACTATATTTCATTAAAGCTGTTTGGGAAAAAAAAAATCCGTGACTCCACTCTAGATCCACAATAATCTACAAATAAGGAGTTCCTACTATAATGCAGACTTTCTGGGCAAAATCTGAAGGGGAAAAAAAAAGTTGACGTCAGTCCTGAGGAGAAGCCCTAGCTAGATTTCTCTAGCAAAATACTCCCATTTCAATTTGGGGAAGAATTTCACAGGCTTGTCTCAAGATCATGAATCTCACAGAAATCCCCATCTGGCTTTAGGTTCCTGTTCCAAAAACACTGGAAAAACCAACAGAGGCAAAACATACTTTCAAAACAACACCTTTCATCTGCGTGGGCAAGGGAAGAAACAGGATGAATGTCTTGGGTTCTGTCAGAATACAAAGTTGAGAACTCACTGTCACTATAGAAACTCAAGTCCAAAAAAAGACCACACATTTCCCAAGGCTAACTCTCTTCAAAGTCCCTAAATAACATAACTCACAAAGAATGGAGGCCAGAAGAGCCCGCTGGTTAGCTGAAGCCTTAGAGATGATCACATTCATCTCAGTGCTGTCGAGGCTTTAATTGAGACAAATTCTCTTCTTGACCTGCTTAATTTCCCAAACCAAGAGCAGAGGGTATCAAGAGAAGCCCAGTGAAGACCCTCGCTCCACCTACAAGTGCCTGTGTTGGCCTCACGGTGGAAGTTGTTACCATGGAGAGAAAGACAGAAAGGGGGGTGGAAAAGTATCTCTCTTACCCTGAAGCAAAAATACACAAAAGCCTAGGGCATTGGGAGGCTGAGAGAAAGAGAAATCTCGGCAGCTATCAGCCAACAGCTTCATCCTGCCCTGACAACTCGGATTCCCTCTAATCCCCAGGCAAATTAAAAGACCAAATGTTATTACGCAATTAATAATGGAACAGCTGCTGCTTGGCTTCTGCATCTCCACTAAACTTCTGCTTCAATCCCTAAGAACAAAATGGCCATTTCCAATGCCAAGGGCAAAGGGAAATGAGAAGTTCACAGCACAGTGCCTGACACATACTATTTAGGTATCAATAAATATTTGTTAGGGCTTCCCTGGTGGTTCAGACTGTAAAGAATCTGCCTGCAATGCTGGAGACGCAGATTCGATCACTGGGTCAGGAATATCCCTTGGGGAAGGGAATGGCTACCCACTCTAGCATTCTTGCCTGAAGAATCCCATGGACAGAGGAGCCTGACAGGCTACAGTCCACGGGGTTGAAAAGACTTGGACATGAATGAGTGACTAACACTTTCGCTTTCACTTTCAAGTATCTGTTGAATGACTGTTGAGTGAATGTTGATATCACCTCCCTTAGCCATCTCTGCCTTCTTCCCTCAGCCTGGAAGTACACACAGGTAGACATCCGGGCTTCTCACGTGGCTCAGTGATAAAGAATCCACCTGCCAATGTAGGAGATGTAGGAGACGGGGCTTCAATCCCTGGGTCAGGAAGATCCCCTGGAGGAGGAAATGGCAGCCCACTCCAGTATTCTTGCCTGGAACATCCTGTGGACAGAGGAGGGTGGCCAGCTACAGTGCATGAGGTCACAAAAGAGTCAGATATGATCCAATGACTGAGCACGCACATACATGCACCACACAGAGTTGAATCCACACCTGTTCCCTGCAACTCCATTTGCAATCTTGCAAAATAAGAATTACTGATATATTGACAAAAAAAAATTAAAAAAAAAAGAATTACTGATATAATACAGATTTCTGGAGGGTAGGGACTGTTCAAAAATTTTTTTTTTTCCTTGGCTGCGGGGCATGGCAGATAGGAGCTCAGTTCTCTCACCAGGGATGGAACCCACGCCCCCTACATTGGAAGCACAGTCTTCACCACTGGACCACCAGCAAAGCCCCCGGAGGGTAGGGATTTTTGTCAGTTTCATTACTGATGTACCTTAAGCGCCTAAAAATGCCTGGCACACAACAGGCTCTCAATGAATACTTGTTGAATGCCGAATGAATTAAGGGCCTACTATGCGGCAGGCCGCTTGTGTTATTAATAGTTAGGCGGACTCCTGCAGGCGCCTTCTTGCCAATCACTTCTACCGGGAGCCAGAAGCGGTCTTGAGTCCTCCTGCCGCCAGGGGTCGTTGTAGGAAACGCCAGGCCTGCTCTCGTTACTTCTATCCCTGCGATACCCTTTGACCTCGTGAAGTATTGCCCCCAGTTAAGATGGCGGCGTCTGTGGCAGCCGCAGCTGCACGACTTCGGCGGGCCATTCGAAGGTCGCCCTCATGGCGGGGCCTTCGGGCGCTCTCATCGGAGGCCTCTCCAACCCAGGCCGCGGCCGTACGGGACGCCTTCCTGAGCTTCTTTCGGGACCGCCATGGCCACCGCTTGGTGCCCTCCGCCTCCGTGAGGCCCCGCGGCGACCCCAGTTTGCTTTTCGTCAATGCAGGCATGAACCAGGTAGGGGCTGAACCACGCAGGTCTGGGCGGAGTTTGCAATTTTTTTCCTTAGAGAAAGGCGTTGCGGGATTGGGCAAGAGACGCAAAGGGCGGAGCTCCTACCTTTCGGGGAAAGAGAGCTTGTGCGTAATTAGGCAAGGAGTTTGGGATGCAGATTAGCGCTTGGGGAGAACTCGATCGGGAAACTTCTGAGTTAAGGTTGAGTTTTAGTTCCAGGAATGGCGGGTGAAGGTTGACTTTTAGTTCCAGGAATGGCGGGTGTGGAGTCCCATGGGGCAGGCTGGTGGGGGAAGTC